>NC_139349.1:95576556-95606556 GCF_055883805.1 Amblyomma maculatum | reverse complement strand
AAACGCAGATATAATCATTATTTCCCATACAATAGTAGGTTGCTGTTAAAGTTAGCAAATAAAAATACATTATATCAATTATTCGCTCACGCAAACGCATTTCTTCAACAATACTGTCACGTGACGCGCGGTCGGCGGCGGCGGCGGCGGAGCAGGACGGGTGGTAAAGCTCACTTTACGGGTGGTGTCTGCTTCTCGCTGCGCTCTGGAACAGAGCGAGAGGTGACGCTCAAGTTCAGATTTTCGGTAACGACGGCTATACCTCGCTCCGCCGGGTACTCCAAATGACAATGGTTCCAATCTAATTTGTTGTTGTTATTTTCTTTTTCTTTTTGTGAACATTCGTGATGGAGCACAACGTCTTGAGCAGTCTCATACCACCGGTACAACTTGGTTGTGCGGCCGCTGCTGTAATTTTTTTAATTATTATTATTCTCGGCGTCATTAAAGATACGATCTAAATACGGTTCCAGGTCAAAGAAATCGACAAGTGTGTTCAATCCGAGTGGTGGGTGGAGTGTTTCAGGAGCGGGCGCCGCGGCGCGTACTCGTATATTAGTTGCTCGCCTCCGCGCTGCATCACTGAGAATAGCGTGTAGAGCTTCGCTTCCTTTATTTCGGCCGGATGACCTGAACTATGGCACTACACGGAAAGCCGGAAACCGAAAAAAAAAAAAAAGGTTGCTACAATGTACTTGGGTGGCCCTTTCACCCCACGCGTTCTCGCAGCTTTGCTCCCCCACCTTCCCGACGCCTCTCTCGTAACCTTTCTCAAAAAAAAAAAGAGGAAGCATACTTCCTACAACGTCTACAGTGCTCAGACTTCGCCTATTTTTCCTGTCACCGTTAGGTTCTGGGTTTAGGCGTGTTGTGCGTGTTTGAGTGCTCGCTATGCCAACCGTGTACGTCGCGATCGATTGCAGCACGGCTTCTCCGAGTGGAAGTAACGTTCGCTTTCACAAGTTTTGGCACACCGATTGGGTTCATGTGTTCGTACTACTTTCTACTGGAAGTCCTAAATGAACCTCGGCGTCATTCGAAGCCTCGGCATGGACCGGAAACGAAGAAAGCTCACCTCAAACGATGCGTCGTACCGACGCAAAACCGCTGGTCCAGTGCATTGGCAAAAAAAAGTGTAGGTCGCGTGATAAAGGCAGTAAACACGTACTAGTTGCGATTTGTAGCCTTACAGATCTGCTTATTTGAGAACTACTCGACTCGCAGAAGCCACCAGTTCTATTTGATTGTTTCCTGCCAGATTGCCCTCATAGCAGTAATATGCGCATTTTGGATTTTTTTTTTATTTTGAGCGATACCGTGAGGCCAGCACAACAGGTGCCCCTACCAGCATATCGTACCACCCAGAACAGGCCCCTTGGTTCCACTTCGATCACGTTCTTTCCACAGCACTCATCTAGTCCCATAGAACCTGATGAAGACTCCACAGAGGAGGATCATGTTGAGCAGAGCTCAGAATCCTTCACATCATTTAAAAGACATTTCTAGGGTAAAAATTGTTCACCTCAAAAGCTCATACGCCCCATGTCCTTGCATTACGATGGTGTGATTACCAGATCAACCATCCAGGAGAAATGCATTCACGCAAGTGTTATTGATTGGAAAGGCGGATAGATTGGCTTAAAAGTTTAATATCTGACCTGCTACAGAAAGAGAAGAACAAAGAGGGTCGTGACTTGATTAAAATATATACAGAATCCTTCACATCATTTAAAAGACATTTCTAGGGTAAAAATTGTTCACCTCAAAAGCTCATACGCCCCATGTCCTTGCATTACGATGGTGTGATTACCAGATCAACCATCCAGGAGAAATGCATTCACGCAAGTGTTATTGATTGGAAAGGCGGATAGATTGGCTTAAAAGTTTAATATCTGACCTGCTACAGAAAGAGAAGAACAAAGAGGGTCATGACTTGATTAAAATATATACAGGAATAGTAACTTGCACCACAGTCACGAGTCAAGTCCTGTGTCATGCAAGAAGCAGCAGAAAGCCTGCACTGCCTGTAGAGCTTTCCATTTCTGGCCAACCGGCCAATAAGTCCTCTGAGAGAGGCCTGTTGCCAAAACACTTCAAAGAAGTAACTCGAGTTATTGTTTTGCACGCATATACTGGGACACACCACTAGTACACGCTCCAGAGTCTCCGTAATGTCACATGTGGAACATTCTGGGCAGTCCGCCTGTCCAATTAAGTATAAATATTTGTGTGTGAAACCACATTTAGATGGTCTATGGAGAAAGCATGCATAATGGCATATAATTGGCAAGTGGGTATGGATCCACTAAAGCACTACCTTGTGGCCTTGAGGACAAGTAGATATAAGGAACTCAGTGATGTGTAGTGCCAAAGGCTGGTAAGGGTGTGGTGTTGAAAACTTCCAAAAATTTGTAATGCAAGCTTTGAAACTGTGAATTCACACCACTTCTAAAGTGGTTTCCCACAGATGTGGAAAGCCTCTTACCAAGGGGCCACAAGCTCAGCAGCGGTTTGTGGAGAATTATGCCCTTAAAAAAAAGATGAGTCATGTTCTGAGCGGCATCACCACAATTGTAGGCGACGCTTGCGGTGATACAGATCTGTGTATACATGGATGGAGTTGTAATATTCTCACCAGATGTATGTCAGATTAAGTTGCTTGAATCTACTAATTGATATCTTGGATTTCTCCAGTATCCCGAGAACATGCAAACGCACCAAAGGTTGAGTCATTACACACAGAGGTTGGGTGGGGTGGTATGGGAAGTCGTAGCGTGATAGCATTTGTAATTAATGGCAGCGCAGTGTACGTGAAAAACTGCTGTTCAGCTGCTCATCATCAGTGGGTGGCAATGGTGTTGTGCAAGTAGTCGTAAATACACACAAAGTGGTTCTTGTGACAATTATGTAGATATTGGGCAGGCACGTGACATTCTGAAGTAACAGCACAAAACGTGGATGGGAGCACAAGACGAGAAGACGACACAATGTCTCGTCTTCTCGTCTTGTGCTCCCGTCCACATTTTGCGCTGTTACCTCAGGATGGAAAACCAACAAGCCCAACCTGCTATTCTGGCTAACATGCCATTGTTTGAGGTGCATTGCGGCAGCCAAGGTTTATCCCAAGCACCTGCACTTCTATGTACATGTTAAAGAGTACTGGGAGTGGTGCTCATATGGGTGTGTACCATTTTCCTGGCTCGGGCAATCAGATTGCAGGCGGGCTAGCACACACAGCCCAAAGCACATGTAGTAGAAGTTTGGACTGTCGAACCGCGAAGTCTTCAGTTCAATTCCTTCCCTTATATTTTTCAATTTGTATGAGTATCATACAGTCTGTGCTTGTATGGTTAAATTGCGAGGGTGTACATATCACCTGCGCTCCTGACCAACCTCACTCTGCATAAGTATTCACCAAGCAGTTTTCGTTCCATCAAAAGGCTTTCACAATATTCAACGACACAAGCAGCTACTCAGACAGCATCAGTGTAGCATTCTTGGAGCTTCGCAAATCTGTGGATGCATTGTTTACTAGCAAAACATGCACGGTATGTAGATATGTGTACTAGGACGCATAAGATGCCGTGACAATGTGGACTGCCCTTACGTCTACAGCTGCCCTTTAATCCTGTTACATTCTAGCCTGCAGTGAATTCAGCAGCAAGGTTTCACAATTAAATCATCCCAACTTTATATTTCTAGACTTGACCCCAGCACCGACAAAGTTCATTGTATTACCAGCATTTTGGTGGCATATTCAACCAGCAGGCCAATTAACTCAACGTCATGCAGGTTCTAGTGCAGATGTTTTCATGCAAACTACGGGTATCATCAACGAAGGAGGCTTTACTATACATACCTTTTCAGCACGCTGTTTTATGACTGGTTAAAGTCTGGTACATTTCAAAGTATAAGGCACATATTATTGTATGCATGTCTACAGATTGCAGATTATGCTGGCTTGCTTCTGAATGAGACTGCAAAATGCTGAAAATAGTGGCCACCTTTCAAAGCAGCTTTTGCAGAAAACGGTTTGATTTTTCTATTCCCCATGAGCCACTATTTTTCGAGGCCGTGTAAAGGTGAACGCGGCAACTAGAAAATCTAGGTTTGTCAGTGCCACAAGGACCACCACTTTGTAGTACATTTGGGCATTATCTAATGTTACCAAATGAGTGTTAGAGACATGTTGCTTTCAAAATAATTTATTGGTTAGCCGCAGGTTCATCAGTGCATACAAAATTTTTAGGCTAGAAGGAAGTTGACCTAGAGCAAGACATCTTTTATTCACGCTTCTTTGCTGTCTTCCTCTCTCCTAAATATACAAATGTGTATATACAGCTTCACAATCATGATGTGTTGAGGTCAGTGCTAAATAAAAAAAAAATGCATCCGACAAAGGTATAGTTAGAGATTGAGTACACAAAATTCATTCTAAGTGAGCCTATATATGTCTTGTAGATTCCAAGGGAAGGCAAGTATAGCAGGGGGCAGCAGAAACTCAGGCAGGCAGATAAAAAGTTTGCGGGGATCAGATGGATGCAGCTGACAGAGGATCGGGTTATTTGGATAGATATGGGAGAGACATCTATACAAGCAGGTAGTATATACACAACTGCACAATTATGATGCATTTGCGGTCAGTGCTAAAAAAAATTCCACCCATCAAAGGATAGGTGGGGAGTGAGCACACAAAATTCATTCTAAGTGAGCCTATATATGTCTTGTAGATTCCAGGGGAAGGCAAGCGTAGCAGGGGGCGGCAGAAATTCGGGCAGACAGATGAGATTAGGAAGTCTGCGGGGATCATATGGATGCAGCTGATGTATCTGCGGTCAGTTCCAAAAGAAGAAAAATTCTACGCATCAAAGGTAAAGGAAGGGAGTGAGTACACAAAATTCATTCTAAGTGAGCCTATATATGTCTTTTAGATTCCGAGGGAAGGCAAGTTTAGCAGGGGGTGGCAGAAACTCGGGCAAGCAGATGAAATTAGGAAGTTTGCGAGAATCATGCACCTGGCACAGGATCGGGTTATTCGGATGGATATGGGAGAAGCATTTGCCCAGCAGTGGGTGCAGTCAGGCTAGTGATATCAACAAGACTAACAACTGGATGAGTTGGTACTGATTCATCTTAAAACCAGCCAGAAGACGAAACACGTGAGAGGAGCACAAGACAAAGTTTGACTAACAACTGAAATGTTACTGAAGGAAAGAGGCAAAAGAAGATTCGCACAGAAATGCACGTGCACGAAAAACCCCCAAAGCAGTGAAAGCGTGGAAAGCAGAAAGGGTCTAAAAATCAAAATCTAAAAAAAAGCAAATTCCTTATGGTCAAGAACCACTCGTTACAAAAGGGAAGCCACAGATCCAAGTCCAAAGGCACACTATACTGCAAAGGCTAAGGACGTGTGTGTGGCTAAGAAATCGGTCAACAGTCTTTTGGGGCCTTTTTTACATGTGCATCTCTGTGCAAGTCTTCTTTTGCCTCTATCCTTTAGTAAAATTCCAGTTATTAGTCCAGCTGTCCTGCAATTCTCTCTTCTCATATTTTCCGGCTTGTTTCAGAATAAATAAGGTGATGACTCTACAAACCTTGCACAAACTGGAAACCAGTGTAACTGTCAGATGGAAACCTTTCCCTTATTTGGCTTGCATTACAAATAGGGAGGACTTTACTGTGATGTCTGCCGAGGCATCCCCAAAGCCAGTGCGCAAGCTGGCTGTAGCAGATGTAGTGGTGCCTCCTGTTGACAAGAGAAAAAAGCAATATTCACTTTTCAGCATAGCAAAATGAAAATATGATTTAGGTCTTTTACAAATTTGAAAGTTATTCATGCATCTGTACAATTAATTCCCATCTAACAGAAGCTGTACAGTGTAACTTTCACTGTCAATTTATTCTCCCTGGAAGTATGGCAAACTTTGAATTCTGCTGCAGGTGATTGAGAGAGAATGAGACCCACCCAATATTAGAACTCCAGTGCAATCACAATTTGCTACTGCAGCAAAATAATGCCTGAAGGCAATGCAGCTTTTGACTGAAAAAACCTGGTAGTCGTCTTACACCCTCTATACTAGTGTTGTGGCTGATGTCAATGTCCACGCTGATATCATCCGCATAGCACGAAGATGTTAAGTATGCGACTTATGCATTAAGCAGCTCTGTGCATGGAGTCATTCTATTCGAAGGAGCCATAAACTACAAGTGCACTTCTGTCAACAGCTCTCCGTTGTTTTCCCACAACACGGCACGTGCCAAACTTTCTGCAAGTGCCGCAAAACTACTCTATAACTTCATTTGCTAACTGTAAAATTTCCAACACTTACTCAAACTGTGGAAGTTTCGGTGTACTGGCCTTTGGGAGAACGTCTTTCTTTTTTTTTTTTTTTTGGTTGTTACATTTCAGCACATGTAAAATGTCAGTGTCAAAGCATTTTGGAGAGGTTTACTGTGTGCAGGTGTTGATGATGGTATCAGTGAAGTCAATTTTTTTAATTATATTTGCACACTATACAGCACTCACCTAATGCAAGTGGGTAAAAAAAAAACTAGCAAATAAAACTTTGAGTGCTGGTATGGTGATTGTTCTGGCAGCAAGTGGGGACAGGCTATAACAAGAGTTGTCGGGCTAGTTAGTGATCGTCTGCAGAAGCCAGTCCTGCTCTGTGTGTTTTTCTTTTCTGTGTCGTTTTTTAGTGCATTTTCCCACGGCTTCCGCAGGAGACAGGCTACTTCACTGCATGCAATTTCACTTAGCACAGAGTCCTCCGAAATGAGATTGCTTTTGTACTTATTTACTGCATTTCTTGTGGCATTCCTTATGTATTTATGTTTTGAAGTGCTGCACTTGCTGAAGGTCATAACTGGCTAATAAAACAAGCAAATTTGTCCGGACAGCGTCCGCCCCCCCCCCCCCCCCTCGTTACTTCACATCAATGTGCATGCCCTTTCCATTTAGCAAGTTCACACTATCAGATGATGCGTGTTTTCTCATTTACTCGCGCATGGAATTAAGCAAACCAATAATTTGCATGGTGAAACGTCATGCTCATGCGCTTCTACGAAAACAAGAAAAATATGAAAACCAGCGATGTGTTCGCGCTAACGTGGCGCAATATCAACACTGTAGACAGTGTAGATGATCGCAGGTAAGTAACGTTAAAGGGGAAGCTTTATTTTATTAACACTGCCTTCCGCAATAGATTTCATTACAGCATTTCTTGCTCGAGAAAATGAAAAACAGGTGCCGCTTGTTCAAGTTATGTCGCCTTTCGCTCAAGGTTCTTACCTTGTGTTCTCGACTAGCAGTCCATGATCAAGAAGCATTTGGAGTAAATGCGGATGATCTGTAACACCCAGAAGGCTGCTTCAACTACGTAGTCGCCGCCGGGATCTCGCCAGATGTTCTCAAGAGCAGTCGGCATCGGCACGCACCGCCCGCAGCTGCACCTGTTCGAAAGCTTCGGTTAGCGATTGCGCACTCTCGCAACGGTCAAACGTAGGCTAGGCTGCAAGACTCGGACATACATACCGATGCGTAGTTCCGAAACGGCTGGGATCGGGAGGCTGACGGTCGGGGCTTCTGCAAGCCGGAGTTGTGCCGCGGTTACCGCGGCCTCTCGACACAAGTGTTACTGTACCGGTCGCTCGCAGGGTCCATCTTCGCCGACCTGGCACCCGAAAAGTTGCGTCGGCGTAAGGCTCAAAGCCCACGATGTAACCATGTTTTAACAGTAGCGACTATATTCTAGTTCACTATAGCAGCACAGCGACGCTGGAACCCAGGAAGGAACCTAGGCGTCGGCCATCTTAAAAAACCCTGTGTGAGCGTAGATATAGTGCAATATAGCGTAGAGTAGGGCACAATAAGAACCTCTAAAATACACCGAGCTTGGTCAACTTTGGCTCAGCAGGCTCCGGCAACGGGAGCTTCTCATTGGCTTAGCGCTATGACGTACTCTGTTGAGTTGAGGAGGACGCGCGCTAGGAAACCGAAATTCTGTTTTTGTCGCTATTAAATCAACGCGGGCGATGAAACGAATCGAGGTATATTATATGATGCAGGACAAGGATTCCATTTAACTAAGCCGTGCAAAATTTCCGGAAAACGTTTCACGACCCCTTTAATCGCCATGTAACGTGGAAGGTTCCAAACGCTTATCTTCTGCCGTGGGAACGCGACGCGTGAACGCAAGTAAAGTGAAAGCATTTAAATGAGAACACACTGTAAACAAGATCGCTCACACCCTCCAGAAAGGGTGCATTGAGGTACTGATGCACCCTTTTAATGGGTGCAACAAGTAGCATTGCACCCATTAAAGGGCTACATCAGTACCTCAATGCACCTATTCTGGAGGGTGTGAGTCAGAGACACGCGTAAATGCATCTTTAAGGGTGCGATTTTGTTAACAGGACATGCTACCTGCCGTCGCATCTGGTTTGTTCCCCGCAACGCATTCTTGATTTGCAAGTCTCTAAAGTGTAATTTGGCACGCGAAAACTTCCATTTTGTTTATATAGCGGCCTCAGTTTTTGTGCTCACGGCTCAATGGATCGTAGATCAAAGCATCCGGTAATATTTCGTGCGTTCCAAAAGGGACTCATACGGCGCCATATACGGACTGTAACGTGATGTCAAATCAAGCCTCCTGATTGTGCTTCTGTCTTCTGTCTTGCACTGCGCGTGGAGTCAAATAAGCAAATTCGAAGGATATGACAATGAGCGCGAGCTTGGACTGTATGCTTGCCGAAAGTTACTTGAACTTGAAACTCACTTGAACCACTCTGACATCAGTTTACTATTGACAGGTACGTTAACAAAGCTTTATCTATACTTTGTCGAAAAATATAAGGTCCCCCGTTACAAATGGGAGAGTATACAGCCGACTCGTCGCTAATGTCAGCGAGCTCTGTGCTCAAACTAAAAACAAAACAAAAAGGGGGGGGGGGGGGGGGGGGGGGACGAGCAGTCGAGTCAGCGCTTCGAATGAGACAGTGGCCATTCCAAAACAAAACAAAAAAATAATAATAAAGTGTATCACACTCGCAAACATGTAACCTCTGTAAATAAGTCTTATTTATAATGCGCACTGAAAGTATATATACTCAAGGAAACTCATACGTACTTAGCAGGACGGGCATGCATGGGTCCGCTTGAAGGACCGTCTTAAAGCCGCGACCTCTCGTGCTATAAAAATGAAAAGGTGCAATTTCCTTGCCTTTTGCGCAATTACTCGAGCTCCAAAAATGCTTGGGTATTCTCATATGCACTCGCTAAGACTCACAGTCATACTTGCTCAATACGCGCGCATGCGTGCCCTGTACTCAACGCCGAAGTATTGGCTGCTCATCGCGTTTTGCAAAGGAAATACGGAATGCCTCGGCTGCGAAGGACCCGTATACGCAGCAGGGGTTTGCATCAGCTCCCGTTATTGCAGTGTTCGGGCTTTCTATCGGGTTCGGACAATGCGCGGGTTTCAGTGTGCGCCGTCCGAATAATGTAAAAGGGGACATGTCAGTTAAGTTTGCGCAAAGCTGAAATAGAGTCAGTGTTGTCTTTTTTTTTTTCTTTCCTCCAGCAAGCTTCAACGCACAGCTGCCAGGGCACATGTGGGGATGGCTCTATAGTTACACGGACCGCAGACTGTCTGCGCTGCAATTCACGTACTAAATAATGCATAACAACTTTGAAGCTGATAGGCGTGTACGAGGCACTTCTGGCAAATCACCACGGCCATTTTTCGTCCGACAGTTACGCGTAACGCATTCGCCACAGGCCGGAATACCTAGACGCAGCATTCCAAGCAAAAAAAAAAAAAAAAAAAAAAGAATTGTAAAAGTCATGCTGCTGCATGATCTGCTATATCAGAAAAGGGTAGCATAACAATATATGCTCCCTATAGGCAGCTCATGAAGCCTTGTCGAACAGACGAAAGCACCCACACACACGCTCAATACACATACAAACAAACAAAATATCCGCTTTATAAACTCAGAGTTCGAGCAGTTTACGTCAGCAGGAAGTAAGAACTACGGCACCCCAACAAAAAAAGATCAATGAAAAGCTACGAAAGCACCTGCCGTTAGCTGACGAGAAGAAATAAAATTCAGCAATAAGCCTCAGTCTTTCTTTTTTTGCTTTTTCCTTAGTGGCGGTCGTCAAACGCTTTAGAGCTTAGCTTACAACATGTCCCCAAGTTGGAGCAAAAGAAAGGAAGGAAAAGGGGAAAAAAGGTCACTTTCAGGCAAATTCAGTCGAGCTTAAACGGCGCCCTAAAGTAAGACGCCTATGGGAAATCGAATGGACACACTTGACCCTTCAGTCAACCAGGCTCCTAAATGTTAGCACCGCTTTCTCGAACTTCTGAAAGCAGGTTGGACTGATGTACACGCCGCGTTGCTTCCAGTATGAAAGGAAACCGCCAGCGTCTTCGAAAGAACGAATTCGGTCGGCAATTCAACAACCGTGCTGAAAAACGTCTCGTGGGCGCCACCCATACCGGCTGTTGTTTATAACGAATGAAACGATGCTTCTCACTTGAAATTGTGCCGTAAACATTGCTTGAAGACGGACAATGTGTTCACTTTCACACTTGAGCCATACCTGTGTGTACTGCGCGCAGCGTGCTGGTAACGGGTGTTGCAAACGGGCTTGCCAACACGGAAACGAAATCCTCCTTCCTTAACCCTTGCCTCCTTGAAATCCCACGCACGCTGCGACTGTGCCGCTGCAACCCTAACACCGGCGTCACTTTGACAAGATGCTTCTTAGATTGCAGCTACACGCCACTTTATTACTTTTACGACTATACAGGTGCCGCACTAATAGAAATGACAGCGGATCCGCCTATACTCCCCTGTACAGCTTCTCCCGACTGCGATGTGCACAAGCTGCTCCAGGCTGCCGCAAAATGAACCAGCGGCAGCTAACTGACGGCATCATACCCCGCACCTCCACCAAGATGTAACGTGGCAAGGCTAGTCCGCGAAGGTTAGTCCAGGCTGGCACCGCACACAGAACACAGAAACACAGCAGCGTCGACCTTATTCTATCATCAATCGTTGCTACCACTTCGTCTTCTTCTGTGTCACTGTTGCTGATCGTTTTCATCTTCAACTTCCAGCGATGCAGGGCATATATGTCACAATATTATACCACACTAGCGGCTAGCCTGTCCTGATGTAAGTTCAATTTGTAAGTCGTCCTTAGCCTTCCTCGCTTTAGCAACGCAGCAAAAGGATAGAGATTCGGCTCTCAATAAGCCCTCTAGTAGCGCAAGCCTGTATACGTGTTACTGGCTCACAACCATGCTTCGTCTCAGTCGCAACTCATTCTGGCCTTTCGTCTACCCACTTTCCCTCTCCCTGCATAGGGTACCTGGCCTTACCCTTTTGCCAAAAAAGACCTTATCTTTCATAGAATACAAGTTTGTGATCTTCCGTTTGACACAGTATCATGCGTAGCCTGTGAGAAAAACACGCACGCATTTCTCTCTCTTTGTATAAAAGAACCTGTAATGCAGTGGGATTCGCTTCAGTAATTCGAAAGGTATCTGCGTAGGTGCGAAGCAAGAAGGGAATTTTCGTGAACTGGAGCCAAGCTTACACACCCACGGCCATTCAAAGATTAATGAAAGAGGACGAATTAGTCACTTCGCGGGTGGAAGCTCCCTAGCTGAAATGTATCCACAATAATTGGTTCACAGGAAGGGAAACGCGCAGTATCTTTCACACTTGTTTCTGTGGGCACCGGAACCGCGCCGCGCCGTAAGGGAAGGAAGTGGAGAGAAATCGGAGCCGTAGTGGAGGGCTACGGAGTAATTTCGACCACCTGCGAAACGTTGACGAATAAGAACAGAGGAAGGAAGTCACGCAACCAAGGAGTGCAAGGAGGGTGGAGGCGGGGAAGGTGTGCGAAGACACCAAAGCCACGCAGCCGTCTATTCTTTCTTTACTTTTCTATCCATGCACGAGCGGGGGGACTCTCTCGAGTGTTCGTTTTTGTGCGCGTGGTGCATGTGCACGCGTGTCGCTGACAGTGAGGGCAGCGGGTCGAACATCGCGGCAATTCACAACTCGCTCATTTAGCCCGGGTTACCCCCTCATCACCTACAAGGAGCCCTCTGAGACTCCCAGACCAAACAGAAGGATCTATCCACCCCCAGATAGGTCCCTAATACCCTCAGAATGCAGGGCCTGGCGAAAAATTCAAGCCAATCGTTTCTTTCCTCATGTTACTCTGCACAATGAGTTGACAGGGGACCCAGAGGCTTGCAATCTCTGCAACGTAACACTGAGTCAAAACCACCTAATCTGGCAATGCCCCGATTCTCCGGGAGCTAAAGAAACTGATCCCCTTGATCAAATTACCTGGGAGTCCTACATCCGCAGCCCAAATGTGGATGAAGAAAAGATTGTCCTACGCCTGACGGAGGAGGCTTAAAGACCTTCTCTGCGGCCACGGCTCGAATCTCTCATCCGCTGACTTAACCAGGGGGTAAAGACGTGTCACGTGCGTGGAATCTAAGGTAGCGGGATTTTAAACAATTGTTAAAACTTAGAGAGAAAAAGATTGCCGAAGACAGGTGAGTAGGGGCTACCCCGAGTCTGGTATTCGCCCGACAATCTGTTTAATATTTGAGGCCGTAAAAATTAGGTGAGTCGCCCACTGTTGAAAAACGCCGACCTCGCATATCAGCACTCTCTCTGTGCGTCGCTCCCGGGTCACTACCGGTAAGAGGTCCTGTTCCGGAATTAGAAGGCTCAGCACCAACCGCGATAAGCTGGTCCACTGTAGGCTTCCGAGGAGGAAAAAGAAAACAACTAAATTTTCTCATTTCTGCAAAGCGTCAAGCGACACGGCAAAGCCCCAAGAGACACGGTCTTTCTCCCGTCACTGTCATTTTTGCCTTTCAGGCTTCGCCAAAATGAGCAAACTGCACCAAATAACCCAAGAAACAGCCTTGCTGAAGTAAGTTTTCCTTTATGCTCGACTAGTGGCGTAAATGGTGCCGGCCCCCGTCGCGGTGGTGCCATGGCCCGAGGATGCGGGATCGAATCCCGGTCGCGGCGGCAGCTTTTCGATGGAGGCGAACAACAAGGCGCCAATGTTCTGTGTAATATGAGTGCACGTTAAAGAACCCCAGGTGGTCGAAATCTCCGGAGCCCTCGATCCACTACGGCGTCTCTAATAGCCTGAGCCGCTTTGGGACGTTAAAAGCCATAAACCAAAACCAACCAAAATAACGTGCCGCTCGTAAAAGGTCAATAATAGTGCGTTGGTACTTGAATCGCCATTTCTGATAAGGGAGACCGTTCATGACGGGTACCAGTGCAGAAATAAATATAAGTTAGCTTCTTCAATCAGTTCGGAATTTCGTTTCTGCATGCTTTCTGCACTCAGCGAAAAATATCAAGTTCCTTTCCTCCCAATGATTCTCTTTCCTTCTCCATACTTCAGTTATGGAAGGGAGATTTTACAACATTTTTCCGCTTATGATCGAGTACGGTGGGCGAGCGATCTATAGCCAGGTATCTGCGCACGTGTCTGCTATGGCTGACGGAACGGTGCAAGGAAGGGGGAAGTTTATATCGCTGCTCAGGCTATTGTGTTTTGACGTACACTCACGAGTGTCTGCAACGAAAGGTGCTCTCGACATTGCTGTTTATTTGTGGCCATATAGGGCTGCCTACGCCATACTGCTTCTTTATCACGCCGCTATTGACATCGCAGATAGGGGATAAGTATTTTCGCACGTCGTGAGAGCAAACACTGTGATGCCGTAGATTTCGCCCGCTCCTGGAAGTGAAACGATAAGCCCCGAGTAAAAGTCAAAGGCTACAGAAATTACAAACATTTCCCCCCCCCCCCCTTTTGTTTTTCTTTTTCTTCTTTTTCTTCTCCTCTGACATAAAAAGGCTCGAAAAGCACAGCTGTCCCAAATGCCCTGTCAGCAAATGTGCAAAGCTAAACAAAATGCGGCAGCCACAAGGATCAGGAAAAATTCAAGGGTCAGCGGCCGAGTTCAGTCAGTGACCTCTGTAGAATTCTGACATTGGGCGACGTTGAATCAACACCGCCAGACGAAATTAGCAAACACCTTCCCACGAAACCGCTGTCTGAATTGTCCTCGCCTCAAGGGGATGCCAAATGGCAAGCAAAATCTTACATTCTTCGTTCCGTTCGCCATCCAAGGACATCTCAAGGGGCATATCTGTTGTAAGATAAAAAAAAAAAAAAAAAAGACATTGCCGTCGCTTCGGGACTCCCTCGCGTGGTCAGAGGTTTGTCACGAGTATACGCACTGCATTACAAAGAAACTAGCAATGATGTCAGCAAGCGAACAACTTGATCAAGCTGCTAACCGCTTCATTTTCCCCGTTTCCGTTGGAGGCCAATTAGGGAAGCTATCTATAAACGGCCGCGGATAATTGTGGACGCTGAAGGACACCTCGCTAAAGCACCTAGATATTGGCTACAAAAGTTGACCTTATTGTGTACTGGGACCGATCAGTGCAATAGTAATAAGCAGTGTTTAAAGTCTGGCTCCATCGAAGGAGGGTCTGTAGTGATTCTAGCACTGGTGGAAAGAGAAATGAAGAGGGAAAGAGAGAAAGCGGCTGGTAGCCAGTTTTGCAAATCGTTTTACACAAAGGGGAGAAATAATTGTTTTTATCCATCTCTGGTTCTCGAAAACGTGTTAGTAGTTCTTGTTATTACTCACTGCGAAACTGTCGAAACGATAGAGAAGAAATCTTCCGATTACACCACTGACAAGAACAAAAATTATTGCCTGCTTTGTATTCATACAGTCCTTATACTTTGAAGCTCGGGGTCTCAGACCCCTATTCAATATTACTAGGGTATCTCAGACCCGCCGAGACCCCCCTGACTTTAAGCCCTGGTAATAATGTGTAGTAATGAAAACGTCACGAAAAGGAGAAAAAAAAAAAAAAAAAAGCAGAGAGCACACAATAAGCACACTGCGTCAGCCGTTCGCCTCCTTTACATCTGAGGTGTGCAGATGATCGCACTGTAAACAAACGCATGCCTCAACTTTCCTTTTTTAGCAGTTCCCCGGCCAGATGTCTGATATTTGTTGTCACCATTTGCTCAGTTCTAATGACCCGCACAGTGACAGTGCTTTGAACTGTCGTCCGCGACATACGTCTTTTTTCCCATAACCGTCACCGTTCGCCATTTAGAAATCGGTGTGTACTATAAAATATACCCACGTCAGAAGGGAAGTGTCAACTGCTGCTAGGTGTCAACGACAGTTCGTCACTCTCGACTGTCACTGAACTGAGGTCGGACGGCGCATCCCGCGCAGCCTAATCCACTAGATCTCGAGACCACGATGCGCACGGCTAATTTTTCACAATAATAAAATTACATATATACGTCTATTTCTTGCTACCGTTAAACGATTAAATCATTTATTTATGCTTTACTCGAAAACTGCGCGCAAGTGCTGCAATGCAAATACAGATAGGTATAATGTCAATATATTATTTTCTTCACCACGTCTGACGTTTTCTTTCTTTTTTTTTTTTTTTTTTTTGAACGTACAGTGGGTGTAATAGTAACAGAGTGTAATAGTCCGGCTGATGCCGACGACTCTAAGGCTGGATCACACGGCATTCCAACTTGCTGTCTGATGTCTCCGCAATTAGTTCTTATGCCTCAACGCCTCAAGCTAATTTATACCCCAGAGGTGACGTACAAGACTCCCGTTCTTATTCGTCGTCATAGGTTCCTCGAGAAAAGAAATACTCCATTTCAAATGCGTGCTCCTAAAGTAAATATGCCACCTGCTTTCTAAGGACGTCAGTCGAGCCGCCAGACGACAGTCGGTCGACTTATAGTAAGAAAAAGAAACAAATAAAAGATTTCGGTCGATTCAGCGCGGCTAGGCGAAATGCGATCTAGGTGCGCTAGTATATCTGTTCCTACTTCGGCTTGGGGTCCCGTAAACTTATTAGCATATAGTCGCCACAAAAGTAGGTGCAAGACCACCCGACATAGGGAAAATGTCCCGCTTTAACTAAAACGCACAAAACGTGCCTGCGGAATCCAAGTGTACCGGCTGGTTGGAATGCCCTCTCATAAGTGCTCCCCAGTTTGTCAGGTCCTGGCAACCCCGTGACGTCACACAAACAGTCAACAGAAACACGAGCGTGTGGCACGTGCGTCGCTGCTGCACGAGCCAGGAGGCGTCAGACATCACTCGACGGGCAAATGGCGGAGCTAACTGCTGACGCACTAAAAAAAAATATATAATAATAATAACACATTTGTTCCCAGCCTCAGTTTAAAGCCGCGACAGGCTGCTCGCGCTTATCTCTTTATCTCTTTTTGCATACAAGCACTCGTTTCTTTTCGCAGCTGCTGCCAAAGTCTCTTCCGCCACATCCATCGCTACTGATAGCGCCGACTACGTGCGACATGGTTCGCCGATCGTCGACCTTCGTCCGTGGATGCCTCAAACACAGCCGCGATACGAGACACAGGTGACGAGGCTGAGCTGCCGCCCATGACATCCGGGGTTGATCGTTTCCCGCTTCCTGCCCCCCGCCAGGCGTGCTCTGCTCTCTGGGCAGCAGATTGAACCCTTTGCGCATAGCCACCGGACGACCGCGTATACGGCAGCGTGCAAGACGTTCACGGAACCCACACAAAAGACGCGCTTCACGTATACACCGATCGATACGTAAACCACGGCGTCCACAGAGGGGCGGCATGAAATGAAAACTTGTCTTCGACCGAACAGAGCGCGCTCTCCGAACCAGTGCCGGCGAAAGGTTTCGTTGCAGTCGATGATTATATGTGAATAAGGTGCTGCTATATGCATGCGGTCAACAAATATTTCACGGAGCATTGCAAATCAGAGCGACAGTTAGCTGATTACGATGATTGCTCAGCAAATGAGCAGCTGTAATACGGAGGAATAATTGCACGATTCTTAAACGCCTCAAGATGAAAACGAAAACCTGATTTTGTCTTTTAAGCGAGAAATTTTTTAGCGCCTTAGTAGTAATTTGCCCGTAGCCGTGATTTTGGCGCAAAGTACGCACAAGTTCAAGGCTCTGAAGCTTCCGGTCAAAACTGTTTTCACGCCAGAAAAAAAATAAAAATAAAAGGGGGGGGGGGGGGGAGGGGGGTTTACGGTGCAGCTAAGTACCGTTAAATAGTTGTGCGTAGAGAGCTAATTATTGTGAGGTTAGACTTCCTCAGCGTGTGCATAGTTCTTACACCACAGTAATTAGCGAAAACTCTTCCTGGACACAGCGATTTAACACAAATGACCCAAAACGGTCAATTATATCTGCATGCTACCTTAATTCCTCGATTCAATAGAGGCCCTCCCAGCATTAGGTACTTATTTATACTACACAACCTCTAACCCCCCTATAGCCGGACAGAGTCCAAGAACAATATGGCGAATGACCCTCCAAGAAGGGTGAAAGGCTTCGCTCGCTTGTCGCAGCGTTGAGCGCTTAATTCACTATAACGTTGACACCGCGTGTAGCCTCAATGGAAGCACACCCAACGCACGCTATCAAGAACCAACGGCCTGTTCAATCCCCGTACTACGGGCACGGGGGTTCAAACTGAAGCAAAGGGTAGCCGCATTTAAGCATCGAGGGCAATCACTAAAAATAATAGAGGCCACAACCATTGCTCAGAAAGGATTGTATTCATTTAAAGCCAATGACGCGCAAATATTCTCAGGTAGAATACCTATGTCAGGAAGTAGCGAATTTATGCGATAGCAGTTGCCCCGCCCTTTACCTACCCCCAGCCATCGAAGTGTGGCCCGTCCCTAACGCCGGGAGCGGCTTATCATCGAACAAAAAAAAAAAAAAAAAAAAGAAGAAGAAATAAAAGAAACTGCAGCACGACGCGACGAGTACGCATATAGTGTTATGCGGTCGCTCAGGGGATCGAAACCCTGGAGAGGCACAGCACGGTGCTTTTAGGCACATTATACATGCTGGGCAAACTTTTTCCCCACACTGGGTGTCCCGTATTGATAAGAAGGCTGTCTAAACAACGGACCGAGCTGTTAACCGTGATGTTTACACAAGGCGCGGGATTTTGAAATGCGATACGACAGTGGCGCTCTAACATATCGAGGACTGCAACCGCGCGTCGACTCTCATGCTCGAAGCGGCGAAAGCAGAGTGAGAGGAGGCTTTTGTTTGAGGACAAAACTCGTTTTATTTATACATATAAATATAAAAGAATGGTTCAAGCAGCCCGGAAGAAAAATGTGCCGCTGACAACATAAAGTCTTACGTCGGCGTGCCGTTCGCAGCGCGTTCGTCATTGGAGTGTAATGAATGACAAAACAAATATCAAAACCATTTCTAAACATGTTGGCCTTGCAGTTCTAAAGCCCGGTATGCGAAGGCCTGCGGCTCTTTTCGCGAGTCTGCGAAGTGCCTAAAGCGACATTAATACTGCGCGCTCTTTAGTGTGTGTGCATATGACATTTTAAACGAAAAAAAAAAAAAAAAGAAAAAAAAATGGCTGAATACGAAACGGTCAGGTAAAAAAAAAAGAGAGAGAGAATGCTTTCAAGATGCGTCGCACAACTGAAGCCTATTATTCAATGAGCTGTCACAACTGTCGAGGCGATTTTTAAAAGATTGCGTAAGTTGATCGAGCCGCCCCATAAAAAAAAAGTAATAATAATTTGTAAGTGAGGCTGTGGTACCGGGTATTTGTGCGTAATAGACTCCCAACTAAATATAACTATCCTGGCTATGAAAATTTCAGGCCCGTTCTTATCATGAGCGAAATGCAATAAAGGCAAAAGGAGAAAACCGAGAGACCGAATCAAAGGATTTTTTTCCGGGAAGTTATAGGGCTTCACTCTTGCTATGACAGGTGTACGTGCGCGCGGCGGTGCACATACACAAATTGGATACATTTCTTCTCCAATGGCAAAGATATAGTGCGGATACACTTTCAAGTTCGTATGAGCGGTGATTATAAAACAGAAGCCACAGTGTTACAAAGAGCTTTGAAATCTTGTGAAGTAATTATAGGAAAACACTAAATACGAAATCACAGAGCGCAGTCATGTTTTAAGGGCATCGGCTTTTGCATGCCACATAAAATCCCTCATTCAGACTGTCGAGTCGAGCGTGCGACGAAATACGCGGCCACGGACTAATGAACCCTTCCAGCATACGAAATACCGACAATCAGGCCGCTTACTGAGGCAAGGACGCAGTGCCCCGCGTGTCTTGTACCTGCAGCCCAGAACCAATTAAACCCGCAACCTCGTGAAAGGTGACGCTCCATAAATTACGGCGACGGTGGCGGATATTGCATTTAGAAAATTTTCACCTTTTTCAGAGAATTTCATGAGTAGCATCGAGAGAAAACATTTTTGCTCACTCTCAGGGAATTTCCGGAACCGAAATTGTCTTTCTTTTTTCGTATTGCCTCTCTCAAGGTGCTGCTGGGAAGGGCGTCTTTTTTTTTTTTTTTTTTAAGGGGGGGGGGGGGGGGGCGGAGGGGTCCACGGAGCGGATTTTCGGTTACATCCTGGTTGCTAAAGCGTCACTGCCGGCTCTAAGTGGTGAGCAGTGAAGTCAAACTCAATAATACTGGCTACATACAGAGCATTTGTCCAGCTCCTGAACAAACAACGATAGAAATGAGGCGGGAAATTTGGCTTTTGCTATCATCGCAACGTCGTCCATTTCATATTTGCTGTTCTGACTACATAGGAAGCAATCACGACGACTATAGCTTAGTCTAACGGCGCGAAGCGACTAAGTTCGCGGCGACATGCACCGAGAGGAGTCCACGCAATGAGCTGAGCACCTGTGCCACTGTCGCTCATGGATTCGCTCAGGCGCCAATTTCTTCTTTCGTAACGAAGTTCCCTGAGACGTATTGGGAGAGACAAGTCCATTTTTTATCGCAGTTTCCATCGCGAAAGCTGCCCATACGCTCGCTTCGTCATATATACCCCGTGTATCGAAATAGGTCCGTCGCACCTGACTCGTGTACGTGGAACAGGAAAGTGTCTTGCATACGGTCACTCACCACATAGAAATCTCGGCAGCTCAGAAATGTAGTCGGGCGCCACTGCGCCGTCTTCTTCGGGGCTATATATCATTAAAAGTACAATACATTGCCCAGTACGTATTTTAGTCACCGCTTTAATTGTGCTTCACGCTGTTTAATGTGTCTGAAAATGTGGTTACGAGCACAGCTTTACTCGCCCGATAGCATGAAAAGTCCGAACACTGAAGCGGTCGTAACCAAGGAAACCATGCAGCTGAAACGCGCCACTCTGCCGCAGAATCGACATCTCGTCACTTCGTGCTGGCGTATACTAGCCGCAACGGTATATAAGCGATGTCCAATCATTAGCACGCGTCAGTAATTAATTCGTGAGAGACACCGGTTATTGCGGTTACTCTTCATCTTTAACGTACAATAACGTTTCCAGTCGCCGTCGTACTCGTACGTCGTTATTGTTTTTACAAAATTGGCTACAAATTATTTCCATGGTTAAGAACATCGCTCGGGCACTGAGCGAATAGGAAAATAAACGACCTGGCTGGGGGGTCTAAATTCATGGCGTTTAGCGAAGCACGGCAATTTTAGGGCTGCGCCTATTTACTAAAAGCCATATTGCCTTACAAATAATTATATTTATCTTGCGAGGTTAGGGGGTTCTGCAAGTCATGGTAATCGCAGCAATGAACGTCTGCTGAGTGGTGTGGAGCGTGTTCACGTGATATGTGAACGTAGAAATTTCGATAGAAAAAATTGCCCCCCTAAGAAATACACCCCTAGCGCATTCGCGCAAAAATTCGGCAAAATGGCGGCCCTGTCGGGATCTCTTTGCCCACTACTGAAACCAAGTACGTGGGGCGTCCAGAGGGGGCCCGGGTACCCCCGAAATGTAAATGAACTCCCTGGCTTCATGATGCTCTTGTAGGGAATATCCAACCGAAACACACACACACACACACACACACACACAAACACACACACACACACACACACACACACACACACACACACACACACACACACACACACACACACACACACACACACACACACACACACACACACACACACACACACACACACACACACACACACACACACACACACACACACACACACACACACACACACACACACAATCGCCTTACAGCTTAGTACAGCAAAATACCTTGGGCCCATCAAAAATATCCATGGCTGCATGCCTGATTAGAGCAGTTATTCGCCTCAATTTTCTTCTTGAAGCATTGTTAAGACGTTGCCAGAGTTCTACACTATAAGCCCATGTCAACTGATCATGCCCTGTTGTTTTTTTACAACTTTCTGGCTTTTGTTCCAACCTAAAGATGGCGGAGATGCGTTCTAAAGGAAGAACGACTGAACCGCAAACGCATCTCGTCACAAGGACGTCAGAGAAGTGCGCTGCGCACGCTAGTCACATCCGACGGTTCACGCACAGGTCGTCGCAGCTAACGGAAGTCTAAACTATATGAACACTTCACCGGGCGCTGAACTTTGCGGTCATAAAGATTAGCGATAAAGAACGCAACGACAAAGCGTTACTTTAACGTCAGCTGTACCCTCTGCAGTCAGCAGAGTGAATATACCCTCCTCATCAGTGCGCACTCGGTTTACTGCGCTCCGCACGACTGTGGGGGAAATTTTCCACCTGAAAACCAGAGGCCACCTGCTCGAAGGAAGACGCCAAGCAAGCGCTCTGAGCTCGGAAGAGCATCGTCGTCGGAAATATCCCGGGGAAAACATATGGCTCTCGCGTGCCCTTATGCAGTAGCCGCCGGAAAAAAGAAAAAAAAAAAAGGAAAGAATACAGAAAGGTGAGAAAGTAAGTGAGAAAAAGAAAGAAGGAGAACGAGAAAGCGAAGAAGGGTAAGAAACAAAAATAAATAAATAAATAAATAAATAAAGAAAGAAAGAAAGAAAGAAAGAAAGAAAGAAAGAAAGAAAGAAAGAAAGAAAGAAAGAAAGAAAGAAAGAAAGAAAGAAAGAAAGAAAGAAAGAAAGAAAGAAAGAAAGAAAGAAAGAAAGAAGCGAACTCTCTCCTGGGAAATAATAATAATAATTGGTTCACAGGAAGGGAAAGGCGCAGTATCTGTCACACTTGTTTCTGCGGACACCTGAACCCGTAAGGGAAGGAAGGAAAATGGGACTGAAAGTGGAAAGAGAGAAAGAGGAGCCGTAGTGGACGGCTTCGGAGAAATTTCAACCACCTGGGGGTCTTTAACGTGCGCTGACATCGCACAGTACACGGACGCCTCTTCGTTTCGTCTGAATGCGCGAGTCTGCAATAGACGAACTTGTGTCTCACATAAAAAATATATATGCTATAGACAGTAAAGTTATATGCATATAGATCACCTACTAGCTTTGCCATGAGATACGGTAAGCGGTAAGCCATAAATATCGCTAATCTTAGCACACCATTGTGCACACGCCGTCGAGTGCCCAATCTTCAGGCAATAATATGCAGCCTCAAGGTATGAGCGACTTATAGGTCTAAACACCACGAGCTAAATATATTCAATTGATCTGCAATCGCTGCTGCCGAGGGTATGAACACGGCATTTTAAGCATCCGAACGCGAAACCTCCGGCGAGTCTACATGCGGCGGAAGAAACCAAGGAAATAACAAGGGAATGGGATAGCATTTTTCAAGCATTATTTTAGCTGGCGCAGTAAGTACGAAGACGCTAAGGTAAAAGAACTGTGCGTCTAATATCAGCCCGCAGCGGATTTCCTACTTTAGACGGTACCCAACGTAACGTAATAGCAATTTACCTTGGCCTACATTACGTCAGGTCCATTCAGGAGTGCAGTATTAAATATTCACCGCATTTCATCGCCTCCTTACGCACACAGGCACACTTAACCTTCATTCTTTGGTAGCCTTTGAATACACCTGAAGGGAGAGAAAAATAGGTTTCTTGCAGTGCAAACCAGTTCATCATCAACGTCGACAACACCCACTTCACCATAAGCAGCAATAGCTGCTGCAGTTGAGTTAAGCCCACTAAAAACAAAGGTATTTCACAACTCGCACTGCATAAAAGTCGACGGGACCAAAACCTACCCTATAAACTCTTACGCGAGCGTCCTTTCATATACAAGGAAGCAAGCTGGTCTAGCCGGCGTAACTCTCCATCATCCTCATTCCCTTACAACTGTTTCCCCTGTTTTCTCTTCGTCATCCTCCATGCCAATTTGTAGGTGAAAGGGAAAAGTTGAAACATCAATGCGTTCGTAAGAAAACTTTCGCGGCACCCTTTCAGAATTCTGTATATGTGCCGGTAGTCCGGTACACGTTATCAATGACGCCCCTCCATGGGTCCGTGCCTTTCGATGCCGCGTGTTCAGTGAGCCCGTGGCTTCTCCGAAACAATTCGGCCGCTCAAGCGTGCTGCCATGCCGTGCATGTGATAGGCCCGGCAGAGGCAGAAATAAAAAGCGCGGAAAATACGGCCGGCCGCGATGTACGGTCGTATAATATTGAAAGCAGCTGCAACGGGGCCGCTATTCGCAATGAGAATTCTACAACCGGCGCAGGCGGTTCTGGCGAACTTAGTTTTCATTCTTGTTCAAGTCCCCTTTCTTCAGCCTTCCCTGCTACTCCAGACAGTCGTATACTTTCTCGTTGTCATTTACTTTTCTTTTTTTTGCCTGTCTGCCGAGTTTTGTACACCGGCTAGCCACCCCCGTATTTGTTAGGGCTCCCTTTTAAAATGCTAAGAGGGCGAGAGAGATAGAGAGAAAAAGAGGCAGCTAACGTCTGCCACAGCTTCGGCACGCCCGTTTAATACACGTGCAGCTTCTGAGAAGAAAACAATAAAATAAAACACGTCTTGTTTTTATTCCCTTTCCCGGAGAACGGAGAGCTGTAAACTACAAGCACGTCAGGCCGCTTATACTTCTGGGAATAAGGAGTGCAGACCGAGAGAAAGGTAGGCAGACAGAGAGGAAGGGGTGATAAAGTGAGAGGTAAGAGAAACCGTAAACTGCCGGTGAGACTACAAAAGCCGCGGCGGGGGCCCGCAGCTGCGTTTCGCTTTTCGTTTTTTGCCACTAATTTTCTGCGCTATTCTTCCTGGTTGCGGTCGTTCCCTCCCTACCTCGCTCGCTTCCGACGTGACAGAGTGCTAATTAATCATCAGCCACTCGCACGCACTCCATGGTCAGGAGGGGGGGTGGAGTACGCTTGAAAGGGCCGCGGACGTGCGGGCGCATGTGCTACGCATCTTGGCAGTGAGGTAGCCCGCAGGCTCGCGCTGCTCGAACGGTGCCGCTCGAACGACGGTGCGCACACTGCAGGCGCGGGCGCACAGCTTCTGCGATTCTCTGCAGGAGCAAGCAAGCTTGCGGGGAAATCGAAGGTGGCGAGGAGGAGGCGGTCGGGAACGAGGACGAGGAGCGCACTGAGCCGGCGTGCAGAGCCCGTATTTAGCCGTCTAAAGCCGTGTCACGGCCACCAGACAAGCAAAGCCCCCTCCGCTACAGTGCCTCTGCTCCTCTACGCGACAAGTCAGCGCAGACATACGTGTAGCTCACAAAAATCACTTTTCTTGCTTTTGTCAGCGAGTCGGGGATTTCCCAGGGAGAAGATACCGCCGGTTGTCGCGAGCGATAACATTTTTTTTTTTTTTTCACAGGCAGATTAATGAGCCACTTTTCGGGAAGGCGGTTAGAGAGGAGAGACAGAGAGAGAGAGAAAGAGAGAGAGAGAGAGAGAGATGATCCTATATATTCACAATGAACAGAGCCTGCTGAAGTTCTTCGTCCAGGAAGAGTGCGTTGGAGGTCAGCATGTAATTCTTTCCTTTCTTTAGCGACAAATATTGAGGTTCGCGAAGCCGCCTTTTTTAATGACAAAGTGCTGATTTTAATCAGCCCACGAATAAGAAAATGGCCAAGCCAGAGGTACACGTAGCACTGCCGCCAAGAGAGGGTTCGGCATGACACACGACTTGCATGGGAAAAAGCGCGCTACGTGCAGACGCTTCGCCCGGCCGACGGCGCTCTTCAGAGCGTTGCTTTTTTTAAGAAATACGAAGCCCAAAACACAAACTCATGGAACTGTGACAAAAAAAGCATCTCCCTCAAGGCAGTAAAGGCGCAATTAAGAAAATGCAAAAATAAACGCAATATGTAACTCTATTATCCTAACTACTAAGTGATGAGTAAAGTAATCATAGGAGTAGGTTTCCTTGTCAATGAGTATATAGCGGGTATATGGATGAATTCTATAGTATTAATGAGAGGGTGGCAGTCATCGTAATTAGGCTTAATAAGTGGTATAAACTGAAGGTTGTACAGGCCTACGCACCTACATGTAGTTATGATGACCAGGCAGTTGAAAGCTTCTACGAAGATGTAGAATCGGCAATGCGAAAAGTAAAGACGCAGTATACTGTACTAATGGGCGACTTCAATGCCAAGGTAGGGAAAAAGCAGGCAGGAGACCAGGCAGTAGGTGACTATGGCATTGGCTTTAGGAATAGCAGGGGGAGTTACTAGTTGAGTTTGCAGAGCGCAATAACTTACGAATCACGAATACCTTCTTCAACAAACGGAAGAACCGGAAATGGACATGGAAAAGTCCGAACGGGGAAACTAAAAATGAAATTGACTTCATAATGTGTTCAACCCCCGCCAATGTGAAAGATGTAGAGGTAATTGGGAAAGTGCTATGCAGTGACCACAGGATGCATGGTGAGGTCCCGAATCAGCCTAAATCTGAAGGAGAAACGCAAAGATTAGTAAGAAAGAAACCCATCAACGAATTAGCGGTGAGGCGGAGGGCAGAATAATTCAGGATCTCGCTACAGAATAGATATTCAGCTCTAACCGAGGATGACGACATTACCCTAGAAGCAATGAACAATAATTTCAGAAATATCATTACTGAGTGTGCGGTAGAAGTAGACGGTAGGATAGTTAGAGATGATACCGGTAAGCTGTCTAAGGAGACGAAAGATTTGATTAAAAAACGCCAGAGTATGAAAGCTTCCAATGCAACAGACCAGATCGAATTGGCTGAGATATCAAAGCTAATCAATAAGCGCAAGGTGGCTGATATAAGGAAGTATAACATGGACAAAATTGAGCATGCTGTAAAGAACGGGGGAAGCCTTAAAGCGGTAAAGAAGAAATTGGGCATAGGCAAAAAAAACATATGTATCGATAAGGGACAAGGCGGACAACGTCATCACGAATATGGACAAGATAGTCAAAGTAGCCGAGGAGTTCTATACAGATCTCAACAGCAGCCAAAGTAGTCAGGACCGTAACGAGGTTGGTGGCAGGGAAAAACAGTCAGACGTTCCACCAGTGACGAAAGACAAGGTCAAGAAAGCATTAGAAACTATGAAAAGGGGGAAATAAGCTGGATATGATCAGATAACTACAGATTTGCTAAAAGACGGGGGGTATATCGTGCTAGAAAAACTGGCCACCCTGCACACGCAGTGCCTGGTGTCATCGATGGTACCGGAACCATGGAAGAATGCAAACATTATCCTCATTCATAACAAAGGGTACTCTAAGGACCTTAAAATTTACAGACCAATTACTGTCTGTTATTTATAAGGTATTTACTAAGGTAATCGCTAATAGAATCAGGACAACCTTAGACTGCAATCAAGCAAATAATCAAGCAGGTTTTCGGAAACGGTACTCTACTTTCGATCATATTCATACCATCAATCAGGTGATAGGAAAATGCTCTGAATATAACCAGCCCTTATACATAGCATTCATTGATTACAAAAAAGCATTTGACTCAGTTGAAACATCGGCGGTGATGCAGGCATTGCGAAATTAGGGGGTAGACGAGCCGTACGTGAAAGTGCTGGAAGATATATATAGTGGCTGCACAGCAACCATAGTTCTGCATAAAGAAAGTAACAAAATTCCCATAAAGAAAGGTGTTAGGCAAGGAGACGCAATCTCCCCAGTACTATTCACCGCTTGCTTAGAGGAAGTATTCAGAGACTTGGAATGGGAGCAGTTTTGGATAAGGGTAGATGGAGAATACCTCAGTAATCTGCGATTTGCTGATGACATTGCCTTGCTAAGCAACTCGGAGGATGAACTGCAAATAATGATTAATGACCTAGACAGGAAAAGTAGAAAGGTAGGCTTTAAAATCATTATGCAGAAGACTAAGGTAATGTTCAACAGCCTCGGGAAGGAACAGGAGTTTACATTAGGTAGCAAAGTACTGGAAGTAGTAGGCGATTATGTGTACTTAGGACAGGTAGTAACCACAGATCCGGACCGTGAACAGGAAATAAGAAGAATAAGATTGGAATGGAGCGCATTTGGCAAGCACTCGCAGGTTATGACTAGCAGCTTACCGGTATCGCTCAAGAGGAAATTATACAACAGTTGCATCTTACCTGTACTCACCTATGGGGCTGAAACGTGGAGGCTAACCAAGAGAGTTCTACTTAAGTTGAGGACAACCCAGAGGGCTATGGAACGAAAAATGGTAGGGATAACATTAAGAGATAGGAAGCGTGCAGAGTGGGTCAGAGAAATAACTCAAGTTACCGACATTCTAGTGGAAATTAAGAAGAAGAAATGGGCATGGGCAGGACATGTAGTGCGTAGAGAGGATAACCGATGGTCGCTGAGGGTACCAAACTGGATTCCAAGAGAAGGAAAGCGTAGAGGGGGCGGTAGAAAGTTAGGTGGGCGGATGAGGTTAAGAAGTCCGCGGGGGTCAAGTGGATGCAGCTAGCACAGAACCGGGTTAAGTGGAGAAATATGGGCGAGGCCTTCGCCCTACAGTGGGTATAGTCAGGATGATGATGATGATGATGATGATGATGGTGATGATGATGATGATGAAAGTAATCATAATGCGAGAGCTAATTATTGAATGCATAAGGCACATTCGAGAGCACTTCAATCCATGACAAAACTAAACCCACTGAGATATTTGTGTGCAATTATCGGCCCAATTATATATCTTTTTTTTTTTTTTTTTAACAGCGGCCGAGAGCCATCCCTTTCTTCAAATAAAGGCTTCATTGATTTTTCTTTACAGTGGAGAGCAATATTCTGGGCTGGGAAGTACGCCATTATTGGGCACTAGAATAATCTCGATCGCCGTGTGTTATTCAACGTGCACAGATATTAGCACAACGGCGCTCTCGTTTCCCTTCCATGATAATTCGGCCCCAAAGAAAAATAAACTCCAAAATCGTTCATTTGTAAGCGTGATTACAGGACGTATCTGATCCTGCAGATAAGGGAAGCCGAACAACCACTGTATCTTGGAACGCATCTTCTCTAGCCTTTTATAGAATGGCATCTGGCCAGGCCACACTAGCCTTTTATAGAATGGCATCTGGCCAGGCCACACTATAATGGACGCTGGCCCGCTGAAATCTAAGGAAAGATTTTGTCCCAACTACACACCTGCCACCCCACTATACGTGTACTCAAGGTAACGCCCGCAAGGACAATCCTATCCTATAGCATCACGCGAGATTAGCCCATCACAAACGCAATCGCCCCTTGCGCTTCATGCACCGCGGGCAATGCCAAAAGCAATGTCATACGCGAAAGCTCTAATCCACGAATAACGCGCATCTGCTGTGCGGACGTAAAATCAAGCGCTTCGGGGGGCGCTCCTAACGACGGTGCGCGCCAGACAGCGTGAGCAGCTGCTCACGCACGTTAACCACGCAGCCATAATGACGCAAAATGCCCCGCTCGGGCGGCGTCGTGGTCGTCGGTGCAACGCCAAGGGAAAGCGGGACATTCAGAGGCGGAAGACGGACGGACCCGGGCGTAGCAGTGTAGTGTGTACTTCTCTGATGGCAGCGCACCTTACGACACGGCACCAGCTGCAAACACCATTATCGTTATCATTATTATCCTTACAGAAGTAGGCACGACTCGGCCTCCACGTATAATCAGCGCACGCAACGGTACACGTTTAGGTCGGCGCCATCGTCTTCAGCTTTCGCCGGAGAGAGCTGGGTGAAAGAGACGAGGCGAGCCCACGGCTGCAAGGTATGCGGGAAAGAATCGTGACCCGCGAAGAAAGACGTCCTGCTTCCCTTACTTCTGTTTCTCCCTCCCCTTCTCTTTGAATCCACTGTGCTCTTTGAATCTCGACATTTTTTTTGTTACTGCAGTCAATCGTTCGTCCTCTTTTCGAGCCGTGCGGGTAGGTCGGCGAAACCCGGAAGGCAGTGGTGAAGTTAACGGTGCATTTCACGCAGTCCTGACAAGCACGACGCTTCGGTCACCCCATGTAATTTATTTTTGCTTTTCGCTCACTCTCTCTTAACACCACAGTACGCAATCACGTTTGCGGTGATCAAAACAAAGTCAGCAAACGTCAGACAGAATGCATAAGGCTACCGCCCCTGCTATAAATCAGTGGAGTACCAGTGTGTGGCTACTGCGGCTGCTAGGAAAAGGGGAAGCAAGACAAATAAAAATAAAACAAAAAAAAACCTTCGACCTATCCAGCACACCAAGACTGAGCTCAGTGTAGGGGCGTGGAATGAACCATCCCGAAAGCTGCTTCGCCTCCCCACTCCAAAGACGCTTTCACAATATGCGTTAGGGCCGGCCGGCTCAAACCTCACAGC
Organism: Amblyomma maculatum; assembly: GCF_055883805.1. Classification (NCBI taxonomy): domain Eukaryota; kingdom Metazoa; phylum Arthropoda; class Arachnida; order Ixodida; family Ixodidae; genus Amblyomma; species Amblyomma maculatum. The sequence goes on along the minus strand of NC_139349.1, from coordinate 95,576,889 downwards.
GTCGAAAGCAACAACGAACAGCGCCGTATGAGAAACACAATCAGAATGCGTACAGTGTGGGTCGTCCGTTAAATGAAAAGTCTACAGCCTAACAAACATACAAGTGAAGACTCCGAAACATAACCAAAGACCCTTACAGGGGACAAATACGCTTTTAAGAAGAACGAAGAAAAATTTGCGGAAATTCCATTTCTGGCGAGCTTACATTTTCACTCCTTTTCTTACCCTTTACCGGTCCTAAAGCGTTTCAGTTACTTCTTTCTACCCACTTTTGATCCCCGCAAGGCGCGCATACTACCCATCAAATAATGAGGGCAAGAGTGTGTGTGTGTG
>NC_139349.1:95220543-95576456 GCF_055883805.1 Amblyomma maculatum | reverse complement strand
CTTTGATCCCCGCCAGGCACGCATACTACCCATCAAATGATGAGGGGGAATTTGGGGGGGGGGGGGGCGTTATTATGGCTGAACTCTATCAAAACTACATGTTAACCACCGAGACTCTAACAAATATGCCGATCTGTTTCAACCGTTACTACATTTACAAATTTACAAGCCAAGCTACGCTCTCTCGATGATGAATGCCCCAATGGAAATAGAACGCCTATTTTTAATTCATGTCATGATTCGTAATCTACTCTCCAACGCCTCTTGTTTCCAATTTTCAATCCGGCTAACTTATCTATAGTAAATGCCGAAACCGAAGAACTTGTCCATGCAGTGCATACAATATATGGACCTCGGGCTAGTAATGCTTAACGGACGACCAGTAGGATCCTGCTCATGACGAACACTGGTACCGTTACAGAGGGGAAAGAAGCAATCGTAAATTCCTCTCGCGACATAGGGACTACAGTGGAAAGGTATTATTGAGCAGGAAGCAGTCCAGCGGTGCTTGAAAGTGCTGGTTGTGATTATTAAACCTGACTACCGCTTTAGTAACATACACAGTGGTGTACGAATGACACAACTAAAAGAAAATGCAATTACAAGCAGAAAAGGCTAAAATGTGCGCCCATCTAAAACAATAAAAGAAAAATAAAGAACCGCACTGAAACCTCAGCGCAGAGTATTCCACTGTACAGTTGGTTACGTGCTACAGTGGATAATGATAAGACAGCGGCATAGACTCCGACAATACCCCCCCCCCCCCCCCAATCGTTAAAAAAAAAGAAAAAAGAAAAGACGTAGTAAATGCTGGTTCCATTCACCGTTCAACAAAGTCGAGGTGAGGGTTTCCGGATGTCCAAGCGCGGGCGAAAGCCGCGTACTCATGAAAAGGATTCTGTCATCTTAAATGAAAGATGAAAACTGAATTCGGATAATTCCAACTTTAGCTCAGCAGTGAAGGTGACATGCCATCAAAAGATTGAAAAATATTTAGTAATTTTATATAGCAACATGACATTTTCCAGCGCAAGCTATATAAAGTTCTTGTGCCGATGGCGATGGCCGTGTCCCGGATACGTGACAAGCTTAAAGGTTTTCCACCACAAAAAACAAATTTCGACGAATCTGAAAGCACACGTCAACAAGTTGAACTATTTGATGACTTCAAAAGTACAAAATCTGTGACGCGCCAATGCTGTCAACACAGGAAGAAATTTGTTTTGTTTTTCAAGATTTAACGCTCTGAGGCGACTCAGGATATGAGAGACGCTCTAGTGGATTACTCCTGAAATTCCGACCACCCGGGGTTCTATAACGTGCACTGACATCGCACACCACACGGACGCCACTCCGTTCCGCCTCCACCGAGGCGAGAAACGGAGTAGCATCCATGTGCTGTGCGATGTCAGTGCACGTTAAAAGCAGGCAGAAATTGTACAGGAGCCTTCGCATACCTTCCAGCCGAATATCCCGGGTTTCTTTAGGAGTGTCTCAAAGTACCAGGCGCGTCCGAGATAACCTGCAAACAGCCTATACTCCTTTTATCGTCATTACGTGCTCTTTCTGTCTTCACTTGTCACCCACCGAGGTCACGACAAGCAAGGCAGCCGCGACCTTCCCTATCTCCTTTATCGTACGCGGCATTTTCACCTTTTGTGCCGTCACCTCTTTGCACCTGCGTTTGTGAAGGTACAATCCTATAGAGAAAATGCTCTATACGAGCTCTGACTCCTACCACGCGTTATAAACCATTCCTGGTGAGTCGCCCGAAGAAATTCACGTCAACATTATTATTATTATTATTATTATTATTATTATTATTATTATTATTATTATTATTATTATTATTATTATTATTATTATTATTATTATTATTATTATTATTATTATTATCGAATGCACGCGCAAGGAGGAGCAGAATGCCTATCGGATTCACCTAAAGCTCCTTCGTATCACGGGAACAAGGAGGCATTTTTCCAGGAAAACAGAATCTGCTCTTTCACTGCAAAATGCAACTTCGTAGTAAATGTAATTCTGTGCCCCAACACCGCAGATAAAGTCTTTGTGAACAGTGAAAATGCTCCGATTACTGTTGCATGGAATTACCCGATCACGTGCTTACGTATATACGCGTTATCGTACAGCGAACTGAAAGATTAAGAAAGAGAGCAATGGGCAATATAATTAATTACGTGCAAACCGACAAGCATGCAGTGCAGTCCAACGCCGGTCCAAAGGCCGAAACGTCGATAAAATGTAGAGTGGTTGAAGCGAAACTTGACACGCCCCCCCCCCCCCCCCCTTTTTTTTTTTCCATATAAAATAAAAACTGTAAAACGCCGGTCGAAAGGACGAAATGTCGATAAAATGTAGAGTGGTTGAAGCGAAACGGTGACACGCCACCATTTTCTTCTTTTTTTTTTTAATGAAAAAACGGGGGCGGAGGAGGGACAGGCGTTGTTCTGATAACGTTCGGAGAATTTCCGACAGATACTGCTTTGTTTGCCCTGTGATGCGCCAAAAAGAAAGCCTTGTTGTCCTTGCGCGTCCCAACCCAACGATTGCGACGATAACTAAACTTGTTCTCCGCACTGAGCTTTCACAGGTACTCCGATCCAGTGCCCCGATTCCACGGTCCTTTGACCGACCCACCTAACGCGACACTAAACTGCACGAAGGTTTAACAAATGCTCGGAATGCTAAAGATATTTGAATAGTGAAAACTGCTCCTGAGACTCGAAACAGACTAAGGAAACAGCACTCTCTAACTATGGGTCATGACACTCGACGTGTGTATTACAGCTAAAAAGTGAAACAGATTAGCTTTTTTTAAATTCAACTCTATCAAAGAAGCCGGAGGCACCGAAATTCTTGAGCTTGTAACTGTCCTTTGCCCCGCTGGGGTGGTACAGTGGTAAGACGCCCGACTACTGTCCGGAGTTCCCGGGTTCGAACCCGACCTCGGCGGCTGCGTTTCGATGGAGGCGAAACGAAGTGGCGTCCGTGTGCTGTGCGATGTTAGCGCACGTTAAAGATCTCCAGGTGGTCGAAATTACTCCGTAGCCCTCCACTACGGCTCCCCTTTCTCTCTTTACACTTTCACTCCCACCTTCATCCCTTCCCTTACGGTGCGGTTCAGGTGTCCACATAGCAAGTGTGACAGATAGTGCGCCTTTCCCTTACTGTCCTTTTTATTTAAGTAACCAGAAACGCTTTAACGGCGAACTACTTTCTGGCGCGGAGGAATTATGTGAGAAATTACTGCGGACTTTGGTTGTATCCGACTACAACACAGAGAAATGCGCTCTGCCCTCCTACTCAATTTGGAAATAATTGGGCGTGCAAACTTAGCCATCAAAAAGTGAAGCCCAGAGAAAGAGCCGGGACGATCCGCTACGGAGACTCCTGGCAAGTTCCGCATAGCCCACTAAACCATATGAGAAACTGGCAGGAATGCACAGACAGACGTTTCCCCAGGGAAAAGAACAAGGGCGACTGTTCGTGTCTCTCTTTTCCTCTACAGAAGTGCTCGTCTGTTAACCAAGCAGGTATATGCTGAACAAATGAAGGAATCTTTAAGGACCAGCGCCTAAACATTCGACCGCCTCACACATAGACCATTTGCATTTGATCTCTTCCGTCGCTGAACCAGCCAAACTAGAATTTATTCATTCGTTTCGTTTTCAATGAGTTCTCCAGTGCCCAGCAAAGACGCTCGGCAGTGCCCGGCGATTCTCCTCCGCCGCCTGGGCAGGACAAGGTTGTGCAAAGCGAAGCACGCCCGCTGATTTCGCACACAGGAAGTGCGCGATGCACGCGCGTATGTACGAGAGAAAGAGCACTCTTGAGAAGAGAGCGTCGCCGCAGACTTGCTTCGCTTCGCGTTAGCTTCATTTAGACGAAGGTCACGCTCGCGCTGCACGTCACAGGCAGCCATGCTCCGACTGCAAAACATCAACTGCGAACCTTGAAGCACCAGGAAAAGCTAGCAGACGGAAGCCGCGGCGGCGCAGTAAACAAAGCTTAAAAGGAAAGAGAAAGCTACGCTACACACATCAACCCGTCGCAGGATGCAGCGCGCGACTTCCAGAGCCGCGGCAGCCAGAGTCGCCTCACGCTGTAACTACTTGCACCTGTGAATGTCTCTACATCTCACTGGGTTCATATAGGCACGCAGACACGTCAAGCTGTGACAAATCGTTTAGTATGGTCTACAGGGTCTGTACGTCCCAAACCGACTCAGGCTATGAGAGATACCGTAGTGGAGGGCTCCGGAAATTTCGACCACATGAACGCACACTGGCATCGCACAGCCCACGGGCTCCTTGCTTTTCAGTAGCACTTCTCAGTAGCACACGCCGGTCATGACGTCATCAATGACGAAGACTTGCGAACAGTACTGCGACCACTATTCAGTCACCGAGGCATACACTCATAACGTGACGTCATGCTCATCCACACGCAAATGTTTCAGTCGGGGAGCCGTGCAGCGGAGGAGATACCTTTAATGGGATAGAGTTGATGCCCGCTGCACATAATACCCACACAAGCTGCCATTGCCGGTGCGTGCCCGACCGAGAAATAAAAATGCACAGTAAGTGACACTCGCGAGGATCAAGTCATAACGAGCCTTCCTGCATCTTACATTCCCTTATGAAACTGAAAACTTGGTAGTTGCAAAAACACCAAACAATTTTGTGTATTTCGGGTGCCTTACTTGTACGTGATGGAGGGATGCCACAACTTAATCGCATCAGTGACAAGAATTTTAATCACTTAAGAATACCAGTCGGAGCACGCACGCACGCACGCACGCACGCACGCACACACACACACACACACACACACGCACGCACACACACACACACACACACACACACACACACACACACACACACACACACACACACACACACACACACACACACACACACACACACACACACACACACACACACACACACACACACACACACACACACACACACACACACACACACACACACACACACACACACACACTGTAAGTAAAACGGGAGTCACCGTGGAAGCAGTCACAAAACATCTGCCGAAGCCAGCACCCCCTTTCTGATTACGTCACACGATAGACGAAAGCGGCAAATGAGAAAATCGCGAGGAAGCTGCTGTGGAGCAATATATCGAGGCGTCAGAGACGAGCACTTGAGACTATGCCACCGAGTAGCCATCTCAACGAGTGCCTAAGCTTCATCGGAAGGAAAGCAGAACACAGGGTGATGCTAGCATACTGGCAATAATTTTCAGTGGCTGCCAAGTGTATGCTTTAAGTTAATGGGTTTTAGCGTCTCGAAGCGACTCAGGCTATAAGAGACGCGGAGGGCTCTGGAAAATTTTCAGTCACCTGGACTTGTCGAAACGCGCCCTCTATACGGCCGAGATCACGCATTCGCGTCTCCGGACTCTAACCACTAAACCACCGCGGCGAGGTGCCGTTATCAAGGGCTTTCATAGCAACTACTGCTAATCTGTCCATTCTGCGCCTTGCACGCCTGAATGAAAAATTTTTGTCGCCTTCGTTTAGGTACAAGACATATATACAAACGGAAAAAAAAACAGACAAGTGTCTGCCAGACACTCAAAACCAATGTCACTAGACGCACTCTGTGTGGATTATGACGAGAAACGCAAATCCTGACTTACATCGCTTTTAGATCGCCCAGCGGTTTCAGTGAGCTAATGCCCCGCCGGGGTGGCGCAGTGTTTACTGCGCTTGACTACTGTTCCCAAGGACGCGGGATCGAATCCCGGCCTCGGCGGCCGCTTTTCGGTGGAGGCGAAAAGCGAGGCGCCCGTGTGCTGTGCGATGACAGTGCACGTTAAAGAACCCCAGGTGGCCGAAATTTCCGGAGTCCTCCACTACGGCGTCTCTCATAGCCTGAGTCGCTTTGGGACGTTAATCCGCACAAACCAAACCTTCAGTGAGCTGAGGAATCGTCTGTAGGATGTCATAAGTACGTAAACTAAAACAAAATGGAAGTTGAAAATAATTCGTAAAAGTGCGAATTCGACACGGTTATATGAAGCGGATACATTATTTGTTCATACGAAGGCTGCCTCGTGGTCTAATAATACATCGGAATTGTAATCCCGAGTGGAGGACACATCCAGTTACCTTCTCTGCAGACACAAGAAAGGCAGCCCTGCCAGGGTGGTGCAGTGTTAAGACGCCCGTCTACTGTGCCGGAGTACCCGGGTTCGAACCCGACCTCGGCGGCTGCGTTTCGATGGAGGCGAAGCGAAGAGGCGTCCGTGTGCTGTGCGATGTGAGCGCACGTCAAAGATCCCCAGGTGGTCGAAATTACTCCGCAGCCCTCCACCACGGCTCCTCTTTCTCTCTTTCCACTTTCGCTCCTACCTTCCTCCCTACCCTTACGGCGCGGTTCAGGTGTCCACAGAAACGAGTGTGACAGATACTGCGCCTTTCCCTTCCTGTGAACCAACCAACCAACAAGAAAGGCAGACGCACGGACGCTCATGCAGATGCTACAGCCAAAATAAGCACCGCGCCGAACGCGTTCGTTTGCGGCGCTTCGTCACCAGGGTGACCATAATTTTCAGAACACGTGCTGGCCGTGATTCGAGCTCAGCGTCCCCTTTATATCCCTCATCACACCGCGAAATTTCTCGTTACCTCGAGGTTCCAAGGCGTCAGATTCAGACTCGGTAATTTCCCACTCCTGCCTTTCGCCCTCTCATCCACCTAGGTATCTATCCTCCTTCAACTGGTCATTTTTGCTTGGCCAGATCCTACCTCGACCACATAATATGGGACTGTGCTCACCACCCCTCCCCCCCCTCCTTTTTTTTTCCCCACCCACAGGCACTCAGTTCTCATTTAGAGGAGCAGTGGGAAGCTGTCCTTCGCAGTTCCACAGCTTGATCTCAAAGACAAGATCCTATATAGGGCTCAGGTGGTAGCGAAGGTCTACACAGCGTAGAACCTCCCTCCGTCTCTCCGCAACTGCCTCCTTCCCTTTTGGGATAAAGCCGTTATAAGAGCACCCAAACTGCAGGATACGTCTCCCGGTCCCTTGCTGTAAGCTCAGCATATGCTTCCATTGACAGAGCGCGCTGGAACGCAGTTTTGCCACCACAACTCGATTCTATTTTTCGTCCGCATGTATGTATCGATCGACGAGGTTTTACGCGAGAGCTTAATGGTCCCGTGTCGCAGAAAAGCCGGTGTCGTCGTTGTTGCACGAAGTAAAGCGAAAATCCACAATGAATGAAAGAAAAAAGTGAAAAACATCCTCCGTGTGTGTGAATATTGCGTAATTAACTGTGGAGTCGCCCCCGCGTTGCATCGAACACAACGCGTTCCCCTGAACGCGCACTGGGCCACATCAAGTTTTAAGGCGCCGTATCTCTCGGCAGAACATAAAATAAAATATATACACAAAGATAACTGACAAAACTACTCTAGTGTGTGTGAAACGCTGTCGTGTCTGACCCTTAATGGCGGAGCTTAAGTGTCCTGCTAATTTTTAACGTTCGAGCGTGATCAGAGTTAAGGTTTGAGCTTCCAAGTTCAAAGTGCTTTCGTTTTGCAGTGCTGTGAAGCCAAACTTCCAAAAATGACAGTTGTGCTTCTCCCCCAAACTTGGCCTTTGGAAACATTATATGAAGTCAATGAGACATATGGATATGTGCCCATAAAACGCTTCACACAATGAAAAGAAAATAGCCAAAGGCGCACGCAATCACATTCTCCTACACTGATATCATGCTGAATTATATGCTCAACATGAGAGCGACGTACTCGCAGGCGTTCCTTAATTCGCGCTGCACGGCTGCGTTCCAAGCAAAACCATGCTCACCTCAATCGGTTTAAGCAAAGTTAAACCCCGCCTAATTTTTATCAAGCACCGAGCCTATATTTAGAAACGATATCAAACTCATTCGTGGACGCATATTTCAACAATGCATTATGGAACGCCAACGATGAAGCGCGTAGCATGTCCCCTGGCTATGGCAGTGGTAGAGCCGAGAGCGTCCGGTGGCGGCTGAGGGCCAGCGTGATTACATCGAGCGGCCTGTTTCACACCCAGAAGCAATATCAGGCTTCTTCATAGACGCCTACTCGCACAATGTATTACCGAACGCGGATGAGGTACGGGGAGAATTAAGGAACGCCACCGATATGGCAACCAAACTTTCGATTACCACCCTGTGTTGTCTCCAGTGAAAACAGAAACATGAAGAAGCCACATTTTCTTTCTTTTTTTTTCTCACAGCAGTTCACCCAACCGGCGTAGAAGTGGAAATGGGCTTTATGCTTGACGGGGCTTCAGCAACGACAAACTCAGCAGATCAGGTCACCAGGTTGGTAGCACAAAACACAACATTCGCGAACGGCGCACACGCGAGTTTGAATGCAAAGTCATGCGTCAAAAGGCAGTGCAAGCGGGTGGATGGCCACAGCCCAGAACCATTGATCCATCCTCGCGCGTCCCACTCGACCGGCGCCAAGCCGAGAAGCGTCCGCGGTTGTACCGATGATGACATCGCGCGCAAGCCGGAGTCCGTTTGGGGGAAGGAAGGAAGCGGTGAGGCGAGGAGGTGGAAACCGGAAGACTTCCTGCAGCGACTGCGGCGCCGCGAACACTCCGACGCCCCCTGCAAAGCGAGAGCGGCCCGGCTGGCGCCTTTGCAAATCAAAACATTGCCGCCTCGCTGACTTTGGCCAGCGTGCTATCGATCGAGCCAGAGACACCCCGCGCGACCGAGGCCGTTCCGTGTTGTGGTGTGCCCTCTCGCTCCCCAGCTTTCCTTCAACTGCAGCCTCCCTTTGCTCTTCATTTATCCCTTTTTTTTTTTCGCTCCTTCTCTCCTCTGCTCATTTCACTCTGACGCGCGCCCTGCGCGCGGGAGCGTACCCAAAGGGTTAACCCGGAAACCGCGCTTTCCGAAAAACGGACGCTGGTGGGAAGAAAAATTTAGAGGCCTGGCGAAAACCAGCATGTCCCTCCGCGCGGCGCGCATAACCGAGGTTGGGCTCGAGCGTCAACCGTGCAAACGTCCCGTTTCAAGTCGTACTCACCGGCGCTGTAGATCCTGCGGAACTTGAAGTACGTCGCCTTGAGGTTGTTAATCTTCGTCTTGCAGTCGATCGACGAGCGCTCGTATCCATGCATGCGCAGCTTGTTGGCGATCATCTCCCAGATGACTGAGTGCCGGTAGGCCGAGTCGAACTTTTTCTGCGTCTCCGGGTCACTCCACAGCGTGATAAGCGCGTCGCTCTCGGCGACGCTGAAATTCTTGGACCGCCGCACCAGCTCCATATTGGATCGCCGCGGCTCGTCGACGTCGCCCGCAGTGGGCACCAGGGCGGCGCCGCAGTCACTGGGCCTCGCCTCCGCCGCCACCACCCCCTGACGATAGTCACACGCAGCAGCGGCAAGATGGAGCGGCCGCCATTGACGGGGGAGACCGCGCTCAAACGCCGCCGCCGCCGACAGCGCCTGTGCTTTGCTGCTGCTGCCGCAGCCGCCGCTCGTCCGCACTCCCAGCCGGCGACGCACTCGGCGCGCGGTTCTTTCGCCCGTCCCGACTAGCAGCGCAGCGCCGACGGTTGCCGCCGCACGCAACAGCCCCGTTTAATTATCATTAGGAGCGGATGCAGTGCGCCTGCGCGCACGTTAACGACGTTCAAGGCAATGGTTGCCATGGCGACGCCGCTTCCCCCGCTCCTGCTCCTTTCTCCCCTCAGTGCAGCAGTAGGCATCGCCGCGCCCCTCTCTCCTTCTTCGCTCAGCCTCCTTTCCACCGAGGCCAAAGCAGGAGAAGGATGAGAAAGCGACTTCCTCCTCGCTCTCTATTTATTACTATTATTATCGACCAGACGCGACTAGACGATAAGAAGGAGGCTGCGGCGGCGGCAGCAGCCGTGTGCGTGTCCGCTGCGCCGCTACCCAACCCAGCCGTGCCGCCGCTCGCACGCGCGGTCATGGCTGTGGCGGAGGGGAGGCCTTTTCAATCCGCTCTCGCCGCCCCGAAATGATGGTTTTCTTCCCCCCTCCAAGCTCGACTGGCTGATGATCCTTCTTCACGGAAACCGCAGTGACACGCTGGACTCTCCGCTGCCCTCCCGAGCCTCCTTCCTGCTTGGTTCCCCCCCTCCTCCGTCGACCAGCGCGCTAGGCTGGGACCCTTCCGCGCCCGCTAGAAAGAAGCCTGTCAGTCCACCCCGCCCGCTTCCCCTCCGACGCCGCCGCTGACGCCCCTTTCAGGCCTTGCTAGTACTGTCGAAACTGCCAAGAAGGCTGCAGTAGAAAGCGAAAAACGAAAACGACCCGGGGGTGGTGGCAAACCAACAGTCCCAACCACCGCTTCTCTTGGCTCGCGCACTTGGAAACTGCTAAACCCCTTCCTTCCGGCAAGGCTCCCTCCCTCGCCAAGCGAGCATTAGTTCGCCCTCAAATCTCTCCCCCGCCCCAACCGAAGTCCAGACTATCCTACACGCCTGCTTTTCTTACGGCGCATTCCTCCTTCCCCACAGCATAGCTGTAGAGCAAAGGCAAACCACTCAGCCTTTCTCTAGCGCTTGGTGTTTCCATTGTTCTTTTGGGTCCGGCGCTTTGACGCTGCAGTGAGGAAGGGGGTGGAAGCAGGGGAAGCAAAAGCCAGTGCAATGACCACTGTAATCTGTGCAGCGCCCCGCTCGAAGCTCGCTCAGATCGATCACGGCTTCGGGCGGGGGTAAAGCGTGCCTAGCCACCCTCCCCGCATGCCTCTGTGCTCTCTCTACTTCCGCCTGTGCGTGGGCTGCGTTCCTCTCTTCCGGTTTCATATGTCATCACGCGTGCTCCCGAGAGCGCCGGCGCGCGCCTGGTAAAGGCACCCACGCGCGCGAGCTGGATTTTGAATAACGGTTCTCATTCGCGTGCACTGCCAAGAAAAAAATCCCGGAGAAAGGAGGCAGGAATTGCAAACCTTAAAAAGTGAGAAAGGCACTAGCGAAAACTTCACATGGTTGAACCGAGCCTGTGCTGTGCTCTCGAGAGCTATAGGGAGAGACAGATGGAGAGCTCTTCACTCGTTTTGTAAAATGAAAGTTTCAGGAAAGGCCGCTATCGTTCTTCACGAGAGCACTTCGTAGGTCAAAGTCGTAAGTCCGGCGCCACTGTAAGGGATATTTCGTTATATATATTCTTTTGTTTACTGAAACCTTTTTTTTTTTTTTTTTTTTTTTCAGGCAGTTACTTAAGGGACATATAGAATGTCACAAGATATTCTGAGAACCTGCAAATAAAGAAAGAAAAAAATGCGTTATTCGCTTTTTCTCCAAAAATATAACACTTCGGAGTACAGTGGCAACGCACTGTGCCATTAAGCGCTTTTATTTTGTAATGTAGAAAGCGGTAAAAATAAACTCCTTCAGAGCTTTTTTAGGAAGACATGACATTTCGCGTACATCAAGGTATGCTTGCTCTTGCTCATTTTCACGCGTTGGAGTTTTGAGTATACGCTCCCTCTTCTAGCCACTTGGGCACCTTAGCATGGGCATTTCCGACTTGTAGCGCATATCGTTCTGATACAAAAACCAACTATTTTGACTTCCCCACATGCTTTGAAGACCACCATATACCCCTTTAGATCAAATAGCGTTTTCTATATTGTATACTCTTCGATGTTAGAAATGCGGCCTTCCGACGCCAAGATGATCGTTTTGACTCTACGGAAAGGTTCGGGAAAATGCGTATGGAATGCACGCCCATGTTCAGAGCGATCTCGTTGCACGATAAAAATCCTCAGGAGGACGCAATTATTCCCCCTTATTTTTTATTCACTCCCGCCTCCACCCCTTCTCTTATTTCCGTAATTGAGATATCCACCGAGAAATTACTCATTACTATACCATTTCTTGTTCTCAAAGTCTCCTGTAGTAGGCTACAACCTAAAAAAAAAGATAAAGAAAGAAACAGCAATTACTAATCATGGGCACGGTACGCCGCGTGTTTATTGTCCAGCCGGACATTGGTTGGTTGGTTGGTTCATAGGAAAGGAAAGGCGCAGTATCTGTCACACTTGCTCTGTGGACACCTGAACCGCGCCGGAGTGAAAGTGGATAGAGAGAAAGGGGGGCCGTAGTGGAGGGCTACGGAGTAATTTCGACCACCTGGGGATCTTTAACGTGCGCTGACATCGCACAGCACACGGACGCCACTTCGTTTCGCCTCCATCGAAACGCAGCCGCCGAGGCCGGGATTCGATCCCGGGAACTCCGGCACAGTAGTCGGGCGTCTTACCACTGCACCACCCCGGCGGGGCCAGCCGGACATTACACAAAATCAGTTTTTAATATTTGACTACACACCAAACAAGCCGGAAGTATCGAAAGTTTTGGGTCTAGTTTACTCTGGTAAGTATTTTTTAAATCTAGGTAACCAGAAAAGGCTTAACAGCTGACAAATTTCGATGACAAAGGAATTGTGTACGGCGGTTACTGAAGACTAGTTGTATCCGTACCCCGGCACATTGGGTCTGCTGTCTCAGCAGCGGATACGCGCAGAAACGAACATGCAGCTTGAACGCGCTGCATTTCAAACGATGTCTCATCCTTTCGAGACCAACGATAACCCTTATTCTCCGGAGATGAAGCTTTTTCAAAGAAGAGTCTACGTAGGGGATGAGGTCACCCTGTCAAGATTTCAAGGACAAGTAGCCTTCAGTTGTCAAAGACGAACGGGGTGCAAACGATATAATTTATTGTACGAGCGGTCTTGTTCTGCTTAAGCGGTAAATCACTATTTTGACGGCACGCTTGTTGACTATAAAATTGCGGCCTTTTATATTCGAAGTCTGTGACAGTACGCAACAAGGAAAAAAAAAATGCCCCAGCTATCCTGGTCTCAATCAAGAGTAGATGCAAGCTTGAGGTGGGCTTATTGCTGGCGCTGTTTTGTTGTCCATTCCTTGGCTTAACAGTTGTAACAGCGACATCATTTATTAGACTCAATGTTTTGCGGCTTGTCGAACCAGCCCTATCGCAATGACATGTCTGCACGTGCTGATGGGGGATACGCCTTGATGGACAGCGGTGAACGTGGGCTCCTTGCCTTGCACCGCGGCGGACCAGAACGCAAAAATTATTGTGGACACTAAAATGCCGCCTCGATAGTGTGGGCGGCTCACGTATAAAGCCCTGCATTAATAAAGCTATTAGACACGCCTGCATTGCCTAGGCGCAAAGTTGAAGCCAGGTCCTGGCAGGCAGATTCTGATAGATTCGGGCGTAGCCCGGATTGGCAGCTTCTACCAAACCCAATGACAGGAGACCCTACGTCCAAACAGCGTTCGGCCATGGGTTGAATTGTATGCTACAGGTGGGATGTTCGGCCATGTCAGCTATACCTCGTGCCAGCCCCACGCTCGTGACTTAAATTTTCACTCACAAAGCCAACACTGGCACCGACACCGGATTTTCGCTGAACGGGGCATTTAAGGCTATCGAGCTGAAAACACCAATTTATTTATTTATAAAATACTGCAGACACTAAGTCCAAGCAGGTTGGCCTTTCAATTCAGTGAAATCGTAAACACACAAAAAAACCGCAACACTGCAAAAGAAAGAAAGAAAAAAACAATGACAACCTTTGGTTAGACCTCATGTATCAAACGTTTATAGTTCTCCCATTGCAATCCGTTAGGAAAAACTTGTGTCTGTTTTAGCGAATATAGGTATTAGATAACTGGGGTACTCTTGACGAGTTTGCCTCGTTGATGAATGCGTTAACAATAATGACGGATCTAGACCAATTTATGTATTAAAAGAGAATAAAAAAATTCTAACCTATATTTGTCTGTGGTGTTCAAGTGGTTCAAATTTAGTAATTTTTGATTAAGCTGCTCTGAAAGTCAGTCCTTGAGTACTTATTCAAGATAAACCAAACAGCTCTTCGCTGTATTTCCAAATTCTTTGTGTTAGACTTAGTGTACGGGTCCCACACTATGCATGAATATTCGAGTTTAGGTCTGCTTATCAAAGAGTAGCAAAGTAGCTTAATTTTAGGAGAGGCATTTTTCGGTTTAGGTTTTAACCAGAACTATTTGCGAACTGCGGAAGAGCATATATTGCTCATACGCGAGTTTCATAATATATTACTAGTTATGACTATTTCCAGGATGGAGTAGCCAGAGATAGTACCAGGATAAATGCAAATGGGCGTCGCTCATAGCGTGAGTCGCTTTGACGTTAAACCCCACAAACCAACCACATATGTAACTGTGACGTATATTAATTCCGGTTATTGGCATACAATCCGTTTCTTTTCTTTTTTTTCTCAGAGAACCATGCCTCGCTGGTAGCACCATTTCAAATCGTTGTTCAAAGCATTGTTCATGTAATTTTTGTCATCCTTATTAGTAACTTCTCTGCATAAAACACAACCGCCGGGGAACAATCGAATATGCACAGATGGGTTAACAACTTGAACAGTATCATTTCTATAGGAAAGGAAAAGCAGAGGACCCAACACATTCCCTGGGGTGCACCGGATAAAACTGGAAGAGAGCCCGAACTTTCCTCTTCCAACAAAGGAGTGCGGTCGAATAAGTGCACTAATATCCCTATTGGAAAATGCAGTGCCACTGGGACACACTGGATCAGTGCCATACCTGATTATCGGACCAGTGTGGCACCGGATACTGGGATACTGGACACTGGCTGGCACTGGATGCTGGGACACTGGCTCGCACTGGGTGCCGGGGCACTGGCTGACACTGGCACACTGGGTGACACTGTGCTGGCACAGTGGCACACTGGCAGCAGCTAGCCAGCATACTAGACCACGCGTGATACTAGCATGTAGGACAGAGTACACCCTGCACAAAAGAAGCGGATGATGCCCTGTTCCCATTGTCTGCAACATAGAGCTTCGCATGATGTATACAATTTAATTTGCACACATTTCCTTCTGACGGCCCACGCGACTGACGTCTGTAAAAATGTCACCAATGGCCTTTCGGCCCGAGATCCTTTTGGCAGTCGACACGTCACTTGTGCTCTCTGTGACCACCTTTTGTATTAGATCTAAAAAAAGAGAAGATATACATAAGTAATGGAAAAAAATGGTGTTTAAGGTCATGGCTCAAAATTACACTGTTGATCTGCCACTACTAATTTTATCATTGATTTCACAGGGGCGCAACAGCAGAAATAGGATTTGTAGCAATTTTTAGAGCAGTAAAATCCGTATTCAGAGCAGCTCACAGGAGAAAAAAAAAAAAAAAAAAAAACCTGCACTTTGCAGAATGAATTTAAAATTTGGAGCCGTTAACCAGGACAAAAAAAAAAATATATGTGAATATCGGACCAGTATGAATGTGATCCAAAGGAAATCTAGCAAGGGCCACCTGTCACAGGCGCTTAGCATATTTGTTCAGGAATTTGACGTGCACCATTTTTTGTAAATAAGCGTCTTGTACCGCAAGGCGTGGTATCAAGCACAAATAAAGAATTTGAGCCATACAACCAAGGAGGTAAATTTTTCAAACTTCGCGGCACAAAAAAAAAAAGATACAAAAAGCTAGAGAACGTGCTTTTTTGTTTTGCATCTAGTGTGGTTTGACAATCTCAATCAGAGATTCTTGCTTGCAAGACTCTTAAAACAATATTTTACTGTCTGCGAAATCCACAGCTTGTGTTGTGCGACGACAGCTCCGGTAGAGCTCAATTCAAAGCCGTGACTGCTATCAGCCTGTGCTTAAATGCGAGTACAGTACAAAAAAAAAAAAAAAATCTTGTTTCAAAAGCACACAGAAAGAAAAACAAGAAACGAAAAATAGCGACCACAAGGCGAAAGCGCAAATGCCAAAAGCAGATAGGGAAGCAACGGTCGTAAGCAAGGAAAAGTTATGAGCAAATGTGTCCTCTAGGGCTGGTGATGACTAGTTTTGACTCTATATTTTAATCAAGGGGAGGTGGGCAATAACTCGGGATATTAGGATATATATTTCGTGCACAGAGCAGCCTTTGCAGTATTTAGATGCTCCAGCATCCATAAATGGTAATTTTGACAGTCTTGGGCTGCACTGTGGCGTTGTGAAATTCAAAATTTGGCTGCTGCTCGTTTCCCGACATCGCCCACCCCCCCCCCCCCCAAAAAAAAAAAAAAAAAAAGAAAAAAACACGTGTACCACCTCAAGTTATATTAGCACTAACAGAAGCCATAACTGATGCATCTCCTACACTATCTGACGAGAAAGTGAGTCTTGAGTCTATCGACGGGATCGCATAAAAACAGCTGCTGCACATGAATGGCCCAACAAAATACAGAAAACTTCCAGAAGCCACATAAAAATAAAAACTAGATACACCCATTAAAAAGCATGCGGTGCTTAAAACAAAACATGGAAGTATTACTCCAAAACCAGAAATACTACTACGGCCCTTTTCGCAGTGCAACGCAGTAGCAGTGGTGCCTCGTTACAAACAGCCCCTTTGCATTAAAAGGATGCTTCACCGCACGAATAGTGGCCTGTGCGTTGAAGCATCCTCAAACCGCAACAGTTCAGCGTACTCAGTGGAGGAAGAACGTGAATGCTAGAAAGGAAAATGTGAGTCGGCATTAGAACGGCAGGACGCCGTCTCAAAATAAAAATGAAAGGCCAGTGACGCGCTGGAGTGTCTGAAACGTCGCGACTGGCCATATCACGGTCGCAGAAAGTTGTCCCTGAGCATGGCAAACTTTTGTGGCCGTTCAGCGCATTTTGGCACAAATTCACCAAATTTTGCGCTTATGGCGCAGAAATATGCCGCTGTATCAAAATGGCGCAAGTGGCACATCTGTTGCACCCCTGATTTCAGGAACAAGCATATTGTCACGTCTCGGTAGAAGACCAAGGAGAACCTAGCGATAGATGGTTTGAATGGTCTACCAGAACAAGTCTTGTGTTCAAACTTCTTTCACTTCCAGGCTCGCGCTTGTCGTCATCTTTTGCGTCGTCTTCTATGCGGCATTTGCCCCCCTCCTTAGGAAGCATCGTCCCGATGAGAACAAAAGGAAGTAGGAGGTTAAGGTCAAACTGAGTGGTATGGCTTCATACGCACGACGTGGACGACGTCAGCTTGGTGCTGGCGTCGCTTTGATGTCGACACCCCGTCTGGCATCACCTCATAAGTGACGTCGGTTAAACGTCGCTGAACAACATAGGGTCCAAAGTATCGTCGCAATAGTTTTTCGGAGAGTCCACGGCGGCGAATAGGTGTCCAGACCCACACTTTGTCGCCAGGTTCGTACATTACATGCCGGTGTCTCTGATTGTAGCGTTGTGCATCGTGCTCCTGCTGATTTTGAATCCGCACACGAGCTAGTTGGCGAGCTTCCTCTGCACGCTGAGCGAATTCCTCGGCGTCCTGGTCGAGATCATCGGTGTCGGCATTCGGGAGCAACATTGCATCCAGCATAGTTGTTACTGGTCGCCCGTGAAGGAGGCTGAATGGTGTCATGCGAGTGGTGTCTTGGCGGGCCGTATTGTAGGCGAACGTAACGTAGGGAAGTATTTCGTCCCAATTCTTGTGGTTTACGTCGACGTACATGCAAAGCATGTCTGCGAGGGTCTTATTGAGGCGTTCCGTCAACCCATTGGTTTGAGGGTGATAGGCAGTAGTTTTACGGTGACTGGTACCACTGAGGCGAAGAACGGTTTCCAAAAGTTCGGCCGTAAATGTAGTTCCTCGGTCAGTTATAATAAGTGCCGGAGCGCCATGCCTCAGGACAATGTTCTCAACGAAGAACCTAGCTGCTTCGGCGGCGGTACCCCTTGGCAGAGCCTTGGTCTCCGCGTAGCGGGTCAGATAATCAGTGGCGACAATTATCCATTTATTCCCGGCTGTAGACGTCGGAAATGGTCCCAGGAGGTCCATGCCAATTTGCTTAAAAGGTGTCGCTGGCACTTGAAGAGGGTGGAGTAGGCCAGCTGGTTTTACAGGGGGTGATTTACGGCGCTGGTAGTCAATGCACGTACGTACATAGCGTTTCACTGTCGCCGGCAGTTTTGGCCAGTAGTATCCGTGCTGTACTCTAGCCAACGTGCGGGTGTAGCCTAGGTGACCGGCGGTTGGCTCGTCGTGGCACGCTTGCAAAACTTCAGTGCGGAGAACCGATGGGACGACGAGCAGAAGACTGTTTCCCCCAGGACGGAAGTTCTTCTTGTAAAGGACGTTGTTGCGAATAAAAAATGAAGGGATTACTCGGGCGAAAATCTTCGGCACAACCGTAGTTCGCTTCTCCAAGAAATCAATAAGAGGGAGCAATTCCTGATCCTCTCGCTGCTGTTGGGAAAGCGTTGCGTCATCTATGACACCTAAAAACGCAGTGTCTTCATCGGTCATAGTGGGAGGTTCGACCGGCGCTCGCGAAAGGCAATCTGCATCTGTGTGCTTCTTTCCAGATTTGTAAATAACTGCCATGTCAAATTCTTGCAATCGAAGGCTCCAACGCGCGAGTCTCCCTGAAGGGTCCTTTAAGTTCGTCAGCCAACAGAGAGAGTGATGGTCGCTGACGACTTGAAAGGGGCGAGCGTACAAATAAGGGCGGAATTTCATAACCGCCCATACTACTGCAAGACACTCTTTTTCGGTTGCCGAGTAGTTCGCTTCCGCTTTAGATAGGGTCCTGCTGGCGTAAGCAATTACCTTTTCCACACCATCCTGGCGCTGCACTAACACAGCACCTAAGCCCACGTTGCTGGCATCCGTATGAAGCAGTGTAGGGGCGTCGTCATCAAAGTGCGCCAGGACAGGTGGTGTCTGTAGACGCCTCCTCAGCTCATTGAAAGCTTGTTGCTGTTCTTCACCCCAGCGAAAGACAGCGTTGTCACGAGTCAGTGAAGTTAATGGCCAGGCTATTCGTGAGAAGCCAGCAATAAACCGACGGTAATAGGCGCAAAGACCCAAGAAGCGCCGCAATGTCTTTTTGTCCGTAGGTGTTGGGAACTTGGCGACTGCGGAGAGCTTTTCAGGATCCGGCCGAACACCTTCTTGGCTGACGACGTGGCCTAAGAACTGCAGCTCCTCGTAACCGAAGTGGCACTTCTCGGGTTTTAATGTGAGGCCCGCAGATTGTATGGCCTGAAACACAGCTAGCAAACGGAGTAGATGCTCTTCAAATGTAGCCGAAAACACTATCACGTCGTCAAGATACACCAAGCATGTTTGCCACTTAAGTCCCGAAAGCACAGTGTCCATCAGTCTCTGAAATGTTGCTGGCGCCGAGCATAAACCGAACGGAAGGACTTTAAACTCATACAATCCGTCGGGAGTGATGAATGCTGTCTTCTCCCGATCCCTCTCATCCACTTCGATTTGCCAATATCCACTTTTCAAGTCCATCGACGAGAAGTAACGTGCATTTCGTAGGCGATCCAAGGAGTCGTCGATGCGAGGGAGAGGGTACACGTCTTTTTTGGTCACTTGGTTGAGCTTGCGATAGTCTATGCAAAATCGTAAGCTGCCGTCTTTCTTTTTAACAAGTACCACGGGGGAAGCCCAGGGACTCTGTGACGGCTGGATAACGTCGTCTCTAAGCATTTCGGCCACCTGGCGCTGAATGGCTTCACGTTCTTTCGGAGCCACACGGTAAGGATTTTGTCGAATCGGGCGAATCGAGTCATCCGTGATAATTCGATGTTTTGTCAAAGGCGTTTGGCCGATCCGCGATTCTGAAGCAAAACAGTCTCGAAATTGATCTATGAGATCCAAAAGGCGGTCCCGCTCTGAAGAAGACAGATTTGGGCTCACATCAACGATGGTTACGGGTGTCTTGCACACTGATCCTCTCTGTTGCAGTAAGCAACAGTGCTGCGCATTTGGGAGGCTGTCGAAAAAGGCCACAGTTGTGCCTTTCGGAATTTGCTGACGCTCGTCGCTGAAGTTTGTCAGCAGCAGTTCGGTATGCCCATTGGTCAAGTTGACCAGCCCTCGAGCTATAGAAACACCTCGGCTGAGTACCAGGGTAACTGCCCGTTCGGCGACGCCATCGCCTGTATGCGCCACGTCGCATTTCACTTCAACAAGAGAACATGATCTCGGAGGTAATGTCACCGTCTCATTGGCGACGCGTAAGGGCAATAGTGGTACTTACGCATAACCAAGGTCTTCATGGTTATTGGTGAAGGCAACGATGCTGTCACGGATGCTGATTACAGCCCCATGAAGACGCAGAAAGTCCATGCCCAAGATGAGGTCTTTGCAGCAGTCAGGGAGAATAACGAAGCTGCCAACAAACACCGCGTTTCCTATTCCTATCCGGGCAGTGCATTTCCCTGTCGGTGCCAGTAGCTGACCCCCAGCACTTCTTATTACTGGCCCAGTCCATTCAGTTTTTACTTTGCGCAGGGTGTCGGCCAGTTTCTGGCTAATAATTGAAAAATCTGCCCCGGTATCCACCAGAGCATGTACCGCCAGCCCATCAATGGAAACGGCGAGGTCAGCGCTAACAAAATTATCTGGGTTGATCGTCCCTTTCGGCATTTGCGGCGGAAGCGCGGCAAGGTCGGCGCTGTCAGCTTCGTCGTCATGGCTGATCATCTGGTACGGCATTTTCGGCGGTAGTGCGGAAATGTCAATGTTAGCGGCGGCGTCAGAAGCCCGGGTTGTCGGCAATTGCGGCGGTGGTGAGGGTTTCGACACTTTTAGACTGGTTGCAACCTCCCCTCGCGAGGTTGCAGCTCTTAGTTTCCCCGGTGAGGGCTAGGAGACCGCCGTCCGCTAACGCCAGTAGTGTTGCGACGCGTCGGCAAATAACGCTGTGGCGATGGGGAGGAGCGGCGGCGGAAGCCCGGGGATTCGGTTTCCCTGCTGACCGGAGGGTCGTCGTCGATTTGGGCAGAATCAGTGTCGAAGCGGCGGCGAGCAGAAGCAAGCGGAAAGGACTGCCCCTCTTCGCGGTGGCGGCAGTACCGATACACATGGCCAGGTTGTCCGCAGTAGAAACAAAGTGGTCGGCTGTCATAACTGCGCCACCTGTCAGTTCGGCGCAGTTGAGAGCGCCTGGGAGGCGCCCACTGAGGCCCCTGGAGGAACCGAATCTCCTGACGGTTCGGTGAGCTCGGTGGGGCGTGATCTGGAGGTGGGCGACGAAGGACCGCAGCATAGCTCTCGGGCTGCGGCTCGAGGTAAGCTGCAGGAATGTTGGCCGTGCAGCTGATCGGTTTTGGAGCGTGGTATGGTTCGGAAAGGGGTGCCGCGTTGTCGACTGGATGAGACTCGTTGCATGGTGTAGACGCTGATAGGGCGTATCGAATTTCATTCCTCACTGTTTCCATGAGGGCCCCTGACGACTGAGTCTTCGTAGTCGTAATTCGCTGCAGCTCCTCAAGGACAATGCCTCTAATGATGTCTCGAAGAGTGGTCGTATCTGTTGCAGTCAGCGCCGCCGCAGTCGTCGGGGCACAGTTGACCGGTCGGTTGTACTGGCGGCACCGGTCTTGGAGGGCTCGTTCGATAGCCGTAGCGTCCTTAACGAACTCACTCACGGTTTTAGGGGGGTTGCGGACCAAGCCGGCAAACACCTGTTCTTTGACGCCATGCATGAGATGCCGTAGCTTCTTTGGTTCACTCATATCAGGGTCGGCACGGCGAAAAAGGCGAGCCATGTCTTCCGCAAACATAGCTACGCTCTCATTTGGCTTCTGGATGCGCACTTCAAGCAGGCGCAGCGCATTGTCCCGTCGGTCAGTTCTCGCGAAAGTGTCGACCAGCTGGCAGCGGAAGTCATCCCATGTGGATAAGCTGGCCTCATGGTTTTCAAACCACGTTCTAGCATTATCCTGAAGGGCAAAATAAACATTACAAAGCTTCTGGTCTGCGCTCCACTGGTTGATCTTTGACACTCGCTCAAACTGGTCGAGCCAGTCTTCCACATCTTCAAACGCTTCCCCGCGAAAGCACTCTGGCACCTTGGTGTTCTGTAGAGTCACCGGTGTAGGATTGGTATGTGCCATGGCTTGAGAGGTCTTAGGAACTTGGGCGTTTGAGGAGTCGTTCGGCAGATGACTGTACTCCGGCGCTAGGCCTAGAAGGCGGCGGCTAGCACGATGGACAGGCGTGTCGATGTTTGGGATCCGCTGTGGACTGCCGGAAGGAGTCCTATGCATACCCCAGCGCGCTCCACCAGTGTCACGTCTCGGTAGAAGACCAAGGAGAACCTAGCGATAGATGGTTTGAATGGTCTACCAGAACAAGTCTTGTGTTCAAACTTCTTTCACTTCCAGGCTCGCGCTTGTCGTCATCTTTTGCGTCGTCTTCTATGCGGCAATATAATGAAACTTAGTCATGATTACCGTCACTTTTTCAGGGGTTGCCGGCATCTTTGGAACATTGCCAGCAGTCCTTCTGCAATGTTGGCCCTGAGACTTCTCCTCTCCGCAGGTATCCAGATATACCGTTACCATTTCCCGCTCCACTTTTGCCTCATTTTTCTTGCTTGTGATAAATTGAAGTTTTCCCTCGTTGTTGTACAGGTTCGACCCCAAGTGAACCGGCAAACACAAAATTGGCACCCATAAAATATGTATATATAGAGGGTGGAAAAAAGAGGCACAGTCATCCATAATGAAAATTTGCAACACTAAGATGCTTTCAAAAAGTACTTCAGTGGTTGTTTATGTGCTTTAACGTCACAAAGTGACTCAGGCTATAAGAGACGCCACAGTGGAAGGCTCTAGAAATTTATACCACCTAGGGTTCTTTTACATGCAAGGCATCGCACAGCGCAGTGGCGCCTTGCTTTTCACCAACTTCGAAAAGTGCCCACTGCCGCAGGAATTCAATCCATGCATCCTTGAGTTCAGCAGTCGAGCACCCTAACCACTGATTTATTGCAACAGGGTTACTTGAGCATTCAATCATATTATCCTTCTGAAATGCTTGCTTTAAGCAGTAACCGCATGAGGCTACAATTCGCGGCGACATGCCGTGCGAAAGCATCGCACGGTGGGCTGAGGACCGCCAACCAATGCCACTCATTGCTGCTGCTCAGGTTCTGGGATTTTAGTAAATTTTGCATGTTGCCCGAAATCAGATCGCGAAACAGCCAATCGCAGAAGGCTTTGGGGTATTCAACTTCCATTCTGGCTTTTTTTGCAAGTGAAGATTTTCTATTATCCGGTTTGGACGAAGGAAGATCCTGCATACGATCACTTCATTTCGTCCATGCATATACGAGGGCATCGAGTCGGTTGATTAGTAGGGTAATAAGAGAAAACGAAGGTTATAGAGTGGCTAGATATTGTGAACTTTCGAAAGGAGCCGGAGGAAGTCACTGCTTGCAATGCAAGTCTGCATCAATGCGTAGGAGCACACCACGCACCAATGGGGTGTTTCCATTAGAAGCCCGATGTGTTACAAAAAATTTCATCAGTGTTATATCGTACTTCATGCTGTTAAGTGTTAGAAATGGAGTATTAGCCTAACTGTACTTCCAGACCGAACGGCGACGCAGCAGTAACAGAGTAACGCTTAAAATGCGCCGCTGTGTTGCGGAGTCCCGTCATTTGTGCGGTGTGCACCAGTGGCAACGACAGGCGTTAGCGTATATACATGGCACGACGCATCGCCAAAGATTGTCGCTTCACGTGGCTACGACTTAAATATTAGATCCTTTAAATAGCTTAATGTTAATTCATTAACATTCCCCCTCCAGCTTGACTTCAATGCAACTAACCCAGCTTTTTAGCTCCTTGCATGTGGTCAGGTGGCCAACAGAAGAACTGAGACAAGACTAGACTGGATGTTTGCTGGACACACATATGCATACACATGACAGTTGAGTAAAAATGGCCAAACATTTTTTTGCAACTACTCATTTTTCGCATTGACTAGTTATTGGGGCTGTTTTGTTAACAAATTCATGCTTCCCGTGTTCCTGCTGAAGGTGTGCATCGGCCGAAAATTTCAGCCCGAGCCCGGCCCGACCCAGTGCTTAGATTTAAGACCCGGGCCCGAACTGTCATGTTAGTTGACGTGATAAAAAAGAAGAAAATAATTTCACAATGATAAGTTTATCCAACTTTCTTAAATGAGTTGTTACATTTGTACTTACAAATTTGCTGAATCTTTGTGGCACAGGACATAACTAAGAATAAACTTAGTGCACAAAAAAAGTTATCCGTTGAATTGAGGCATATGCGGCGCTCCTGGATATTGAGCCCGGTGGCGCTGAAGTTTCTTTCAGTGCTACAACTTGTGGCTGGAAAGACTAACACGTTCTTTGATAGGAAAACAAGTTCTCGGTAAGCAGCTTGTTAGCTTCTTGGAAAGTGCGCTAGCTCTAAAGCTAAAAAAAAAAAAAGGGGGTTGCTTTTGTGGCCAAATACTCAGTGAGCTCGCCTGGCTCACCATGTGCCTTTCACGAGAACTTTTCGCAGCGACAGAAACAAGAGGAAACACTTGCACCGCAAATGCTTTGAGCTATGTGCCGCTTCAAATGAGGTCATGCCGAGGCGGGAGTAAGTCACAAGTGATGTGCGATAGGCGACAGCGCGGGACGAATTTTGAAACGGATACCTAAGCATCAGCGCTGGCGTTACCAAAGCTGAGATGCGAACTCGATACCAAATAGCCTACAAGCTGCCCTTCTGCTCGGTGACTGACGGCTACCAAAGATCCGTTCGCGGCGAGGAGGCGGGGAGGAAAGGCGGGTCGATGCCGTGAAAGAACTTTGAAGCTCTCGCGTGGGAACGGCGCGGAAAATGCTGTGCATTCTAGACACTTATAGCACTGCTGTATTCGCACTTTTGCAGATGTTGCATGTGTTCGTGATCAAGGTGTCTGACCCGGCCCACGTGAAATAAATATACCTGGGCCCGGACCCGAGCCCAAGGGCTTCCCGAGAGGCCCGAGTAACACATATGTGTTACTAAGATGTCAGGAATGCCCATTCATTGCATTTTTAGGTTAGTTTATTATGCTGAATTTTCTCCAACGCCTTGCTAAAATCCAAAAATATTGCCCCGATTCGACCTTGTCTCTAAAGGAAGTGAATGAATTTATTACTGTACCTTACCGTCGAGAAGCCTTTTCTGAACCCGTATTGGAGGTCGGTTAGCACGTAATCTTTATTTTTTTTTCTAAATGAGCAACGATATGTGTTCTACTAGGTTACATGTATCACGGTTAGGTCAGTGATATGAGATGTAGTTCGGCAAAAAAAAATAAATACAGCCGATTTGCATAATTAACCAAATGTGAAGTAGGTGCGTAGCCCTGCTTTCCTCTAGTATGCTTCCATAAGCATTTTTACACCGTGTTATAATTCGGTTTGCATTGTATTAAAGATTCGACTGTCCGGCTTCGTTCATAGCGAAGGCAATCAAAAGCGCGGTGCATCCGTACTCTGAGCTCTCTTCACACCATCTGCAGTGGACTTCTTATCACCGAGCGGCTCACAGCTGAGACAAAGGTAGCACCGCGCGTACACGTCTGCTGTCCATGAAGACCAAGGCGCTACTGACTCCACTGGAGGGAGCCTGAATTTGAGGGTGTGCGAGTGACACGAGGCTGCCCAATGAGGACTAATATGCAGTTGCACAGCATTGCCCTGTGACTGCCTCGACGGCCGCAACAGTGATACGCACCACTCTGTCACTGCCTGCAGCTCTGAGGCAGCTGCGGCTTTACAAAGGCGCTGCCATATTAGGGCGCTGGGCCCACTGGGCTCCGTACCACACAGCGACAGACCGTTATCTCCGCATGTACTCATCGTTGCTTCGGTAGGTCTGCAAGGGACATTGACCCGTCTTTCTAAAAGCAGCAAAGGATGCAGCTTATATTTTGGACACCCAGAAAAAAGAATGCAGCCAAATTCCAGAATCGGTCTCACATAGGCTTTGTACAAAAGTAGAAGAGTATCTCGACGCATACCAAATTTCCTGTTACTTATCCGTGTCAGTCTACCAAGGGCACGTTCACCTTTCCGAACATTAGACTTGATGTGAAGCCTCCAATCCATACTAGCATCATACGTAATGCCTAAATACCGCACAGATTCCACTTGAGGTATGACATCTGAGCGGTAGTTTAACTAAACATATAAGGGGGTATGGTTTTAAAAGCTAGCACACTACTTTTGGACACATTTAAAACCAATTTAATTTTGTCCAACCAGACCTCAAGTGCATTTAGGTAAGCCTGTAGTGAACGATATAGGTCATGAATATATTTTGCCGAGGCGAAGAATGCTATGTCATCTGCATATACATATACAGTGACATCAGGATGAACCGGAATATCGCACATTAATATATTAAAAAGGAGTGGGGAGAGCACAGACCCCTGATGCACCCCTCTTGTCTATGCTTAAGTGTCTGAGATTAATGAGCCATCAGTGTAAAAGAATTCTCGTCCTTTCAAAAATTCCCTGATCCACACATAAATGTAGAACTAAGGACGTAATAATGACAACTTGTTTAGTACAATGGAATGTTCAATGCTGTCATAGGCCTTAGCAATATCGAGCGTCACTAAAGCTGATACCTCGTTGTTGTACATTGCAAGGCGAATCCTGCTTTCTAAATCTATATGTGCAGACCATATTGAGAATTCATTGCGGAAACCAATCTGGGAAGAACTCAAAGCATTAACCTCTGAGATATGCTTTGAGAGGGGGCCATGCACAATTATTTCTATTAATTTTACTAGATTCGAAGTCAAAGCTATCGGCCGAATGTTTTCAACATGAAATCCTTTACCAGGGTCTTTCAAGAGCAATATAATTTTCGCCACTTTCCAGACGTGCGGCAGTCATGCAGATTCTAATGATTCATTAACCAGATCCAGGAGATCCTGGATGAAATCATTTGCTAAAATTTTGAGCATACCTACTTTAACCCCGTCCCAACCTGGAGCAGAGTTTTTCATGGAAAAAATCACAGATAGGAGTTCTGACCTATCAACCTCAACATAGTCTGAGCAGGAAATGGGAGCGTGCAAGGGAACTCTGCACTGCTCCTGGATACGTAATGCGAGTCTTTGCGCAATTTGTTCCAACTCATCCTTTGCCTCCTGTGGAGACAACACTACTGAACTTAATGACTGAGAAAAATGCGAGTTTCTATTCCGTTCAATGAAACGATACAAAGCCTTCCTGTGCTTAGGGTTTGACAAATAAGTATTTAAATTTTCGTTGTACTCGTCCTTTGCCTGCGCTGTGGCTCTTTTGAAAGACGCCGAACAAAATTTGTAGTTTATCCAGTTTACTGGGCTCTGGTTATAAGAAAGGCTTTTCCATGCTGCTTTTCTACGGCGGAAGGCTTTCTCACACGCGTCATTCCACCATGGGGATGGCGACTTATTGTTTACTGTAGACCGCACAGTGAACTGGGAATCTACAGTAGCATTCGCAATTGAGGTAAATACCTTTTGTGCTTTGTCGGTCCTACATGAACAAAGGTTTGATTTGAGGGAGGAGCGGAGCGAAGCTGCATATTTGGCGTTGTTTACTAGTTTACGGTCCAAAGTTCTATCTCGTGTTGTGCTCATCATGATGGTAAATGTTGTTGGAAAGTGGTCACTAGATGTATCACTGTCTACTGTGGACCATCCTCCTATACCTATCCCACCTGCTGCCAGGGATAAATCGATGACAGATTGCGAATTTCCGCGCATGAAGGTTATAGCCCGAGAATTGCAGCAGCGCACAGCATTTTCCGACATCCACGTCCATAACAGCTGTCCACATGCGTCCGAGTAGTTATTCCAAAGAGTACGGTGCGAGTTAAAATCACCTGCAATAACTACCCTATATTAGAATTTGTAAGTAATCTGTCAAAATAGTCTGTGCTACGTACACCTGTGGGGCAGTAGACGTTAGCGACTGTGACAGGGCCACAGTGTGGCAATGTGATATCTACAGCCAAAATCTCACACTCAGGATTCATTATTGTTTTGTTTATTTTTGCCCGGTGACATAATTTTGACGATATCAAAGTTAATAAACCACCGCCTCTGCCGTTTACACGATCGGCGCGGAAAACATGATATTTCTTTAAGGTAAATGACTTTGCGGGGGAGAGCCAAGTTTCTTGCAAAAGCACTATGTCTGGCTTATGTGTTGAAAGGAGAAGGTATAAATCTGGAAGTGAAGATGCAATAGAGCGACAATTCCACTGCAGAACTTGTACACCTGCCATGATTACTTACCTAAAATTGAGGCCGCAACAGCCTCTTTTAACACATCGGTTTGCTGTAAAACTTTGGAAGGCCCTTTTTTAGTTTTGGACTGGGAAATGGAGGACTTAGAGGGTGAGCTAGAAGCACGGCGCTTTTGAGTAGGGCATGCCATTTCAACATCATTAGAGCAAATAAATACCTTTGCGAGAAATGCCTACAGGGACACTAGCTGTCGATTGGGTGCACTTGAGTCAGCACTAGAGAAGAATCTGCATTTAAACTTTCAGCACAGGTTTGAGATGAAATAGATGCTGGAGTCAGCACAGGTTGAGGTGGGCAAGATGACTGGCTACCAACAATACTAGACAAAGCTTCAGTAAAGCTGGTAAGCATACGGTCAACCACGACAGAAAGGGCATAAGCATCTGCTCGAGAGCAACGATTCTCTTGAATTAATTCTAGTAACGCCTGCTCCTGAGATCGTTTCTCACAACTGGCGTCATCAGCCGAGTGCTCGTTACTACACAGACAACAGCTAGGTCTTGCAGCGGTACAGCTATTAGAAGAGTGTCCTTCCCCACACACCCTGCATCTTGTCGCAGACTTACACGCTCTTCCACTGTGCTGTGTCCAACTCGCCAACAGTTGGTACATTGAAGGGGGCGAGGACGTAGCGGGTCAATGCGATAAATAATTGGCCAAATTTTTAACTCAGATGGACACATGAGACCGGCAAAAGTTGTTATAACTGACTCTGTAGCAACACGCACCCCGGCCACTATGCGAGAGCAGCGATACACTGAAAGAACGCCAGCTCCTGCGTCCTGAAATTCCTCCAAAATTTCTTGAGCAGTAGATGCAGGATCCACTCCACGCGCAATACCCTTAGTGCAAGCCAGCTGTTCAGGAATAAAGGCTTTGACAGGAATCGATGTAAAAGAACTGCAGCGTAGCAGATCTGACACACAATTAATGTTTGCAGATTTGCAAACTATACCTCGTCTCCCGAAAGGTTGCACCTCAGAGATATCAAGGTAGTGATCCGTCAGACTTTTGAGTTGCTGCTGAATTGTTTTCGGATTTTTCATTTTCAGCATTCCCTCGCCTATCGGTATGAGTGCGACAAGAGTCACATCGACACCATTTTTAGCAAATGATTCCAGAGGCAAGCTTTCATTCGGCAGGCTGGCGAACCAATCTGCCGAGCCCCCTCCCGGGGAGGTGAAAGACATGCCTGTGCGCAAGGTACTGACACCTTTGCATTACCAAATCCTGTAAAGCTAGCCTGAACCCTGACCAAAACCCCCCTGAACGTGAAAAGGCCTGACCACGAAGAAGCACCAGGCACCGAACACCTTGAGGACTCCCAGGACAGCTTTTGAGTAGCCTTCTTCTGGCTGTAGCTAGCACAGGATCACCACGACGATCACGGAACGGAGGCGGACGAACGCTCAAGCTTCCTCCAGATAGCGCAGATCCTGCAGGCACCGGAGTGGTACGACACTTCTTCTTCTTCTCCCTCGTTGTAATGGCACATACCCACAGTGGGGGATTGGCCAGAATTCGTTGTAGGTGACATAATATTTTTGATAATGAAGATTTGACTATATGATATAAATAACCTAATAATTAGGAGCTAGTGTTGCTGAAAAAATTTGAAATTTTGAGGCGATGTAATAGAAAGCAATGAAAAAAAAAAGGAATAGAATTGTAAATTACTAAAAATAATAAGGAGAAAAAATACAATTCAGACAGCTCAGCGCTAACACACAAATCTTCCAGTAGCAATATTATAATTATGAAGTACTTCACACACCGGTTTTAGGGCATATCCTTTGACGGTTGCACCAAAGGAGAGGAGGACAGGAACTGTAAATGGCAGTCCTAGGCGAGCAAGAGGTATTTCTAGATAATGTCTTCTCTGAGTAGCATACCTGTGGCAGGAGAGGATGTAATGTTCAATTGTTTCCACGTCATTACATGACGCACAAAGATTGGACGGCGTGAATCCAGAGCGACATAAATAAAGATTGAGGGAAGGAATTCTACAACGCATGAGCGTCATGGAAACCTCACATTGCCTCGAGGTACAACATCGGACATTCCAATGAAAATTTAAATGATTAAAATCCGTAGTCGCAAGGAGTGGCTCATGGCTCAAGGAGTTTAACGTTTGAAATCGTTCAAAACGGGATATATTTAGCAAGATAATATTGGGTACAACATCGGCAACAGGCCCACTGAGAGCTGAATTTGCTAAATAATCCGCCATTGTATTAGAAGCGATGCCGCAGTGTCCCGGAACCCACTGAAAACGTACTTCTTGTAAGTGTATCGGAAGGAAAAACATCAGGGTTTGTTTCAAAAGACGCATTTTCGGACTTTCTAATGCTGCTAAGACTGACAGGCAGTCAGAGAGTATGATTACGTGAGTAACATTGCCGGGAACTTTTTGAAGGGCCAAACCAATTGCAAGCAATTCAGCAGTAAATATTGGTGTGTAATCAGGGATCCGTACAGAAAAACTCCAATCAAGTGCTTTGGAGTAAATCCCTATTGCTGCTTTTTCATTTCGTTGTGAGGCATCTGTGAAAATAGGTACGTGTCGTGGATATTGTAATAGATAATCTTCAAGGTGTCCCTTTATTACCGTGGTAGTCAAGTGTTCTGCATTAGATGGCAACGACTGGTCAAAGCGCAGTGTGGAATTAGCTTGAACATTGCCAACACGTCTTACTGACCTAAGCGAAACTGCAATTTTGGACAGCAAGGACTGAGTAAATACAAATTGTGGTTGCTTATATTGCGGCCAATGATAATCTAGAAACTGAGATTGGTGTGTAATAAAAATGTGAGAAGCCACTCCAGACAGAGATTCCAGTGCTCTTAAAAAGGTTCGCACAGTTAGCAGCTCAAATCGAGATTTCAAGTCACGTACACGGGCCTCTAAATAGAGGACTGCATTTGAAACTGTTCTTGGCAACCCCAAACATAGTCGTAAAGCACGCCTCTCCAGTAGCAACAAAGGTCGTAGTTTGTAATTAGGACTGCCCGTGAAAAGAACACAGCCGAACTCCAGAATTGGTCTCAAATAAGTTTTATAGAGAAACAAAAGAGTATCTCTACGCATACCGAATTTCTTATGGCTAATTCGAATCAGGCGACCAAGGGCTCGTTCACCTTTCAGGCAATTACTTTTGATATGAGGCCGCCAGTCTAATTGGGAGTGGTATAATACACCCAAGTATTTTAATGATTCAACCTGTGAGATTTGTGAACCGCAATACATAAGGGAGATATAAAGAGGGTGTGCCGGTGGGAAAACGAGTACTGAGGATTTCTTCACGTTGAGAGTTAATTTTACTTTACCGAGCCAAACTTCAAGGGCATTCAAGTAGGCTTGCAATAGCTGATATAAGGAATGAACATCTCGTGCAGAAGAGAAAAAGGCAATATCATCCGCATACACGTACAATTTTATATTTGGATGAACAGGAATATCTCTCATTAATATATTAAATAGCAATGGAGACAGCACCGATCCCTGAGGCACGCCTCTAGTTTGGTAATAAGTTTCAGAAGTTATAGAACCTCTCGTGCAGAAAAATTTTCTATTGCTTAAGAATTCTTTTAACCATGCAAACATGTAAGAAGGCGACCTAATTTCGTTTATCTTATTCAACAGAATAGAATGTTCTACACTGTCATATGCTTTGGCGATATCCAAAGTGACCAATGCCGACACTTCTTTCTTCTTCATTGCTAACCTAATTCTACTTTCCAAATCTGTATGAGCCGTCCAAATGGAGCACCCTTGACGAAAACCAATTTGTGCATCATTAAATACATTCAGGGTCATCACATGGTTTGTGAGGCGGCGGTGAACTATGCGTTCAATAAGTTTCACTAGATTTGAAGTCAGAGAAATTGGCCGAATATTATCCAAATCAAAGCCTTTTTTCGGATCTTTGAGGCTTAGTATAATTTTTGCAACTTTCCAGTCTTGAGGTAACCAAGCATTTTCCAGAGAAAAATTGACAATATTCAACACCTCCGAGCTGTGGTCTTGCACTAAAGCTTTCATCATAGCCACTGTAATACCGTCACACCCAGGAGCTGCAGGTTTCAGAGCAGCCGCTATACAATGCAATTCTGGTGACTCAACTGCAACGAAATCAGCACGTGGTGTAGGTCGAAGTAAGGGAGCCACCGTTTGAGCTTGAAAGCGAATAGCAAGACCGTTCGCAATTTGTTCAAGTTTCGCTTTTGCTTCATTGGGTGCTAACACCTCTGACTCGGTTACATGTGGTGGAGAAGAATTTTGGTTGCGTTCCATGAACCTATACAATGCCTTCCGATTAATTGGATTAGAGAGATAGATATTCATATTAGCATTATACTCATCCTTTGCTATACGAATAGTTTGTTTAAATGAAGCCGCATAAAATTTATAATTTATCCAATTTTGGGGACACTGGTTATGGGAAAGGCTCTTCCACGCAGCTTTTCTACGACGGAATGCTTTCTCACATTCTTCGTTCCACCATCCGCATGACATTTTGTTAGGGACAGACGATTTCACAGTGAAGACTGAACGCTCAGTGGCATCTAGCAGTGAAGAGAGTGCTTGTTGAGCACGTTCAGAATGCTGAGATGATGCTATTGAGGAAAAAGAGGAGTTCACAAACTTTTTAAATAGTTTATGGTTGACAAATTTTTGTTCACAAGTAGTTACTCTAAGGGGAGTAGATTCTATATTAAACGTTACTGGAAAGTGGTCGCTAGATGTACCACAATCCACCGTAGCCCATGATGAGACCCTTACTCCATTTGCTGCTAACGTTAAATCAATTACTGACCTAGCAGATGCTCGCATGAAGGTTATGCCTGGACTATTACAGCAATGCACATCATTTATAGACATCCAGTTCCAAAGTCGCTGCCCACATATATCTGAACGGTAACCCCAAATAACATGGTGTGAATTAAAATCGCCAGCAATAATCAGTCCGTTGGTTGAACTCAAAAGATCACTAAAATCATCTGTTGTACGGACACCTGTTGGGAAGTAGACATTTGCAATAGTGAGAGGAGCAGACTGTGTAATTGCGATATCAACTGCAAGCAGTTCGCAGTCTTGTCGTAGAATTTTTTGTGACACCATCGCCCGATGAATTGTTTTTGACGAAATTAATGTTAGCAAGCCGCCACCCCGGCCGCTAGTGCGATCTGATCTAAAAGTTCTAAAATACTTTAGAGAAAATGGCCGATTTGGCAAAAGCCAAGTTTCTTGTAATAAAACTATGTCTGGGTTGAAATTTGAGATAAGATTCTGTAAATCGTGAAACGAAGATGCAATTGAACGACAATTCCACTGTAGTACTTTTAACCCCGCCATGATTATTGTAGAATCCGGGAGGCTGTAACAGCCTCCTTTAAGACATCAATGTTATTCTGAGGATTAGGGGAACCTTTTTTACTTTTAGTGTTAGAATGGGCGGATTTTGAGGGAGAGGAAGAAGCGCGACGCTTCTGGGACGAACATGGCATCTCTACATCCAATGGGTAAACGGTGGACACGTGGGTATCTACAGGACCCTGACCCTGTACTTTCATTGACAAAAAAGGAGCAGGCGTCGTCTGGGTAGAATCTCCCTCAACTGAAGCCCTAGCAACCATTGGAGCATGGCATTCAGCTATACCAGGGTTGCCAACTGGCAAAGCTGCAATTTCGGTCGAACCAATCTTTGTAGCTATGACCTGTGACACAGCCTCTGTAAATGTGCTTAACATACGCTCGAAGAAACCCTCAAGAGATTTCTCAACAGCTGAGATAACCGACTTTGTTATGCCTGTTTCCACATCTGAAGCTATTGTTTTTGCACAAGCTGCATACGAATTCCTCTTATGGTCTAGCTGGGCATAGGCATCTGCTCTAGAACACCTTTTATGCTGAATGATGTTAAGAACAGTTTGTTCATCTGTGCGTTTTGGGCATGTACCATCATCAGCAGGGTGATCTGCGTGACATAGTGCGCAAATTACCACAGCAGAAGTGCACATGTCAGATGCATGGTTGTCTCCGCACAGTCTGCAGCGTGATGCGGACTTGCACGCCTTGCTGCTGTGTCCGAATCGCCAGCAGTTTTTGCACTGCAAAGGGCGAGGCTGCAGGGGATCTACACGGTACACAATGGGCCATACTTTAATCTCTGTTGGACAGTTAGCCCCGGCAAACGTCGCTATCATTGATTCTGTCGGCACCCTAG
The DNA here is from genome assembly GCF_055883805.1 of Amblyomma maculatum. Lineage (NCBI taxonomy): Eukaryota > Metazoa > Arthropoda > Arachnida > Ixodida > Ixodidae > Amblyomma > Amblyomma maculatum. The sequence continues at coordinate 95,542,034 of NC_139349.1, read as the reverse complement.
AGCCACCAGCATCCCTGCTGCAACGGAATAGTGACAAGATGCCAATGCCAGCCTCATTAAATTCTTCAATCATTTCTTGCGGAGAAGCCGACGAATCCACGCCGCGTATAATACCTTTTGCACATGCCAGCTGTTCAGGTATAAAAGGTTCAACAGGCAATGATGCAAACGATGTGCATCGAAGCAAGTCCGACACACACTGTATATTCGAGGACTTGCATAGGATACCTCTCCTGCCAAACGGACGCACCTCAGAGATTTCTAGGTAGTGGGGAGTGACAGCCTTTAGCTGCTCCTGGATTATTTTTGGATTTTTCAACTTCAGGAATCCATCCCCAATTGGTACAAATGCCACCGGTATTATACTTATTCCATTTCGTCCGAAAGATTCCAAGTCCAAGCTTTGGGCCGGCAGACTGGCAAACCAGGATGCCGAACCACCCCCTGGGGAAGCTAGAGACATAGGCCTAATTGTACACGAATCCTAGGTTCGGTTTAAAACAAATACTGGCCAATCCCCCGACGTGAAATGGCCTCACCAGAGAGAACGGTCAGGCAGAGAGAACGGTCAGGCTTGCAGACAAGACAGGATCAACAGTCAGGAGAAGAATGCAGAACAGCACACCAGCACCAGTTGTCTACGCCAACCTGCCACCACTTCATTGTCTACACGAAACTAAAAGACGATGCACTTCCTATTTTTTTTTCTTTTTATAATGGTAACAATACGGCTGTCCTGCAATCATCAGGTATTATTCCCGGCAGCATTGAAGCGCCAAAAATAATCACCAGAAATGTAGCCACAGTTTCGGCGGAGCGCGGAGGAAATATGTTCGAAATGTTGTCAGGAGCATATGACATTTTGATTTTGAGGTTCAGTAACATAGAAAACACACTAGAGTAAGAAATAAAATTCACTTCGGAGGGAGCATACACTCGGCTGTTGGCGGTAGATGCGTTCTGGGTAGCGAAAACACGTTCAAAATAACTATAAAATGCTCAGCAAGTACATTTTTATGAATTACGTAATTTTTCATAAATATTTTGAGACACTTCTTTCTCTTTTTTTCACTAAGAAAATAATGAATGTTTGCTGGAAACACATATGCATACACATGACGGCTGAGTAAAAATGGCCAAACATGTTTTTGCAGCTACTAATTTTTGGCATTGACTAGTTATTGGTGCTGTAGTAACACCGCGTAGCTCGCAATGCATTACATGCGTTTCAGATCTCAAGGTAAAACTTTGGTCCGGTCCTTTTCAACGGATAGAATGTCGACAAGTGCTACAGGAGTATCATTATAATTGTTGGGATGTTGCGATTGTTGGGATGCGGTGTTTTACTGGGATGTGTTACAAATGACACTTAAAAAAGACCTGCCATTGACGCCACGTTAGGGTGTCTAGCCACGTGGAATTCGGTACTTGACAACTGTAAACGATAATTTTCAGTATTTCAGTATGACCTCATCATGCTATTGGGCCTTCACAGTATTTGGAGAAGCAGGATGGCTTATAGACACTCTGATGTCGATGCACGATCTGTATGCGATTATTTTGTTGAACAAGTGTATAAACTAAAAGAAATTTTGAAGCAGCAAGACGCTGCGGAGGAGGTCTTGAGTCTGATGGGCGAACTTGTGGTAATGAAAGTCCATTAGACACGGTTGTCAGCTAAGGGGCATGGCAGCCACGATCTTTTACTAATGTATTTGTACCAATTCATGCAATAAAGAAAAAAAAAAGGCGGGGTGGCGCAGTGGTAAGACGCCCGACTTCTGTGCCGGAGTACCCGGGTTCGAACCCGACCTCGGCGGCTGAGTTTTGATAGAGGCGAAACGAAGAGGCGTCCGTGTGCTGTGCGATGTCATCGCACGTTAAAGATCCCCAGGTGGTCGAAATTACTCCGTAACCCTCCACTACGGCTCCTCTTTCTCTCTTTCCACTTTCACTGCCACCTTCCTCCCTTCCGTTACGGCGTGGTTGAGGTGTCCACAGAAAACAAGTGAAACAGTTACCGCGCCTTTCCCTTTCTATAAATCAATCAATCAGTAGGCAGTGGAGTTGGCTCCGCTACAGAGGCAGTAGCAGGCCCGCGCATTTTCTTAATAATAATAATAATAATAATAATAATAATAATAATAATAATAATAATAATAATTGGTTCACAGAAAGGGAAAGGCGCAGTAACTGTCACACTTGCTCTGTGGACACCCGAACCGCGCCGTAAGGGAAGGGAGGAAGGTGGGAATGAAAGTGGAAAGGGAGAAAGAGGGGCCGTAGTGAAGGGCTCCGGAGTAATTTCGACCACCTGGGGATCTTTAACGTGCGCTGACATCGCAGAGCAGACGGACGCCACTTCTTTTCGCCTCCATCGAAACGCAGCCGCCGAGGTCGGGTTCGAACCCGGGAACTCCGGCACAGTAGTCGGGCGTCTTACCACTGCACCACCCCGGCGGGGGCATTTTCTTTCCCTTCTTCCTACAGCCACAGCAACTAAAGATATCGGGAGGGGGTGAAGGATGGCTGATCCTGGCCCTGATGGGGCTGGGACAGGTAGGTCACCGCCGCTTGCGGCGGGTACTAACTAGCCTGCCACCGAATTCTTATCTTTTGTAGGCCGTCATTGCAACCGCCACCACTTCGGTGGTGGACGACGGCTGTTGCGGAGCACGTCTGTCTTTCCCTCTTCTTTTTCTTCCCTTCTCCACATTCTTCTTTCCGCACGAGGCAGCGGAGGTGGCTCAGCTACTACGGTCCCCCTTTCTCTCTATCCGCTTTCACTCCTTCCCTTACGGCGCGGTTCAGGTGTCCACAGAGGAAGTGTGACAGATACTGCGCCCTTCCCTTCCTATGAACCAACCAACCAACCAACCAACCAACAGAGCCAATAGCAGGCCCGTGCATTTTATTGCGAAGCAATACTACTTTAGCTAACACCTCAGCCCGTGCCATGCGGCGGCCGCATAGCCACGCTTGACCTTTCGCGTGAACTCGCGGCGTGACGTCATACCATCTGTGTAAAAACGGGGCCCCATCTCACGCCGTCGCCTTGCGTGGCGCATAGCCACGGCCGCGGCCTGACTCCCGCTCCTCTCACCGGGGGCTTGTAGCGATCGCGGAGAACCGCGCATCCCTCCGAAGCACCGCGCGCCGCGGAGGATGAAGGGGACAAAAGTATTCCTTCTCTTCCGAAGCTGAGTAATCCAAACGGGTTTTTCGATAGCGCCGCGTTTCCCTCTTCCCTCGCCGGGCGCAGGAGCGCACCGCTAGGCGTCGCAGACGCGACGCTCATTGGCCGAAAAAGGACAAAGGGCAAGATGCGCCGAGATCGGCGGGAACCGGCTACCGCCGAGGAGAGACGACAGCGAGCCGCGACAACGGAAGGACGCAAGGTAAATACCTCCCCGCTATACTTCTTTGTTGTCGCCATCTTGCCCTTCGAAGTGTCAGGCCCCATCCAAAAGGATAGGGTCTCCAGCAAGACCTTCACCAGCGTTCTTTTTGGGAAGACCCAATAAACATCTGGTTCCGGGCAAAGTCCTGTTCTGTGTTGTGTCGTATTTTGCATTACTACTTTGCGGCCGTGAGAACGGCTGCACGTGGTGTGTGATCGCGGGAGCTCTGTGTTTGCGGCCTAGACCTCAGAAGAGGCTCGACGGCTTAATAAGAACCCCCACAACTGGCGCCCCAACGTGGTTCTCTCGTGCAGAAGCACTTGAGCTACTCGCTCCCGCCGGACACAATGCCAGACCAGCAGAGTAATCTGCCTGATCTGATGTGGCTCGCAGAGCTCAGCCCCGGGTACAGGGAAAGCCCGGCCCACGGCTCGCTCGCCGCTAGCGCGACTCTACAGACGGGACAATTCGCCGCTGCAGGAGCAGCCAGCGAAACACGACGCCCGCAGGCAGATTCCGGCAGACGCCGCGCAATGCCGCCCTCAAGAGTTGGCGCGCCCCTGAACTACGCGCGAACGGATTGAGGAGAAGCACCAGGCACGCCATGTCCGCCCTCGCAGCTACCAAACGGCAGCACAGGGGCCGCGCCAACCCCGCCGACGATCTCGCCACTCGTCGCGGCACCCGAGAGCGAGGCAGCGGCAAACGCCGAGAACCTCGCAGGAGTCCTCGCCAACGCATTCCAGCAAGCGCTGCAGTCCTTGCAACCCACCCCGCGTATCGGAACACCGATCCCAACGTACAGCGGCTACGGCGATCAAATGAGCGCCAACAGCTTTCTCCTGGCGCTAGACCAGTACGGCCAAGTCAACGGCTGCAGCGAGACCCACATGCTGCGAAGGGTGATACCAGTGGCACTGGTGGACCAAGCCGCTCGGTGGCACCGTTTGGTAGGTCACACAGCGAGCACTATGGCTAAATTCCGCAGTATATTTAGGGAGGAATTCCTTCCTCACGACTACCAGCAGCGAATGCGGCGAGAATTGGAACTCCGAACCCAAGCTCCCGACGAGTCGCTCGTCGAATACGTCAGGGCGATGCAGGAGCTTTACGATTACGCCGATCCCAACGCTTCGAACACGGAGCAAGTGGAACGAGTAATCCGACAGAGCCACCCCACCTTTGCTCTTTACCTGCGGGGAAGTCGCTGCAGGAACCTAAATGAGCTTGCCGTGGAAGCGCGTCGGGTGCAAGCCGAAATTTCAGCTGCCCGTGCGTACCGGCCCCCGCCACCCCCATCGGATTGTCTGGAGCCCAGCTGCGCCTGGAATGGCAGTGCGCGTTCAAGGAGTGAAAACGCTCGAACGTCACGTGTTTCAGGTGAGGGCGCTTTCCCGGAAATCTCGGATCGTGCTCTTGATCCCTACTCAAACGGCCCGAGGATCACCGAAGCTGTGCGAGAGGTAAAGTGGTCAACCTCACGCCGACCGCCCGACAGAGATTACCAAACACGGTCAAACGATCGAGCGCTGGTGACGCGTGCGGACGGGCAGCGTAACATGGCGGTGGCACCGGCTCAACAAGCTCTCACGGACGGCCGTACGCGAGAGCACCCTCCCCAGCCTAGAGCCCGGAATCCCGGGCCATGCTTCTCTTGTGGCCAAGTTGGTCACTTGGCTCGTGCCTGCCCTGCGAGTCAGGGAAACGAGGTAGGCCGCCGGTAGCAGCGCCGGCGGCCGAAGCTGATCCGAGCGACGGAGCTGCAATAGTGGCACCCTCACTTCTCAGGATCGGAACACCGACCACTACCAGGGCTCCGTTCATAGACCTTGCGATAGCAGGGACTACGTTCCGAGCACTGCTTGACACTGGTGCTAGCACTTCTCTAATCGGAGACGAAGTCGTTTCCCGCCTTCGACAGAGAGGCATTCGGGTGCGAAAACGCAGCCTGCCCCTCCAGTTGGCGAGCGGAGAAGTATGCTCCGGCGGTGATGTGCGCCTCGTCGCGCGTTGGAATCAGCGCACCCGGCGACAGCGTTTCATTCATCTGCCTGGACTCACGGTACCAGTTATTCTCGGCCGAGATTTCTTGTCCCGTACGGGAATCGTGGTTGATATCGGCAATGGTGGCTATCGGGAAAGCCCGTTCGCGCCACTCAAGCCATTCGTCACAGCACCGACCACGACGGCCGAAAGGACAGCTTCCGAGGTGGAAAGGAGGAAAACCTCCCGAGGAAGCGGCGCTCCCCCTCAGCCGCTGAATACAGCAGCTGCGGCCCATCCCCATGCCTTGCGCGTGGGCGCGGAAGAGCGTTTACAGGGTCTACTGGCAAACGCCGACAACCTGACAGACCATGAGCGCGGCCGCGTCTTTTCGTTGTTAGGAAACTTCGAAGAGATGTTCACGGACCGCCCCGGCTGTACCAAGCTTGTACAGCACCGCATCGAGACAGGAGACGCGCAGCCTTGGAAATCCAACCCGAGACCGGTCAGCCCCGCCAAAAGGCAGGCGATTGACGCGGCGCTGCAAGAACTGATCGATGCGGGCATTGTTCGCCGCTCATCAAGCCCCTGGGGATTCCCAGTGGTGCTGGTCCCCAAAAAGGACGGTAGCTCACGGCTGTGCGTGGAGTACAGGCGACTGAATGCGGTCACACAAAAGGATGCATACCCCTTCCCGAGCGTCGACGACATTGTTTCGAACCTCGGCGGAGCGCGGTATTTTTCTACTCTGGACGCTAGCAAAGGCTATCTCCAAGTAGAGATGCGACCAGGCGACGAGTGTAAAACGGCGTTCACCTGCCACAGGGGTCTCTACGAATTCGTTAGGATGCCCTTCGGTCTGTCCGGAAGTCCGAGCACCTTTCAGCGGCTGATCGACCGTGTACTGGGCGACGCCAAATGGCATCACGCTCTCGCCTACCTGGACGACATCGTCATCTACTCCCGCACGTTCGAGGAACACCTCGATCACCTCCGAGACGTTCTGGGAAAACTCAGAACAGCAGGTCTCACGCTGAACCCCGCTAAGGCACAGCTGTGCAGGGCTGAAGTCAGTTTGCTCGGCTACAGCGTTCAGCGAGGAAAAGTAGCCCCGGACCCTGACAAACTTCGCGCTATCCTGGAATTCCCGGTGCCGAATGATGTAAAGGCCGTGCGCCGTTTTCTCGGCATGGTGGGCTACTATCGCCAATTCATTCCCAACTGCATCCGCCTGCAAACCCCTCTAACAAAATTGTTAAGGAAGGCAGCCTCGTGGGAATGGGGAGAGGAACAGCAGGCGAGTTTTCGTCAGCTCTCGCAAGCCATCGCCGATACTGCGTCACTGAAACTCCCCGACCTAAATAGGCCCTTTTTGATCCAGACAGATGCCTGCGATTTCGGAGTGGGCGCAGTGCTTCTCCAAAAGGAGGACGAGAAACTGCGCCCCGTGGCGTTCGCCAGCCGCGCGCTGACGCCGGCGGAGCGCAACTACTCAGTGACGGAGAAGGAATGCCTCGCTATCATCTTCGCGCTCCGAAAATTCGAGATGTACGTGGAAGGTACAAGGTTCACGGTCGAAACCGATCACATGGCCTTGACATGGCTGACCCGCTTACGCGAGCCGAGCGGGAGGCTCGCGCGCTGGGCACTGACGCTACAGCGCTTCGATTTCGAGGTGCGCTACCGGAAAGGTGCCACAAACGTGGTTGCGGACGCGCTGTCGCGCGCGCCGGTGAATGACCCGTCCCCAGCCGCGGGAGAGGAGGCGCGGCAACTTCCCCGCTCGTCGGGAAAGGAGGGCCGAAAGGAGAAATTCCTGCCTCCGGAGCACGCGCATCTCGTGACAGCGAAAACGCCGATCGAGATTGCATTCAGCAGGGAAGAGCTTATCAAAGCCCAACAGGAAGACTCGTATTGTCGTGAGATGGTCGCCAGTCTGCGTGAAGAGACGGACCAATCGACACCGCTGGTCGAAGAGCGCCCAGAATCCGCGGAGAACGCGGTAGGCGCGAGCTCTAGTGCAGCTGGTATTGCTGCGAGTGAGCTGGAGAGCTTCCTGTTGGACGCTGATGGAGCTTTGCTGAAATACGTGCCTGGCAAAGAAGACTCAAACGAGTGCTTCAAAGCCGTCATCCCCGGCCAACTGAGGCATGCTGCTTTGCAGCACTATCACGACGCAGACGGTCACGGAAGCGCACCAAAGACATGGAAGAAACTATGTCGGCTCGCTACCTGGCCAGGAATGAAGGCTGATGTATGTAAATACGTACGGACCTGCCACGTCTGCCAAGAAAGGAAGCCGCGAGGTGGAAAACCGCCTGGCCTGCTCCAACCGATTGTGAGCACAAAGCCATGGGAAACTGTGGCGTGCGATCTGATCGGACCGCTGCCGCGCAGCAAAAGAGGGCACAAATTTGTGTTAGTGGTGACATGTCACTTCAGCGGAATCGCTGAACTCTATCCGCTGCGAAACGCCACAACGAAGGAGATCCTGACGAAGCTCTCAGGATTGTTCTGTCGCTACGGGTTTCCGGAGAGGCTGATCACTGACAACGCCTCGTATTTCACGGCGAAAGTTTTTCGTGATACGTGTGCCGCCATGGGCGTACGGCAGCAGCGAACGACGTGTTATCATCCGCAGTCAAATGTGACCAAACGCCGCAATCGCGATGTGAAGCCACTACTCGGGGCATACGCCCGGACGCACAACGACTGGGATGAGCACCTCGACGCGATCACCTTTGCACTGCGAACAAGCGAGAATCGCTCCACAGGTTTCACGCCTGCCTTCCTGATGTTCGGGAGGGAACTAAATACGCCAACTGACACCATTTTGACCAAAAGGCAGGATGCTTCGTCAGGCGAAACGGCAATAGCCGACTACGCGCGGCGCATGCGTGATCGCTTGCAAAAAGCAGTGAGCGAGGCCAGCCAAAATCGCGCTAAAGCAAGGGCTAGCCAGAAGGCTGCCTATGATCGCGCGCATCGGAACGTGGAATTTCAAGTGGGAGACTTCGTTCTAAAGCGTAGCCATGTGCAGAGCGATGCGAGCACGGGGTTCGCAGCTGGCCTTGCGCCTAAATGGATTGGGCCGTTCATAGTTGCTGAGAAGCTCTCGCAGTTGAACTACAGGCTGAAAGATCCGAACACGGGTAGACTCGGCAAGCCGATCCACGTCGGGGAGCTAAAACAGTACTTCCAACGGGAAGTGGCTGGCAGGGCGGCAGCGCCGATTTCGCGAAGACGCGGGAAAAGGTCAGTGCCCCCACCTACCCCCAAAGCTCGCCCATACAATACCCGCTCTAGGCGAAAGCGACCTTGACGGGGTGAGTGGCCTGACAACAACACCTCGACCGCTCAGACGAGTGGTCAAGGAAGCAACCGGTTGTGAGGAAGCGAGCTGGCTACGGGAGGGTCGTATCTAGCAGTATTGTCGGTATGTCCCCTCGTGCCAAACAAAGGGGGGGGGGGAAGGAAAGGAAAAGCGGATGGTGGCGAAGACGCTGCTAAGCTGTTCCCCCTCTCCACTCGCTGCCGTAGGGACCTGGCCAAATGGCAGGCAACTATTGGCTAGGAGCGCCAAGGGAAAACTAATCGGAAATCCGAAAGGGGTCTCCCAGAAGGCGCTGCGAAGACAGGCGTCGTCTCCGAGCGAACTCGCTGACGCAGTCGACATCACAAGCATCGGATAGTCAGCAGCAACAACGCCTTGGGTGCCAGCGACGGTCGCAGCTCTAGCCGTCACAACAGAAGCGCGCATTCCCTCGAGACCGGCCGTGCCACAACCCAAGTCGCCGCCGCCCAGCCGTCAGGAAGCAGCGCCCGGCGACGGTTCTGGACGGCTGTAGGAGCAGCAGCTGCCGGCTGCAGTGCTGCCTCTCAGTGCCGGATCGCCATGGAGGGACACTTCTCGAGATAAGCGCTTCGGTATCGCCGCCGTGTTTCCGGCAAGTGGCGTGTGTGCGTGCGCGCGTGTGGGTGTGACTGCGGTCGTCGCAGCTGTGTGACAGCATTTCCATGCGGTCGGCGTACCGACGAGCGGTGCCATGTGATCATCGGAAGCTGCGAGGCAAAGGACTTAATTCGTGCTCACGGCAGACAGAGTAGCGGTGCAGCAGCGAACTGAAAGATTACGGCGCAACCAACTCTCCAGGCACTGGACGTCGCGAAACCGCCGTGGCGGCGCTTACACCTGCGCAGTGAAGAAGTCTACGGAAGACCGGACTACCATCCCAACTAGCCACCCGGACAGCGGCGTTGGAGCGTTGGATGCAAAACAACAAGGCGGCAAGGAAGTCGTTGCCGGCCTACCGTCGCCTGATTTCAGGTGACGTTCGGTCTTTAGGGAGGAGGAGTGTAGCGATCGCGGAGAACCGCGCATCCCTCCGAAGCACCGCGCGCCGCGGAGGATGAAGGGGACAAAAGTATTCCTTCTCTTCCGAAGCTGAGTAACCCAAACGGGTTTTTCGATAGCGCCGCGTTTCCCTCTTCCCTCGCCGGGCGCAGGAGCGCACCGCTAGGCGTCGCAGACGCGACGCTCATTGGCCGAAAAAGGACAAAGGGCAAGATGCGCCGAGATCGGCGGGAACCGGCTACCGCCGAGGAGAGACGACAGCGAGCCGCGACAACGGAAGGACGCAAGGTAAATACCTCCCCGCTATACTTCTTTGTTGTCGCCATCTTGCCCTTCGAAGTGTCAGGCCCCATCCAAAAGGATAGGGTCTCCAGCAAGACCTTCACCAGCGTTCTTTTTGGGAAGACCCAATAAACATCTGGTTCCGGGCAAAGTCCTGTTCTGTGTTGTGTCGTATTTTGCATTACTACTTTGCGGCCGTGAGAACGGCTGCACGTGGTGTGTGATCGCGGGAGCTCTGTGTTTGCGGCCTAGACCTCAGAAGAGGCTCGACGGCTTAATAAGAACCCCCACAGGCTCTGCGCGCTATGTGACGTCCTATCATCTGTGTAAAAACGGGGCCCCATAACACGCCGTCGCCTTGCGCGGCGCATAGCCACGGCCGCGGCCTGACTCCCGCTCCTCTCACAAGGGGCGCTGCGCGCTATGCGACTTCATACCATCTGCTTAAAAACGGGTTGTTGTGGCTGTAGGAAGAAAGAAAAGAAAATGGACGGGCTTGCTACTGGCTCTGTAGCTGAGCCACCTCTGCTGCCTCGTGCGGATATAAGAGAAAATAGACAAGAAAGAAAAAAAAGAAGAGCGAGAGAAAGACGCGCGCCGCAACAACAGCCGTCGGCCGACACCACCGAAGCGGTGGCGGGTGCAATGACGGCCTACAACAGATAAAAATCAGTGGCTGGCTAGACCCCGCCGCAAGCGGTGTTGACCTACCGTCCCAGCCCCGTAGGGCCAAGAACTGCCACCCTTTACTTAAAAACGGGGCCCCATCTCACGCCGTCGCCTTGCGCGGCGCATAGCCACGGCCGCGGCCTGACTACCGGTCTTCTCGTCAAGCCCATGAGATGCCGCCTCCAGCCTATACGCTTCGGCAGCCTTGCAGAGAGAAAGCATCAGAGAGCTACGGAGACCGAAGAATAACAAGAACGGCTTTCCAAGCGACGAGCTCAAGATGCAGCCAGGCGAAAAAAACGCTCAGCGTCTTCGGCAGCAGAATCAACGGCAGAAGCAAGTGAGGAAGTTATAAGTTTGGCCGACAGTGTGGAATGTGCATCTAGTTCCAGCACTACTAGTTCGGTTTGAATAAAAGATGATAACGAGTAACATGTGTGTGTCGTCATTCTTGTCTATGCGTGTTTACTCATGCCAAACATAGCAGAAATATAGCACAGCCAGGAGTGTCACTATAGCCATACTAGCATAAGCATAACCAGAGCGTCACCACAAGCGGTACAATAACAGACCCCACGTATTGCTTCGCAATTACTAGGCTTAACCAAGATAAGCCACAGCCAATTTTCCTTCCCTTCTTCCTACAGCCACAACCACAACAACAACAACCACGATGAATGCGCCATTGAGAACTAGATTGATTGATTGATTTAGAGGAAGGGAAAGGCGCGGTGTCTCACTTGTTTTTTATGTGGACACCGCAACCGCGCCGTAAGGGAAGGGAGGAAGATGGGAGGGAAAGTGGAAAGAGAGAAAGAGGAGCCGTAGTGGAGGGCTACGGATTAATTTCGGCCGCCTGGGGATTAACGTACGCTGACATCGCCCAGCACACGGACGCCTCTTCGTTTCGCCTCAGTTAAAACGCAGCCGCCGAGGTCGGATTCGAACCCGGGTACTCCGGCACAGTAGTCGGGCGTCTTACCACTGCACCACCCCGGCGGCGTATTTGGGTTTGCTCGGTACGGTGGCTCCGTAAGGGACAAAACGACAGAAGAGACGAAGAAAGCGGGCTGTTCCGACTAGCATCTACCGCCCCCAGGAGCCGAGCAGCCTAGCGATTAGCGGCGCATGCTTTTTCAATGGGCGTCATGTTGGACGCGGCACTAGCTTGAGAAAGCCTATACTACTACTACTACTACTACTACTGTTACTACTACTACTACTACTACTACTACTAATACTACTACTACTACTACTACTACTATTATTATTATTATTATTATTATTATTATTATTATTATTATTATTATTATTAGTAGTAGTAGTAGTAGTAGTAATAGTAGTAATAGAGGAAGACTCGATTCACTAAGTTGGCACTGAATTGTTCGTAGGTAACGGCCAAATTAACTGGCTAAATATTATCTTCAATAATAATAATAATGATTGGTTCACAGGAAGGGAAAGGCGCAGTATCTGTCACACTTGTGTCTGTGGACACCAAGGGATGAAGGTGTCCACAGGCACAAGTCTGACAGATACTGCGCCTTTCCCTTCCTGTTAACCAATCATTATTATTATTATTAATTAAAGCTGTGAAGATAATATTTAGCCAGTTAATTCGGCCGTTAACTAGAGAATTCAGTGCCAACTTCATGAAACGAGTCTTTCTCTATACTACTACTACTACTAATGATAATAATAATAATATTAATAACAATAATTAGCAGAGAAATATTACTGCGTAATATTATTATTTAGTAGTAGTAGTAGTAGTAGTAGTAGTAGTAGTAGTAGTAGTAGTAGTAGTAGTAGTAGTAGTAGTAGTAGTAGTAGTATTATTATAGGCTCTCTCAAGCTAGTGCCGCGTCCAACGCGACGCCCACTGAAAAAGCATGGGCTGCTAATCGCTAGGCTTCTCGGCTCCCGGGGGCGGTAGATGCTAGTCGGAACAGCCCGTTTTCTTCGTCTCTTCTATTGCTTTGTCCCTTGCGGAGCCACCGTACCGAGCAAACCCAAATACGCGCCCCGGCGGGGTATTGAGAACTCTATATTTTTCGATTGAGAACTAGAAGCAACCGATAAGTATACTCGTGGGCGGGTGAGTTCATTCGAGAATTCAGTTCAGTTCAGTCGTGTCCGACTCTTCGTGACCCTATGGACCATGCCACGCCACGCTTTCCGGTCTCTCATTATCTTCCTAACATCACATAACTTCATCTGCAGTGCCTCGAGGATGCCATCTAACCATCGCGTTCGCTGCTTACCCCTTCTCCGGCGACCCTCAACCTTTCCCAACATCAAATCTTTCTCCAGCGACTCCTCTCTTCTCATCAGATGACCAAAGTAGCTGAGCTTTAACTTTAGAATTTGACCCTCCGATGAGCAGTCAGGGTTTATGGTCGACAATATCGACTGATTTGATCTTCTGGCAGCCCAAGGAACTCTCAATAGTCTTCGCCAGCACCACAATTCAAACGCGTCAATTCTTCGGTGGTCAGCATTTTTCACAGTCCAACCCTCGCATCCATACATCAAAACTGGAAAGACCATAGCACGAGTTATACGGATCTTGGTTGGCAGACTAATGTCTCTGCTCTTTACTAGGCGGTTAAGGCTAACCATTGCTCTCTTTCCCAGAAGCAGGCGTCTCCTAATTTCATGGCTGCAGTCTCCGTCCGAGGTAATCTTGGAGCCCAAGAACAGAAAATCTGTCACAGCTTCCACTTCTTGTCCATTGATGCTCCAGGACTTGATAGGGCAAGACGCCATGATCTTTGTCTTTTTAATGTTCAGTTTAAGCCCAAACTTTTCACTCTCTTCTTGTACGCGCTTCAGAAGTCTCTTGAGTTCTACTTCACTTTCTGCCATTAAAGTGGTATCATCCGCATATCTAAGGTTGTTGATACGTTTTCCAGCAATCTTCACTCCAGCTGAAGACTCGTCCAGACCGGCCTTCCTAATGATGCACTCTGCATATAGGTTAAATAGGCAGGGCGACGGTATGCAGCCTTGCCTCACTCCTTTCTCGATCGGAAACCAATCAGTAAGACCATGCCCAGTTCTGACTGTGGCCTCTTGTCCTTCGTACAGGTTCCTGAGGAGACAGATGAGGTGAATTGGAACTCCCATCTCTTGAAGAGCTTGCCACAATCTGCTGTGATCTACGTAGTCAAACGCTTTCGCATAATCAATAAAGCAGAAGATAGATGGGTTTCTGAAACTCTCTTGCTTTTTCCATGATCCAGCGAAGGTTGGCAACTTGGTCTCTAGTTCCTCTGCCCTTGCGAAACCCAGCTTGCACGTCCGGAAGCTCCCGATCCACATACTGCTGCAGCCTACCTTGGAGGATTTTCAACATCACCTTGCTAGCATGCGAAATAAGCGCGATCGTGCGGTAGTTGGAACAATCTTTGGCACTGCCTTTCTTTGGGATGGGGATGTAAACTGACCTCCTCCAATCCTGTGGCCACTGCAGGGTTGTCCAAATCTTCTGACATAATGTATGCAGAATGTTAACAGCGTCATGGTTGAGGTTTTACCTTGTCCATTTACGAGGATATAGAAATAGGTGGCCTCCAAGGAAATCGATTACTCACAATAAAATTTAAAAAAAATGTCAAAGAAAAAAATTTGCCGATGATTACGTTATTTCCTAGCACGAAATTTGAGCGCAGCTCATCAGCTGTTTCACCTTTTCGATAGATCGAGGCAAACAATTCGCGCAACAAACAAAATTACGCATATACCACACGACGACATGTCCACCCTAGCATGATCGGATTCTTTCAAGCACCGCAATACAACACTATATTGCTACATACGGCAGTGAGAGCGGCCTGCTTCGAGTAGTGTGAGAGAGGTGGACTTACAGCGCGAAAATCGGCAGCATGGCAAGCAACGAGCAGCAGCTTGAAGAACCGTGAAGACGAAGCTACACTCCCCCATCCCACCTAACTAACTAATTACTCAAACAGCAGCCGAGAGCCATCCCTTCCTTTGAATAAAGGCTTCATTCATCCATTTATTTTTCGCACATATCTCACACCAACTACGCCCCGCCGGGGTGGTGCAGTGGTAAGACGCCCGACTACTGTCCGGAATACCCGGGCTCGAACCCGACCTCGGCGGCTGCGTTTCGATGGAGGCGAAACGAAGAGGCGTCCGTGTGCTGTAGGATGTCCGAGGGGACTCAGCGCACGTTAAAGATCCCCAGGTGGTCGAAATTACTCCGTAGCCCTCCACTACGGCGTCTCTCATAGCCTCAGTCGCCTTGGGACGGTAAACCCCACAAACCAAACCAAAACAAACCTCACACCAACTACCTCCTTTTCCGCGAGCGACAGATACTGGGCCTTCCCTTTCCTGTAAACCACTTAACTAGCTCTAACTAAATTTCAATGTAGACGAAACGAAGAGGCGTCAGTGTGCTGTGCGATGTCAGGGTACGTTAAAGATCACCAGGTGGTCGAAATTACTCCGCAGCCCTCCACTACGGCTCCTCTTTCTCTCCTTCCACTTTCACTGCCACCTTCCTCCCTTTCCTCACGGCGCGGTTGAGGTGCTTACAGAAACAAGTGTGACAGATACTGCGCCTTTCCTTTCCTGCGAACCAATTATCCTTATTAAGGCGAGTCTCGCCGCAGTGGTGCAGTGGTAAGACACTCGACTACTGTGCCGGAGTAACCGGGTTCGATCAAGACCGCCGGCGGCTGCGTTTCGATGGAGGCAAAGCGAAGAGGCGTCCGTGTGCTGTGCGATGTCTGCGCTCGTTAACGATCCCCGGGTGTTGTTGTTGTTGGGGTCCTTGGGATATTCTCGGGGGGGGGGGGGGGAGATACCGGACGCGGGTTATGCCGGCCTGAAGCAACACCTCCTAGACTTGCCTTAAGTCGCGGCGGCACTCTTCGTGTCCGGGGGAAGGGGAGATGGGATGTTGGGAGGGGGAGGGGGGTCATCATCTTGTAGTCGCACTCGTCATCGTCATCGGCTTCGTCGTCAACGCCGTGGCCAGCAGGCCCGGTGGAAGGCTACAGATGTGCAGCCAGGCCGGACTCTTCCAGGAAGGCCAGCAGGAGCCGGTGGGCTCTCAGGGGGCTCCTGGCCGGGAAGAGCAGCTGGTCCTCCGTGGCAGGGCCCGGTAGCCTGCCTCCATCTTGCGACGGTGGTGGGCATGTGCTGGGCACACACAGAGGAGATGCCGCAGCGTTCCTGCATCGCCGCAGGAGGGGCATGCTGGGGAGGGAGCCCGACCATGGACATACAGCTCCGTGGGCGTCCAGGAGCCTCCGGTGCGGAGGCGTAGGAGGTGACCAGGTGGTCGAAATTTCTCCGTTGTCCTCCACTAAGACTCCGCTCTCTCTCTCTCTCTCTTTCCACTTTCACTCCCACCTTCCTCCCCTCCTTTACGGCGCGGTCAGGTATCCACAGAAAGAAGTGACAGATACTGCGCCTTTCCCTTGCTGTGAATCAATTATTATTATTATTATTATTATTATTATTATTATTATTATTATTATTATTATTATTATTATTATTATTATTATTATTATTATATTATCATCATTATTATTATTATTATTATTATTATATGTCCCCAACCAACGCGGGGAAAGATAGACGAAGCAAACCTCTCCACTCCCACAAAGGAAGCTGACGCCACCGTTTCGCTACACATAGGCGTGAAGCTTCTGTGACATGATGCGTTGCAGCACATCGTGGTTACAGCCACGAAGGGAGAGGGAGTCTCTCCCGAATGCATGTCCCGTACCCAACATTACTCGTTGCCGTTATTGGCACGGTGATGCGAAGGCAGAACCATATGGGCTTAAGTATTTGCTTTTCTGCATTCATACAATCTTTTTTTTTTTACGTGGCAACGAAGTAATGTTACATGTAGAGATACATCAATAGTGAAATGTTTTATGTTTGGGTCACAAAGATTACGAAACCACGTTTTGTTCATGCATGTGGGACATGATGACCTGACATGTAATTTCTGTTATTCGGGCACTGATGGGAGTAATATAAAGCACATATTCAGCAATTCAAGATAAATGCGAAACAACGTTGACTCCGATAGAGCAGCAGATAAAAATTGTTTGGGTTTCAGCATGGTTTGAACCTATTGCTACGAGCGAAAACTGTGAGTAGCCGCGATGTCCCCATTAATAGCGCATTTCAGTCCGTGCTTTTTGAAGCGAAAGCTTTGCAACGCCATGTAAAGCCAAGGTCGCTGTGCATGGTATGACACTACTGCCCATGCACAGTAACCATGGCAATCAGCTGTGCTGTTTCACAGGTTATACGTCACTGCGCTTTCTACAGAAGAGGGAGGGGGGAGGGGCTAGTGGCATAAAAAAAACTGATTTATTTATAGGAAAGGAAAGGCTCGGTAACTGTCTCGTTTTTCTGTGGACACCGCAACCGCGCCGTAAGGGAAGGGAGGAAGATGGGAGGGAAAGTGGAAAGAGAGAAAGAGGAGCCGTAGTGGAGGGCTACGGAGTAATTTCGACCACCTGGGGATCTTTAACGTGCGCTGACATCACACAGCACACGACGCCTCTTCGTTTCGCCTCCATCGAAACGCAGCCGCCGAGGTCGGGTTCGAACCCGGGTACTCCGGCACAGTGGTCGGGCGTCTTACCACTGCACCACCCCGGCGGGGCGGGCTAGTTTCATATTAGCAGATGCGCCGGCACGAAGAGGAGGAGAAGAATAGTTCCCGCACTGCGCATGCGCGCGCTGCTACAGAGAGCTGACCTAGTGGAGCAGGAAAGCTGCATAGTTGGTTGCTTTATGGGGTTTAAGGTGTCAAAGCAGCTCAGGCCTGAGAGGCGTCGTAGTGGAGCATCTGTCGCACTATTTTAGTGCTTTAGCACTACTACCCGAATTCTCTCAAAAACCCTAATGTCTGCATCCGACTTGACCTTGGACCTTTCCGAGTGACTTCATGTGTTCACAGAAACAAGTGTGGCAGATACAGCGGCTTTTTTTCCCTAGTAAACCGATTGTAGAACGCCGGCGAAATTTGATGCGTTCAAAAGGAATGCTGGTTGGATTCGACAAGGAGCGCGCGATGTACCGTGTGCAGCAGCAACGCTCACGCTTCCGCATTTCTCCGCATTTCTCCAATTCCGTGATTAACTGAGTTAAACCAGCTGTATTTTTAAAGCAAAGCCTTTAAGCTGATTTTTTTATAGGAAGGGAAAGGCACGGTAACTGTCTCACTGTTTTCTGTGAGCACCGCAACAGCGCCGTTAGGGAAGGGTGGAAGGTGGGAGTGAAAGTGGAAAGAGAGAAGGAGGAGCCGTAGTGGAGGGCGACGGAGTAATTTCGACCACCTGGGGATTAATGTGCGCTCCGCTGCCTCATGCGGAGAGGAAAAAATAGAGAAGAAAGGGAAAAGAAGAGGGAGAGAAAGACGCGCGCCGCAACAACAGCCGTCGTACACTACCGCCGAAGCGGTGGCAATGACGACCTACAACAGATAAAAATCAGTGACTGGCTAGCCCCCACCGCAAGCGGCGTTGACCTAACGTCCCAGCCCCGTTGGGCCAAGAACTGCCACCCTTCACTGTAATACATGATGTGCACTAGCGCCTCACTCCAAGAGGGAAAGGGTAGCAGTTCCTGGCCTCCCTACGGGGCTGGGACGGTAGGTCAACGCCGCTTGTGGCGGGGGCTAGCCAGTTACCGAATTTTATCTGTGTAGGCCGTCATTGCACCCGTCAAAACATCGGTGGTGGTGGATGACGGCTGTTGTTGCGGCGCGCGTCTTTCCCTCCCTCTTCCCTTTCCTTTCTTCTCTATTTTCTCTTATGTCTGCACGAGGCAGCGAAGGTGCCTCGCCGGAGTATTTAGATTTGCTCGGTACGGTGGCTCCTCAAGAGAGAAAACGACAGAAGGGATGAAGAGAGCGGGCTGTTCCGACTAGCATTTACCGCCCCCAGAGGCGGCCGAGTGGCCTAGCGATTCATGGCGCATGCTTTTTCAATTGGCGTCATGTTGGCCGCAGCACTCGCTTGAGAGAGCCTAATGGTCGAGCGATAATAATAATAATAATAATAATAATAATAATAATAATAATAATAATAATAATAATAATAATAATAATAATAATAATAATAATAATAATAATAATAATAATAATAATAATAATGTTTATTGCCACTTTGTAGAAAATACAGTATGGTTCAGGCCCGTCAAAGCCAACAAGAGGCTTGAGGGACTGGGCCCGGCAGTTACGGTCAAGACTACAAAAAAAGCAATAAATATAGCAATGCTTCTCGTTACAGCCAAGCGAGAGCAAAAAAAAAAAAAAAAAAAGGTGGAAAAAACAGGTTAACAGCACGAGTATTGAGAAATTCAACTCTAAACCCAGAGTAGACGTCAATATAGAAATAAATGAATTAACCAATAAATTTTTAAGCGTAACTTCACTTTGACAAAAATACAAAGATCAACAGAGGGCTTTCAGATGCATGTTTAGGTTACGCATAGAAGTTACAGCAAACATTTCATCCGGTAACTCATTAAAGATATGAGGTACATAAGCACAGCGCCTTGCTTTCCCGTATCTAGTTACACTCCGTGGTATATAATACGGTAACATTTTCGTTGACTTCCGTTCAGGAGTATTAATAATTAAAAAATCAGAATTTCAAAAATCCCGGTGAACAACTGTCTGCACAAAAAGAGAATGAATTGACGGAAGGCCTAGGAACTGAAAGACGCCCGAGCCGGATGGTATGTGACAATTGTACGCGATGCTCCGCAACATGTTTTTTTAATATACTATCAATACGGCAATGCCAGCGTGAAGGACATGGCCCAAATGTAGTTATGGCGCATCTGAGAACACTACGCGAGTGCATGAATTATAGTTTTTTTTACTGACATCGGCGCCAAAGACTTCATAGTGAAGAGTAACCATGTAACTTTCCGTAGCTTAGCACACAGATATGCCAAGTGGTCATGCGAAGATAAGCTGCGGTCAAAAATAACACCGAGATATTTTATCGAGTTAACATATTCTATTGGCTTGCAACAACAGAGGAGGGAATCATGATCATGCAAGAATACTTGTCTATCTATAAGTAGTGTCTTTAAAGGATTTCTGAAACATATCATTTTCTTTTTGTTTATGTTCACCGAGATTCCATTATCGGAAAACCATTTCATGACATAATGAATGTTTTCCTGCAACACATTCACTGCCGTCTCGGGGCTGGTACAGGTGGGTCACCGCCGCTTGCGGCGGGGGCTAGCCTGACACCGAATTTTTATCTGTTTAGGCCGTCATTGCACACGCCGCCGCTGGTGGTGGGCGACGGTTGTTGTAGCAGCGCGCGTCTTTCTTTCCCTCTTTCTTTTCTTCCTTCTCTATATTCTCTTCTATCTGCACGAGGCAGCGGAAGTGGCTCAGCTACAGAGCCAGTAGCAGGCCCGTGCCTTTTCTTTTCCTTCTTCCTACAGCCACAACAACAGTTTGTATGCTTCGTGAGTCCGTGTGCTGTGCGATGTCAGCGCACGTTAAAGATCCCCAGGTGGTCGAAATTACTCCGTAGCCCTCCATTACGGCTCCTCTTTCTCTCTTTCCACTTTCACTCCCACCTTCCTCCCATCCCTTACGGCGTGGTTGCGGTGTCCACAGAAAAAAGTGAGACAGTTACCGCGCCTTTCCCTTCCTATAAATAAATCAGTATGCTTCGTGAGCAGAACTGTGTCGTCAGCGCACTGAAAAAATACAGGAAAATAATAGTAATAATATTAACAATATAATAGTGGAATAATAATAATAATATTAATAAAATTATTATTATTATTGTATTTAATTATTATCGATTATTGGTTCACAGGAAGGGTAAGGCGCAGTATCTGTCGGCGGCCGCTTTTCGATGGAGGCGAAAAGCAAGGCACCCGTGTGCTGTGCGATGTCAGTGCAAGTTAAAGAACCCCGGGTGGTCGAAATTTCCGGAGTCCTCCACTACGGCGTGTCTCATAGCCTGAGTCGCTTTGGGACGTAAAACCCCACAAACACAAACCAACAAACTTGTTTCTCTGGACACCTGAAACGCTTGCGCTGCCTCTGGGGGCGGTAGATGCTAATCGGAACAGCCCGCTTTCTTCGTCCCTTCTGTCGTTTTCTCTCCTGCGGAGCTACCGTACCGAGCAAACCCAAATACGCGCCCTGCCGGGGTGGCGCAGTGGTAAGACGCCCGACTACTGTGCTGGAGTACCCGGGTTCGATCCCGACCTCGGCGGCTGCGTTTCGATGGAGGCGAAACGAAGAGGCATCCGTGTGCTGTGCGATGTCAGCGCACGTTCCCCAGGTGGTCGAAGTTACTCCGCAGCCCTCCACTGCGGCTCTTTCTCTCAGTCAGAGTTCAGTCAACGGGAGCCAACAGAAGAGAAATTGAAGGCACGTTGTGTGACTGATCACTCCATTCGAATTTCCGAAAGTGTATCTGCGATTCGGACATTTGAAGCATACTTTATGAACAATCTGTTTAGACACATGTAGTGTGTGCGAGAGCCTGTGGCACATTTGAACTGGACACGAGTAAGTATTTCACTTTATGAGATTTTGCGTTTGGAGGCTGCGAAATTGTAATACCAATATTGTATAGACAAAATTGAGACCGCTGCATGCTACTTCACAGATTATCGGGAATCTTCATCTGTCAAGCAATATTGTGACATATATGCCCTGCATCGCTGGACGCTAAAGAAGACAACGATCAGAGACCGTGACACAAACGACGACAAAGTGGTAGCAACGTTTAGTGCTAGAAAGAGGTTAACGCTGTTGTGATTATGTGCTTTGTGTGCTGCGTCAACCAGGACTAACCTTCGTGCACTAACCTCGCCACGTATCATCTTGGTGGAGGTGACCAAAGATCCCCGTGTGTACACATAAATCCATTTAAGCAGCCGAAAGCTGGATTTAACATCGTGCACGTAGAAAATAACAACGCTTATATTCCAGTCTTGAACTTCGGCCTTTTTGTGCACGTTCTTCCTGAGGGCATTACTCTCGCCGAACTGAACCCACTGTCTGACGTCACAGTTGCCGCTCTTTTGCCTGACCCTACTGCTAAAGTGTCGACACGACCTGCGCCGTCCCCATCTCCGGAGGATCGCATATCAGGAATGGTTTCACCTAATTTGCACCCTGGCCGTGCTACAGCACTTACGAGTCTTCTGAATTCGTACAGCGATATTTTCGATTTTGGTGACCGCCCCTTAGGACAAACGTCCCTCGTTACACATCGTATCGACACCGGAGACGCCCGCCCAATCCACAGAAGACCTTATCGAGTCGCTGTTTCAGAACGATGCGTCATACAAGATGAAGTGGACAAGATGTTAGCAAGAAACATTATAAAGCCTTCAAGCAGCCCCTGAACGTCGCCTGTCGTGCTTGTTAAAAAGAAGAAGGTCCTGCGTTGATTACCGACACCTCAACAAAATTACAAAGAAAGACGTTTACCCGCTCCCCAGGATAGATGATGCCCTCGATTGCTCGCACGGTGCCAGCTATTTCTCTTCCATTGATCTTCGTTCCAGTTATTGGCAGATCGCAGTCGACGACCGGGACCGGGAGAAGACCGCCTTCGTCATTCCCGATGGCCTGTATCAATTCAAGGTGATGCCTTTCGGCTTGTGTAATGCGCCCGCAACATTCGAGCGCATGATGGACTCTCTCCTGCGCGGCTTGAAATGGACGACGTGCTTGTGCTATCTCGATGACGTCATTGTATTTTCTACATTCGAGAGCCATCTTCATCGCCTTGATGCCATTCTTGGCGTCTTCCGAAGAGCTGACCTTCAGCTGAACTCGAAGAAATGTAGCTTCGGCCGACGTGAATTCAAGGTGCTCGGTCACGTGGTCGACGCCCGTGGCGTTCAACCCGATCCAGACAAAATACGTGCTGTAAGGGCATTTCCTACACACCGTTGTACCAGTGACGTGCGTAGCTTTCTTGGGCTTTGCTCCTATTTTCGGCGGTTTGTACCTAACTTTGCGGAGACGGCTCGTCCACTCAGCAATCTTTTGAAGAACGACGCTGCATTTTGCTGGGACCATGAACAATCCGAAGCCTTTTCTGCGCTCATTGCAGCCTTCACCAACCCGCCCGTCCTGGCACACTTCAATCCTTCGGCACCAACGGAGGTACGCACCGACGCCAGTGGTCACGGTATTGGTGCCATACTCGCCCAGCAGCAGATGGGTCGCACTCGCGTCATTGCCAGTTGCCTCCTTTCTGCGGCTGAACCGAATTACTCGATCACAGAACGCGAGTGCTTAGCCCTCGTGTGGTCCATTACAAAGTTTCGCCCTTACTTCTTTGGCCGCCCGTTCTCCGTCATCACCGAACACCATGCCTTATGCTGGCTTTCTACGCTGAAGGACCCTACTGGTCGCCTGGGTCGTTGGGCCCTTCGCCTTCAGGAATACACTTTTTCCGTCGTCCACAAGTCTGGCCGGCTGTACGCTGACGCTGACTGCCTGTCCCGCAACCCGGTAGATCCCCCACCTGCGAGCGAGTGTGACGATGACACATATGTGTTGGCCATCTCTGACCTTTCAAACATTCGCCATGAACAGCGCCTAGATCCCAAGCTTTGCAGCATAATCAATCGCCTCAGCACCGATCACCTTGATGCTAGCCTTGCTCTGTTTATGCTCAACAACGGCACTTTATACCGACGGAATATGCGACCAGATGGCGCTGAGCTTCTGCTCGTAGTCCCAGAACACCTGCGTACCACCGTTCTTCAACAGCTGCACGACGAACCCACAGCGGGGCATCTTGGAGTATCTCGTACTTACGATAGCGTCCGCTGCCGCTTCTTTTGGCCAGGCCTCTATCGCTCTGTTCGACGTTACGTTGCTTCTTGTGACCGGTGTCAGCGACGGAAGAAGCTCTCGGCTATGCCTGCTGGATCCCTGCAGCCGATCGACATCCCAGTAGACCCGTTTTCCCGAGTTGGCCTTGACCTCCTCGGGCCTTTCCCACTTTCTGCGTCGGGGAATAAATGGATTGCAGTGGCCACGGATTATACTACGCGCTACGCTGTCACCCGAGCGATACCCACCAGCTGTGCAACTGATGTTGCTGCGTTTCTTCTCCACGACGTCATCCTGCTCCATGGTGCTCCACGCCAGCTGCTCACTGACTGTGGCCGTTGCTTTTTTGCTCGAGTAGTCGACGAAATTCTTCGGTATTGCTCCATTAAGCGCTATTTTACCACCGCTTACCATCCACAAACGAACAGCCTCACCGAACGCCTCAACCGCACGCTCACGGACATGCTGTCTATGTATGTCTCGGATGATCACCGTGACTGGGATATTAATTTGCCGTTTGTAACGTTCGCGTACAATTCCTCTCGTCACGACACCATGGGCTACTCACCGTTTTATCTTCTATACGGCCGTGACCCTCCCCTTCCATTTGACAGCGTATTGCCTCCCACCGCTAACGCCAGTTGCTACGTTCGTGACGCCATCTCCCGAGCTGACGCAGCCCGTGTTATTGCTCGCAGACGACTAGCCTCCTCTCAAAATTCTCAAAAACGGCGCCATGATTCTCGCCACCGGGATGTCCACTACTATCCGGACTCTCTCGTCTTGCTCTGGACTCCCGCTCGTAAAGTTGGGCTGTGTGAGAAGCTCTTGCCACGCTACTCAGGACCCTACCGTGTTTTACGGCCGGTCACCCCTGTGACATACGAGGTCGCCCCTGTACATCCGCTGCGACAGTCCTCTATGCAACGCACCGAGATTGTTCATGTCGCCAGAATGAAGCCGTACTACCCCTGCACTAATTCGTCCTAGCGCGCACCGGGACTGGGCTTTTCGCGGAGGGGTAATGTGACATATATGCCCTGCATCGCTGGACGCTAAAGAAGACAGCGATCAGAGACATATATTATGTTGAGGCATGAAAAGGAAAGAAAAATAAAGAGCCTCTGCCCGTGCCACTTTGTATAACGGGCTTAACGATCAGAGACATATAATATGTTGAGGCAACCAAAAAGAGAATAAAATAATATGCCTCTGCCCGTACCACACTAGGTATAACAGGCTCAATCCAATCGAATATAAAAGATTTGGTCCCGAAGGACAAGCTTGGTCTGTGTTTTTGCACCCATAGGCGAAAGAACCCGAAGGTTCCAAAAAAATGCGGGAATCTCTACACAGCGGCCCACAGCCGGGAGCGGGCCCGGGGAGATCCCCCGTGATCTCCCCTGGGACATAGAGGGATGGGATGTGACAAGGGAAAGGGAAATGGGATATAGGGAAAGGGTTATGGGACTATAGGAGGGAACGGGGCAGCTTGGGGAATTTCTCTAATGATCCTGATTCGATTCGAGCTCCAATTTCTTGGCCTCAGTTGAGGGCGAGCACTCGCTTTAGCCAATGCACGGCCCTCGGCCTTCAAGCGCATTCACATCCACATCACGTTCGCCGGGTCTCCGCCACATGAGACAGGCTGCTGGGCCACATTGGGGTTCCCCGTCCCCCAAGTCAGGTTCCCTCGCCCCGACTGTACTAGGGCTACTGGAGGGGCGCATTTCGCCGTACTAAGATTCCTTCAGCCCTACTCCAAGGTACTAAGAGAGGTGCCCAGAGTCACCTGTTAAGACAACCCTCCATTCACCGTTTTCTCTCCAACATAGTATGTTGACGGCTAGTTTCTGGTTGGCAAATCCAGGTTCACCGTCTGATAGTGTCCGCAAAGATACTCGTGCACGCACCTACAGAGGTACGGCACTGAGGGGTCGCCACTCCCCTTTTTGGCCCTGAGTCAGCGAGCCGCGGTTCCCTTAGTACTTCGCGAGTAGCGCCACCGGTGCCTTGGCAGCGGGCTGGGCTTTCCCTCGGCCAGCACTACCGCCCAGGACCAAGGGTCTCGAACCCCCCGCTTCTTCCGCGGTTAGCAAGCCGCGGTTCCTTGCGTACTACGCAGGCAAAGCCACCTTTAGGTGGCCGGCTGGGCTAGGGCATGGCCCGCCTACTAACCTCGGTTCTGCGGGGCGTTGCCCCCCGAAGGAGGTCCAAGTCAGCGAGCCGCGGTTCCTCTCGTACTACGCGAGCAGCGCCATTGTTCCCTTGATGGCCGGCTGAGCTTTCCCTCGGTCAGCCGTACTGACTCGGTTCCTCGCAAGGGGTCTTTACTTCCCCTTGAATGCAAGCATATGAACCAGCTAGCCGCGGTTCCTCTCGTACTACGCGGCTGAGCTGTTGTTCCCTGAACAGCCGACTGGGCTTTCCCTCGGCCAGCCAACTGACTCATATCATTGCGGGGTCTGACTCCCCTGAGTAGTTCTGCGTGTTCGTTGAAGATACTGACAGCGAGGGACACATGTGCTTTAGCACAATGTGCGACCACCTTCTTTTCCCGAGTTTCTGGCTTACTCGAAACCAAGTAGGCTACTTTGACACCGTCTTTTTCGCCTTTTCGAGCCTAAAGGCAAGTTCCCCAGAACCTGGACTTGGTTCGCCCCAGCCGCGGCCCCGCGAGGACCCGCTCCCCCTGGCAGCGGAAACCAACGGTCTGCGGCTGGGAGATGCGCTCTCTCGCACCGAGGGGTAATTTTGATCCAACATACGGAGTCAGCTAACTGCATTTCCATTAGTACTCTGCAGCTACGCCACCGTTCCCTAGGCGGCGGGTGGGGCTTTCCCTCGGCCTACCGACCGCCCCGTACATTGTAAATTTTGTTGCTTTCAAAACATACGGAGTCAGCTAACTGCCTTTCCATTAGTACTCTGCAGCTACGCCACCGTTCCCTAGGCGGCGGGTGGGGCTTTCCCTCGGCCTACCGACCGCTCCGTACATTTGAAATTTTGTTCTGCTTTTAACCGGATTCCACGTGCCCAGTCCGAACCCCTTCAGACTTGCCCCCGTGTTAGGCATCGGGCTACGTGGGCGCGGCACGCTCACAATGCCGCAGGGAGTAAGCTGACAACCTCCCCGGGGATTCGCAACCCCTCAGTATGGGTTCCGGCTGCACCCATACTGACCGCTGGCCGTTGCAACTGGACAAAGCCTAGCAGCCTTAACCGCTCTGGCCCATCCAGCTGGCGGGGGGGACCACGTGCAGGTCGCCAGATCGGATTTGCCCCCCCAACGATCAGAGACAGTGACACAGACGACGACAAAGTGGTAGCAACGTTTAGTGCTAGAAGAAGGTTAACGCTGTTGTGATTCTGTGCTTTGTGTGCTGCGCCAACCAGGACTAACCTTCGTGCACTAACCTCGCCACGTATCAATATGAATAAAATATGCGAATACCCAATGTCTCTCTTTGTTAAACATACATGACCACAACAAGCTCCGCCAGGAAAATGTACCTCTCGCTAGGTATATCCTGGCATAGCCGAACTAAGCCACTGCCATGTTTAAATATGAAATGGCAAGTGAGCACGACTTTAGTGGAAGAAAAGGCTCGAGTGCACTGGCAGCGGCAACTTTACTGGCCTCATGCAGAGTCTCACACATGGTGAGAAGGCGGCAAAAGTGGCTCCAATCTGTCGTTAAATAGCGCAATAGTAGAGGGAATTAATCGTCTTCAACACACACACGCACTGTAGTACATGGGCAACGTTTCAGCGCCTGAAGATTCGACGTCGGGGAGGGAAGGCGAAGCGCTTCAAGTCCAGATGGAAGAAATGAAGCGGCTGATATAGCGTTGACTTGGTTGAGCCTCGAAGGCAGCCTAGAGGAATTGCGAGCGAGCTGTCCAGCTCGAAGAACATAAACAGACGAAGGCGACGTCACGTTCAGCATACTTTTAAACAGTGCAGCTAGCCCTATTTGTTAACGATCGAAGAATCTTTGACGCCGGTCATGGAATGCGTTTAATTTTCCATGCCCTTTCAACAACTAAATAGGCTGTCATTTTTAGTTTTTTTTAATGCTTCCCGACTCACTATAGTGCGCGTATTATAGCGCAAGCTATCACTATTTGTACGCTATCTCTCACTTGTATTCATCACTCTAAAGAGCGAATTTGAAACGAGACATTTGCTAGTAGACGCAGAAGTTAATGCATGGTCCAAATGCGCATCAATTCTATGTTCGTCGCACCATGAGGAAAAGTGAGGCGGAAAAACCAACTTGTAAAACACATTTGTGAGTACTTGATTTCGTGCTTGTGATGCCCTTGCACGATTTTGTGCTAACGTATGTGTGAGCTTTGCGATGCCGAAACTTTCATTTACAATGAGTACATAACGGAACAAGACCTTGAAAGCGTTCCAGCAAGCAGCATAATGTGTAGTTTGATGAAGTTTATTCCCAGAAGGCATGTATTTAGGCGAAGACCGAGGAAGTCGGTTGCGTCAGAAGGGGCTTAATAATGTTCGCTAGCGCCATTAGAGTGGAGGAGAGGGAAATATGTTACGCCACGAGGGAGAAAAGAGCGGGAAGACTGGAAGCTACAACTTCTACCGGCAACTAATGTAGTGAACAGTACGTGGTCAGATTGTCCCATGTCCGCTCTTGACGTTGAGCGCGCGCCCTTACGGGCGTCGCGAGCAGCATGCTGCGTACGCTCTACGCGACAGTTGCGCAAAAAGTTATTTAGCATCATGCTTTTAGATTTGCGGCTATCTTGGTCCAAGTAATTAAAGTACCAGTGCTTCATTTTTGTCTTCGATGTGATGGCGATGATGTAGCAGCCTTGCGTAATTTTCATTTTTGCCTTAATGGAACGATGCCTGTGTGGTCTACTATAGATATATTTCTTACGGAACTGGACATCTGCAAACTGGTGGAATGAATGGAAGCGGGCTAGGCATAATACATTACAACTGCTGAGGACCGCGGCGGAATCAAGAAGACAAAGGTACTTGCATGAACGGGTGAAGAAAATTTAGATACAGGCAAGGTGCTCATTTGTAACACGTCCTCCAGCGCGGATCACGGATGTCTGTAGGCATCCTTGATCAGTCACGTTCTCTTTGTGAAGCGCTAGCAGATCTTATTGCAAAGAAAGTGTATGAATAGTGAGGTTATAAACAGATGGTGGCGCTCGAATAATTTGTAAAAGGAAAACCACTTTCAGAAATAATCGGACAATCCGCACTTCAAGTCAAGAATATTATATAAAAGAGTTGCTCGGGATGTTTGCGGTGCAGCTACTGATTGTTTCTCAAAGACAAGATGAAATAATACTGACAGTTTTGTAGCCTGAGTTCTCTACGGACATTGAATAGATTTAAGGTGGATTAACATCTTTACTCTGTTCATCCATGAAGTACTATTCGCAAGTCCTTTAGCTTTGTCGCTTGCAAGTCAAATGACTCGTGTTTCGTCTCCGAAACGAATCCAGACTCCGAAACACTGTATAGTATATTTGGTCCGCTTGAGTTCTTACGGACGGTAAGGATTCCGGGTGTTTTAAATTATTCGTCAGATCTGTTTACCCAATCAAGGTAAAATGTCGAATATGAAAGTAGATTTTATGGCAAGGCTAACATAACGCATGCGATAGATGGCAATTAAATGCAACTAATTCTTTAACTACATATCAACATTTTTTGTTCGTTTTTTCTTGTGCCGCTTGGGCATATTCCGAAATAGAAAGTCATCATAATCTAAGACGAGCCTATTTTTCAATGTTTCCGAATCAACATCAAGGTTAGAGCTTTTCAAAAAAGATTGACTCTGGAAAACCTTTCAGTTGGCTTTTCTCCGTTGCACGTAGTTAAATATCATGAATAGAAGATGCATGGTTTTGTCATGTAAACAATTTTAACACACTGTACACCAAAATACGCTATAACTGGTGTGTATTTCCTGCAGTAATATTTTTAACGCTACCATTCGGTGATTGCATACTGAGGTGGGAATGAGGAGTAGATACAGTAGTTTTAAAAACAAATTTTTATGCTCTGGACCAGTTTAGAAATCCGAAGGTTGGAGCCGGCTTCAGTGTTAAATGCTGGTTAAATAATAGGCTTTTAGTCACATTCCATTGCTCAGATTACGTTGGCCTTACTACGCTAACTTACTGATGCATTTCACAGGATTTGAAAATAATACTTTAGTGAATAATTTGAAAATGACTGTGGCCAAAGGTACGTCGGACGGATCCGATCAATGGTCTTAAATGTACTTCCGACGGATCCGGTGCGTTTTTTTTTCGGGATACATCGGACGGATCATGAAAATATTTTTCAGAGGTACGGCGGACAGACCCGGTCAGGTGTTCAAGTCTGACGAACACGATGCGTTTTTCTTCGGGGTACGTCGGGAAAGCCGGACGGATCCGGGAGGGGTACGGCGGACGGACCCGAACGGTGGGGTTCAGGTTTACGTCGGACGGACCCGACGCATTTTTTCCGGGATCAGCAAGGTGTAGCAAGATAGATGGGCCTTGGGATATGTCTAGAAAGCCGGACGGATCCGTCCGAGATCGCCGGATGTGTGGTTGTAGCAACAACTTGGCAGCGATAGCCATATGTAGCCAAATCGAAGTTAGTACGAGGTGTGCGAGGTGCAAGAAGTATGTACTGCCATAGCCTCCTTCATGTACTGCATACGTGAAATGTTGAATTACGAATAATAGTAAAGTGGCAAGATTAGTGCTTAGAATGGGTGATAGACTACGTGATGGCATGATGATAGGTTTACGTGAGTTGGACCGCGGCAGGGTGGCAAGCATGACCAGAGCGCAAGAACATGTAATCGCGGTGTTGACGGCCAGCCCACGGACTGCACATTTGGTCCTCGTTATCATGTAGATTAACATCTGCGACGGTCATTGTGTAGTTGTGTAGTTTGGATTCTTCAAAGTTTCCTCACTTCCATTTAAGATGAGATGCGCCACGTAACGCACCGCTTTCTGCTCGTATTGAGGTTTGGCGTTGCAAGTTCTACATGCTGTTGTGACCGGGTTCCGGCCGAGGTACGCGCAGACTTCAGCAGCTGAAAAGAGAGGCGTACTTAGCGGACGCCGGCGAGCGACCGGCGCCAAATACCGCGAAGCGGCGGCGACGGCAGCGGAGTGACGCTTTGCTTCCGGCTGCGGCGGCCAACCCTTCCCGCCTCCGCTCCTTCGGGATAGAAACGAGCTGCCTTTCAGGCCTTAATCCCCTTGGCGCCACGGCGGCGACAGCAGGGAACCTATCGTTGTGCCGAATGGGCCAGAGGCGCGCCACCGAGCAGCCTTGAGGGTTGACCGCGCACGCCAAATTCTTGAAGAAGGCGGGTGACCTTCTTGAAATTACGCGGGGGAAATGACCGCCGCCAGCGGGCGACTTCGCTGGATGTTTCACCTTGGCGCAGAAACTCCATCGCCTGCATCGACATTGGAAAATTTGCCCTCGCCATCGAAAGATGTAAGAGGAGGTCCGAGCACCACCCTCGGCAGTGGGTGGCACATCGAGTGATTTCTTGTGCCCCAGTGATTGGACTGCACCGACTGAACTTTGTTTCCCCAGCTAGGGAAGTGGGGACAACCGACTGTATTTAAGCGGTGAAAATTGTCTCCAAGATAGAGCTCGGTTTTTCTCTCTTGACCTGTAAATATCCCACCATGTAAAAAGTTGTATAAAACGCTCTTCTTCGTCTCTACTCTCTGCCTGCTTCTGTTCCTTCATCTTGGTTCTTCATGGTTCGACTGCGGTGAAGCCTGGGGCCCCCGAACACCCAGCCACATCAATACATATAAGCGGCGTTGAAAAAGCTGGGTACCGCCGGCGTGTCTCTAGCCCAAGCATCGCGTCATTCGTGTTTGTTGTACAACTGGAGGTGTGGTTTGTGCGTACCGTGAGATGCTGTGATATCCGGATTACATCCTACGAGTGCTGTGTGAGACTACGAGAGTGCTGTGATGAGTGCGCCGATGTCCGCTGGCGGACATCAGTGTGTCCGTTTATGATCGGCGATGTTCCACGTGCATGTCAGCGTTTATTAGGTGCAGTGGTATAAGTCCAAAAACGTCGCGTAAAGTGAGCGTCGTGGGAATTTATTAACACGCGCTGTGCAACAGTCAGACGAAAATAAGCCATCGACAATTTGCTATCAGACTGCACTCTGAAAAACTCGGAAAATGGGAATGCATATGATACAGTTTTCGCATGTTGGAGTGGTCAGAAATATAAGTGCCCAGCCCACACCGCCCAGATGTGCATTACTACAGGTGAAATGGCTCCGGCTTCTGTAAAGTAGCTGCCTGGCACAGCACCTTCCTTAATGTTCAGGCTTTGTACTATTGTTGAAGGCCACTTTATCATTAATAAATGGAACGGATATGCTTTATGTGTTAATGACTAGTGGTTTTTCCATATATTATGTTTATTTTTGTTTTTTGTTTGCCTTAGTTTCTTTTGTTTTTCATGCTAGACAAACACAAATGGCACACTTTTAAACTTGTCACTCCAAAGCTGAACATGAATATCTGCCATGCATGTGACAGCTTGAATGCTGGAAAGGTTGAAGTGTATAGCATGTACGTACACGCTGCGACATCTCAGCGGCGCGTTCGGCTACTTGCCCCAAGGTCGGGATGTTTAATGCAAGTGATGGCAGTCGCACTTTGGTGCAGGTGAAATGCAAATGCATCTGTTTCCTGCGAGATGTCAACGCAAAGTACAAAGCCCAGGCAGCCAAATTAGTCTGGAGCTCTCCACCACAGTATTCTTCATAGCTACATATGTCACTTTAGGATGCGAAACCCTACATGCCACAGGTAGGATATGTGTTGTTTTTTAGATTTTGTAATCTCTCATCTATGCTGTGCAACGTTTGGCTAATTTTAGTCCTCAAACATTTCTTGAAGATGAAACCGAAGCAGTTCTTGGCATGGTTTCCTGCTTGGATTAATTTGCCAAATGCAGTTCTTTGAAAATTTCATCAATGCTGGACAGTTCAAATAGCAGGCAGTTGAATTACAGGAATGATGTGTATCATACATTTCAGTTCTGACAAATGGAAGGCAATGATCCCCTCCATGCATGCACAGGTGCCCTTAGACAAATACATACTCGGGTGTATGACTGTGACACATATCAAGGGTCGACAGAAGGCTATGTGGAGCCAGTGTGATATTCTTCATGAAGGCTAAAATAAAATTGTACAACAGCTGCTGTACCATGCAGAAAAAAATTGGTGATTTTGTGTATGATTAAATGACCATTAATAGCACCTTACTCACAGTACGATGTGATATGCAATATCTGGTTTAGCATCCCAAAACAACTATGGCTGTGAGGAACACAATAGTTGAGGGCTCCGGTATAATTTCGATCACCTGGTTCTTTTACATGCACTGAACCCGCACGGTGCATGACAGCCTATTGTTTTGCCTGCATTGAAATGCCTCTGCTGTGGCCATGGAATCAAATCTGCATCCATGGGTTCAACAGCCAAGAACTCTTAACTACTGAGCCAGCACAACGAGATCAAGTAACAAAATGCATGCCATTACATATCCTTCTAGCCTGTGGTTTCCTTCACAGAACTCATGTATACAAGGAAAAGTAAATAGCAAGAAAATACTAGTTTTATTGCACATTATATTCACATTTCAGCAAACATTCTCTAGGAAGAAATTTCTCACAATGTTTGCATGGAAACCATGAACATCTTACAAAAACAAAACAGTGCACTTACTGCACTCCAATTGTTAATGGCCAAGGTTGCATCTATGCTACTACACTGCACTTATAACAAAACCACAAGCCTCATCTGCTTTGGCCAATCACTTGATGAAACAAACGGAGATAGATGTCGCACACCACACAGATCGTCTCGCAAGATATCTCTACATACGTTGCATTTCAATTTCATGCCTTTCCACTTAGCTTCAACTGATGGCAGCATTACAAGTCACCCATCTTTTCTGAAATTTCTTTTTACGCTGTTGGGATCAGCTTCCTTGTTAACGATGGTCTCTGGCAATCTCGATGCTATATTTTTTTCATATCTTCCTCACTTGGAAGAACGAAGAAAATGACAAGCCTTGAGCAGAAACAAAATTAGGGAGACTGCTAATCTCTACCTGTACGGGTATGATGCGCCAGCATAAATGGCTCTTGTTTGCAGATCCCATTGTGGATTCTCGTTAATTTACATGCCCTTTGCTACAATCTTAATTGCTAATTCTTTAATCCATGTCTCTGTTATCTCAGACATACTCATTAGTATACGGTCATAGGCTGCCCTGTTATGTGGTAGACGTCCCGGAGCATATTTCAAATATAACTTTGTAAGCTCGAGTTAACAGCTCCTGCCATGTCGTGTGGCCTCGCGACATTTGGCTCGTGGCACTTTTGGCTTGTGCACAGGGTCCATCTGTTAATCATACTGGTTAACATGCATGAAAAATACATTTTCACGCAAACTGGTGGCAAATGGTAAAGTGGTGCACTGCAGATTCTGAAATGTATACCTATATGCATTCAAGGGTGGCATCGTGACATAACATGATCAAGAGTTCTTTCAGTACCTGCATTTATTGGCCCTTCAATGCCCATTAAAGGACCACCTCAGACAATGATTGTTGATACCACAAGACCTGTTCTAACAGCGTGCTGACACAATTTCACTGAGCGATCGACATATATATGCATATCTTAGATAGCTCATGATTGTGGATCTCATTTATTTCTGTGACTTCCAAGGAGTTCCTGTCGTCAGAAACCCTACACTTTATGAAATCGGGACAGCTGTCTTGAAAGGTGATGAAAAGAAATAACCAGGTTACATTGCCGCAATGGTAAGTTACAGAGGGTGAATAAGGCGCATGAAGATATCAGGAAGATTGAGAGTGAAATAGCTGGATTTTTGAAACATTGAAATAAACAACAAACTACACTTTGTCAAACCTGTCATCGAGGAATGAAAATCATGCAGTCATCAAAAACAGCATGGAGGACATTTTAGGTTATCTTCACAAAAGACACACCCACACCTGACACACAGCTTGATACTTATGAAAGAGGAAAAATCAATATGCAAGGATTGTGGAGATGAACTAATAATAAACCATATCTTACTTACACGCGCGTCAGACTCGAGAAAATAAGAGGAAAACATTTTGTACAATTTTGCAACAGATCTATTTCCATCCCAGCATGATCCCAGGAGAGACGTGCAAATTTCCTGCATTTTTGGTTTCCTAAAATGTTCTTAAACAAGCTACATCCTAAGGAACATTTTAGTCATTACACACGAAATAAATAAATTAAACCTTGTTCTTGGTGCATGACAGCTTATGCACCACAGAAATCAACACAACGCTGTAAGGTATACCTTGGTTAGCTAAGTTATAGGAGATAAGCTTTTGGTCTGGTGTGGTCCTTATTCATGGGACAGCGCTGTCATGAGGGTCTATGTCCCAGCGATCGGAAAGTGACCTATTCCAATAATGATAAAAGCTGAAGGCGATTCTACAGATCTCTAAAGACGCGCGGGAGTTTAGTTTCGACAGGAGTGCCCAACTGTTTTATCAACATCCGCCTCCTTTTACAGCCTGGAGGGAAACTGTTAAAGAGAATACATTTTTGAACATTTAATGCATTTCTGAAGGCGTTGCTTTCATTTACGGGGCCCACAAAAAACAGCTGAATGTCCAACGCCAACTAGGTAGGCTTTCTAGCAAGACAGCGGTGTAGCGTGAAAAATCGCTCCGCCGGTCCATCGCTGGCGCCGCTGACTTGAAAGGCGAACTGTTCAAACTTATAGCTACTGCCCACACCTGAAACACTGAATTATGCATGGTCAAGGCAGAATTTCTCTAACACTGAGCACTGGTAGCTATCGATTTCGCGCCGAATATTGTGAAAATCCGTTCTCTCTTCGATCGTTGGTACGTCCGCGGTTGAACATTTATGCGCCTCGGGGTAGGCCAGGAACATGTATGCGTGGTTGTAGCAACGATCACTTGCATGACACACTCTGCAAAATTCCCAGAGTCAGCTTCTGCAATGAAATGTGCAGCGCACATTTTCTACCGCGTACCTAAGTCAGGCGATGCATGCATATCTCCCGCTCATTTCAAAGGTGCGGCCTTTCAGTTGGGTCACGCTAACCTCGAGCGTGCGGGGGATTACACCACATGTACGCAAAATTCAACGACGAGAAAAAGATGCAGGCTGAGCACTTGTCTAGTCTTCCCCTAAATACCAAACAACATTGCTATTCGTAGGTAATTCGGATCATTCGCGCTTCCGGCTTTCTGGTTGTGCACTCATGTACTGCGGTGCAGCAGGTCTTCACCTCGACGAGTCGACGTGCAGCTCGCCGCAGTAGCAGTGTAGGCCTCCAGTAGATTCTGCATGCCTTTTGCTACGGCTCTGAGGTAGAATTTAAACGAAGAATTTAACTAGAAACATCCTGTTTCCTCTGTTTGAATGTGAGGACGAGCATAATGCCATTTCACATAAAGCGTATATATATACTTTGGACGGCCAAATGTTCTGCACGGCGAGGTGTGTGTGTTGTGCCGGCGCTCGATCTTTTGAGGTCGATGCAGGACCTAAGACAGCGTAAATGCTAGGAATAGCTCGCTTGTATTACGGGCAGATCGAGGTGATAGTTTAGTGCGAAGCGAAAGCTGCTCGTGAATGTGCGTATCTCGATGACAGCTGGTGGAGCCGGTGCACTACGTCGCATCGCCTGCAGCTATGTGCGTGACAAGCGATGCTTGCCGTACACAATCCTGAGTGAAGACCGTGATCTTTGTTAGAATGGGCGAACTGTTCGTAGCATCTCATCGAGAGTCGCGGCTAACTGATATCATTGCGTAGCAAGCGGAATGCAGACATACGCGTTCGACGGCCTGTATATCGACATCCGCCGTATCTTTACGAGAATCGAATGGGTACGTCGGACGTACCTTTAGACATTTCATTTGAAAATACCGACATGTTGCGCTCGTTTTTCTGTCGTTGTATTTATATTCTTGATTCTGGCCGAGAAGAAAACTTATAAAGCGGCTCATAGTTCACTCACTCCTTAGTAAGGCAGGGTTTTTGCTTCCATGCCTGACTCGCATGGCTAATCAGCAGTTATATGGTGTATTTGAGCCAGATTTCATTTAGACGTCTGCAACAACTTGCGGAAGCTTGTGAATGATCCTTTCGCCAAAGGCAAGCATGCCTTTCGTGGAAGAATGCCGGCGACAAGATTTTGCAGCGGATACTGGATATGCAGCGGATATGCAGTGTCACACCAACGCTCGGTGATTGTCGACGGTGACAAAGACGACGAGCGTATGTCGAAAGGCGCGTGCTAAAAAAGAAGACGGCAGACAAAAGACGAAGACGCAAGAGACTGACGCGCTAGTTAAACCGTCGACCTGAACACCGACCTGAGCTTCAACGCGCCCTTACATTTGGTGGAGGCTGCTCTTCGTTCCCTCCTCTCACGCTGGAGCTTCGCAGCCGCACACTCGCTCCGCCATCCGCTATGCCTGAGGCAACAAGCCAGACCGCCACTCCACACTCGACTGATCCCACCGCTTCCCCTACCATCTTGTGCTCTGGCGGGCTTCGCCAGCGTGACCCCAGCTTTTTCAGTGGCGCCGACGACCAAGATGTAGACGATTGGCTATCCTCCTACGAACGCGTAAGCGCCTACACAAGTGGGACGACACCACGAAGTTAGCCAACGTCGTATTTTACCTGACCGATGTAGCAAATTTATGGTTCCGCAACCATGAACCCGACCTACCCACCTGGTCGGCCTTCAAAACGAGCTTTTCCGAGGTGTTAGGCCGCCCCGCTGTGCGCAAACTGCGCGCCGAACAACGCCTCGAAGCCCGCGCTCAGAATCCCGATGAAACGTTCACCAGCTACATAGAGGACATTGTGGATCTTTGTAGACGTGTTGATCCTTGTATGTCCGAAGCTGACAAGATAACCAAAATCCTGAAGGGAATCTCCGACGATGCATTTCACATGTTGACGGCCAGAAACCCCCAAACAGTCGTCGAAGTGGTTCAGCTCTGTCAGAGTTACGACGTACTCAAGAGGCAACGAGCTTCTACCCGGCGTTCTCTCGTGAACGATCGGTTATTCGTACCTCCAACAGCATGCGGTCTCACTTCTGAACCACCTTCCCTCCTTCCCGAGATCAAGGCCTTTATACGGGAGGAAGTGGCTTGCCAACTATCGCTCCTCCCTGCTTCTGCCGCAACCACCCCATCGATAGATTCTGCACTTCGAGCGCATGATGGACACAATTCAGTGCGGACTCAAGTGGCATGACTGTCTTTGTTACCTGGACGATGTTGCCGTGTTTTCAAAAGATTTTACGTCACATTTGGACCGTCTCGAGCGTGTGCTAAAGTGTTTGACTGATGCCGGCCTGCAACTAAATTTGAAAAAGTGCTGCTTCGGGGCTCGCCAGATTCCTATATTGGGACACGTTGTTTCGAAAGACGGTGTTCGTCCATATCCTGCGAAACTCCGTGCAGTAGCTGAGTTTCCACGCCCAACTTCTCTAAAGGAGCTGCGTAGTTTTATCGGGCTGTGCTCGTATTTTTGTCGCTTCATCCGCAATTTCGCTTCGATCATCTCGCCGCTGACTGATCTCCTTGCCGGTGACGCCATTCTTTCGTCTTGGACATCCGACTGTGATGAAGCCTTTTCGACGCTTCGGCGCCTTCTAGTGTCGCCTCCGATTCTCCGCCGTTTTGACCCTGCGGCGCCTACCGAAATTCACACTGATGCCAGCGGTGTAGGTCTCGGCACTGTCATTGCACAACGAAAGCCCGGCAACCCAGAGTACGTTGTTGCTTATGCCAGCCGTACCTTAACAAAGGCCGAAAAGAATTATTCTGTAACCGAAAATGAGTGATTGGCCATCATTTGGGCCATTGGGAAGTTCCGCCCATATCTCTACGGTTGTCCCTTTTCTGTTGTTACGGACCATCACGCACTCTGCTGGACCATCACGCACCGACCTGAGCTTCAACGCACCTTTACAGTTAAAACAAGATAAGTGTCGACTACTTTGTAAACTTTTGTGGCAAAAAATATGAAAACGTTTGTCGATCATCACTTGGAAAATTTAGGCCGTTATACCTGCGTTATTGTGATGCTGCGAAGTTGCTTGTGGAAGGCAGCAACGCCTGCGTGGTGTTTAGCATGAGGACACTTCAGGATGCTCATGCAAGAAGAGTGTGCAAGTGGAATGCAAGCGCCTCACTTCAGGGAGTCTTGCTCCTTTAGGCAGTACCCAGTCGGTTTCA
This sequence comes from Amblyomma maculatum, assembly GCF_055883805.1. NCBI lineage: Eukaryota > Metazoa > Arthropoda > Arachnida > Ixodida > Ixodidae > Amblyomma > Amblyomma maculatum. The sequence goes on along the minus strand of NC_139349.1, from coordinate 95,503,127 downwards.
GCATCCTCCAAGCCGTTCGAAAACTAAACCAAGGAAAGGAACCTGTTGGAGCGTGCAGATGTGGAAAGCACGTTTCTGACAGTTAAATGCACGATTTTTTTCTTTCACTAAACTTTTACAGCTGGAGGGGCGCGGGGGGCCTGTGCAAGCGAAATATGACCAGTCATTCGCGATGCCGATGAGCTATCATAGTATGACCGAACTAATCTGATTCGAACATTTTGCAGCAGATGCCTAGTTAACATCCTGCTTGTTTTTGAACGCATAAGGGGTGAAATCAATATTTTCAGGAACGAAATGCCATACAAAATCGCATCAGTGCTTCACAATTAAATAATATGGCGTTATACGCAGTTATGGCGAAAACTATTGGTTTAGCTCATGTCACGGTACTGGACCTCAATAAAAGCTGCTAGCGGCCTCTGTTTTTCCTGACTTGAACCAGTACAACACCTTCCAATGGCGCGTGATTTTGAGGGCTGCACCCTTAAGCGAAAAGTACAACGATATTTCAACTTGCCTTAATTATCAGGAATAGCCTAGGATCAACTAAAGCAGCAAAATAATTAAAAACAGAAGCCTTAAGGTCATTGAAATCTCGAATAAAGCGGAAATCGAGGAGCACTGAAACTTGCATTCGTCCACTGCGCACTTGCGACTAAGGCTGTCAGAGTTTACTGCATGAAAGATTTGATACATTATATTTTGCACGTTAAAACCACCTACTCTTCATAACTGCGGCGTTTGCCTCCGTAAACTTGAACAGCGCAAACGAAAGGAGTACGTCAGTTCTGTGGCAGCACATCCTACAGATGCATTTGAAAACAGAAGGAAAGATGTCTTTGTATGCTGTCTCAGAGGCAAAGAGGGAGATTACCCGGGAGCTCAGCAAGTATTCAGTGCTGTTAAAATGCATTGCTGCTCATTAAATAGTTAGTAAAACACCAAAATTGACCTATAATGTTAAAAAAAAAATGCGGGAGTGCGTAAGGAAAGAACGGAATTACATACTTGAAACCAGTACTATATTTAACGTTACTGGCCATTCGGATTCTGTAGGGCAAATAAAAGAGAGAGTGATAGCTGCTCCAAGCGCGTGGAGCCGTGCTATCTTACACTCAAATGCGAATTGGGCAAGGACCATGTGAATCGCATTATCACACAAGAAAAATCCCTAGGGCGTCCGGTCCTGAAGGCAGTGTGCTAATATTCTTGCCTGGAAGTTGCTAAGAGGCTCTGGTGTGGTTTATACACCGCCTGAAGTCCAGCTCTTCCGCACGACCATTGAACGTTAGGACAAGTAGCAATCTCGTTTGTTGTAAGTTGTATCATCTCACACGAGAGGGCGCCAGCTCTAACAATATGTGTGAGAGGCGCCGGAGGGTACGGGAGTGAGTGAAAAACGTTTATTTTCTGATATGCCGATTACATGTGACATTCATACGCTGCACGTGGTCTGCAGACACCCGGAGCACCTGTGAAGTGAGCGTTCAGCGTTTGTGCTGGCTGTCACGGCACTGCGAAGCAGATAGGGGGTGTCGGCGAGCGCGGAATGATACCTTTACTCCGTTGCAAGTGCTTCGCCGGCGCATTCAGACATTGTTGTAATTTTCCTATATATTATAGCTTAGGTGAGTCAGTACAAGAATATTTGCATTCTAATCAAATTAAAGGAGCCGCAAAGTGTCATTTCGGGATTTATCTTGTGTACTAAATGCTGATGCAGCAAGAAAACATGCAGTCGTCCCACCGTTTACCGGAACGCTTGTCGAACCATGGCAGCTCAGCTCTCGTAGGTTTTGAGCCTACAATTAAAAGAGAAAATTATTTGCATAAGCTAGGACCACCAGTTGTAATACGATCGAGATACCATTCATTAACAACCATCGCTGGATGCAGGAAAATGGTGCAGAAAGCAAGAGCGAATTAGGAAACAAATGGAGGAAAAATGAAGCACTGGTTTATGTACGTACCATACGCGTAAAATACCGAGCAAGCCCCCGCCCCCTTCATTCGTGAATATGCGACCCTGCCCCCGCATTTCGGCCCAGCGGTCCAAGAAGCTGAAAAGCCTAGTTGGCGTATTGCGATGCTGTTTCGCCATCCTGGGGCTTGCTTTGGCGAACTTGCTCACGTTGCTTTCAAAAGCTTTTTCTTATCTAACCTAGAGATCGGCCTGGTCCTGTCGAGGACGCCAAAATTGCGAGGAGGTTCTTTCTGTGCTAACACGGAATGTAATTGCATGAACGACTTTCCGCCACTAAAAAACGACAGAAGCGGTAAACAGTCGGCACCTTATTCTCGGGTCCTCGTCAACATGTACCTTTACGGCTCCCTGGAGCTTGAGTCGTGACATTGGTGGAGGTGCCATCGATGATCCCTTCTCCTGCAGACGACCCGACTTGGCTGCCTCTTGTGACCACTCCTGTTCAGCGTGCAAGCCGGCGGCTCCGTGGCTTGCCCCCCGAGGCTTTCCCTCTTGACGAGGACGCGAGAATAAGGTCGGCTTCTAGTTCCGATCACAGAGTCCAGCACCAGCGCGCCTCTCGAGCCAACAACCGCTTCGTCGTCGTCGGCACCAAGCAAGGCAGTCGCGCGGCGCTAGGCACGTGACATTGTATATATATATATATATATATATATATATATATATATATATATATATCGTAATGAAGTGGTTTAGATGGTTCGCACAGCAGTATATCTTACGTAGCAGCTACGACGGCCGGCGTTCACAGCTCGAGCTCGTGCTTCGTCCTCTTTGTCGTCTTCACCTCTTTATCGTCTTCGGCGCGCGACGTCTCGGATTTCCTCTTCTTTTTCCTTTCCACGGGTCATGCATCTCCCTTACAGCACTCCCCCTGTGAAAGGACGCAATCCTGGAGGATTAAGCGGAGGTCACGATGGCAGGGTCATGGTATGATTTGAGGCGGTCAAGGTGGACATTTTCACGTCCTCTTCGGCGATGATCTGTTGATGGCGTGAGGGGTAATTAACTAAGGTAATTAACTGGAGAAGTTTGCTTAAGCACGCGATAGGGTCCCTGGTATCGACTCAGAAACATGGGCGACTGGCCTGAAGTAGAAGAGGGCACCCATAGTCGTGCCATCGAGTCTGGACGATAAGCAGGTGGCAGACATGAGGATCCGGCGCGGTTGTTTTTCTGGTGGTACTGATTTCGACCTGTGATTGGACGTGCGATCTGACGGCACTCTTAGGCATAGGCAGCGGCTTGCGAAATGGGTGTCAATTCGGAGGCGCCGCGACGTAGGGTAGGATGGTGTCCATTGTGCAAAAAGGTTCCCGGCCGTACAGAAGGAAATAAGGTGAGAAACCGGTAGTCGCTTGCATAGCAGAATTGAAGGTGTAGGTTATGAATGGTAACACACGGTCCCAATTTGATGGTTTGGTTTGGTTTGTAGGGTTTAACGTCCCAAAGCGACTCAGGCTATGAGTAGCTTGGACACGACGTGGCCGAGTATCACCAGCTGTCGAGCACCAAACCGATACTTTTTCAAGTTTAGCTGCAAGCCTGCATCGCTCAGACATTGAAGAACACTCTCGAGGCGAAGAAGATGAGATCGAAAGTCCTTCGAGAAGATGACAACATCGTCTAGCTATCAGAGACATATCTGCCATTTCAGCCCCTGGAGGATGTTGGCCATCTTGCGCTCAAATGTGGCTGGAGCGTTGCACAACCCAGCACCTCCACCAAGTGTAATGAAGCGGTTTAGATGGTTCGCACAGCAATATATTTGTCTTACGTAGCAGCTACGACGGCCAGCGTTCACAGCGACAGCTCGAGCTTCGTCCTATTTGTCGTCTTCACCTCTTTATCGTCTTCGGCGCGCGACGTCTCTACTCTCCTCTTCTTTCTCCTTTCCACGGGCCATGCATCTCTCTTAGTATATATATATATATATATATATATATATATATATATATATATATATATATATATATATATATATATATATATATATAATGTGAAGAGGAAGAAGTGCAAGAGGAACATTCCAGGCAGTGACATCGTGATCGCTGCGCGTGTGGGACCTGACTGCGTTCGCTGTCGCTGTGCTCGCCGCTGATCTGCCCAATCCTGCTGATCGAGTCCTGCTGATCTGCTGAATAAACCCCCATCTTACATTTGGTGGAGCTGCCGGTTAAGATCTATCCTATCCTCTCGCCCTGGAACTCCGCAGCCGCACATTACCACCTCCTGCGATGCTTGCGGATGTTAACCATCATGCAGTATAAGTTGGCTCGGCCATCATCTGTCCCGGCTCCCTCCGCCAGCGAGACCCCGCCATCTTCAGCGGCACTGCCGACCATGACTTCGAGGACTGGCTCGAAGTGAGTGAGCGCTTACAACAAATGGGACGCGGAAGCGAAGTTAAGCAACGTGATTTTTTATCTTACCGGCGTAGCAAATCTATGGCTTCGGAACCATGACGCGGGCATTCCATCATGGTCCATGTTCAAAGCCAGCTTCTCTGAAGTTTTCGGCGGTCTCGCTGTGAGGAAACTCCGCGCTGAACAGCGCTTGCGTGCGCGGTCTCAGCAGGTTGGCGAGAATTTCACGAGTTATATCGAGGACGTCGTCGACTTGTGCATGCACGTGAACGCACAGACGTCAGAGGCCGACAAGATTAAGCACATTCTGCAAGGCATTGATGATGACGCCTTCCAGATGCTGACTGCTCGAGACATCCGCACCGTCGCAGAAGTGGTCACACTGTGTCAAAGTTATGATGAACTGCGCAAACAAAGGGCGATAACTAGCACGAACACCATGCACTCTGAGTCGCTTGCTGGCTTGGCAGATGCAGCTGAACATTCTGCGCTGCTGCCACAAATCAAGAGCTTCATTCGGGAAGAAGTTGCTCGACAGTTCTCCCTTATGTCCTGCCTATGAAGAGCCTTCCTCACACCTAGCTCCCAGTTTGCGCCAGATTATTCAAGAACAAGTAGCTGAATCTCTTCCTCCAGCCCCTCAATCCATACCTGTCGCAGCCCCATTGACGTATGTGGCTGTTGCTGCCCGACCACCACCTACATATACTCCGCCACAACCTGCCTACGTTCAGCCGCCTCTTGGTCCTGCTCGAGAACCTGCGCAGTTTATTCGACCGGCTCTAAGACCGCGCAATCCCTGGCGCACGACAGATAACCGGTCAATTTGTTGCACTTGCGGGTGGGCTGGACTTTATTCTCGTTATTGTCGAAGCCGTCTCCCAGTGTCGGCACCACCTACTCATGGTTCTGGGTACTGGTCTTCGACGCCTCAGTATTCCCCGCCTACTGAGCCTCCAGCCAGCCGTCATTTCTCCCCAGACTGCCCAGCCATGTTCGACCGCCGTTCACCGTCGCCGCGACGCCGCTCTATCTCTCCGATGCGACGTCGACAGAACGCTTCACGTGAGGAAAACTAGAGGCCGCAGTTCCTGAGGCGAGAACTGCGACCCCGTCAAACTTCCCAAGTCCTCATCTGTCGCCGGCCAACCTTATTGAAGTTTTCGTCGAGGGCGTTGCTGTCATGGCTCTAATTGACACTGGTGCTACGGTTTCGGTTATGGACGCAAATCTATGTAGCTCTTTAAAGAAAGTGAAGACGCCAGTTGCGGGACTTTCGTTGCGAACGGCCAGCGCTCAGCATATCAAGCCTTTAGCAGCGTGCACCGCTCGAGTAGTTATCCAGAATTGCCTTTATACGATTGAGTTCGTCGTGCTGCCAAGTTGCTCACACGCTGTAATTTTAGGCTGGGATTTCCTGTCGCGTCACGCTGCTATTGTCGATTGTGCTCGAGCTGAAGTGTGGTTCTCGACTTTGCCCGATGCCTTACCAGACGCTGATCCACGAAATTTCTGTGCTAAAGCCCTCGTCGCCGAAGATATCGACCTTCCACCCTGCTCTTCTGTGCTTGTTCGTGTCGCTTGTGCCTCTGTTAGCGATAAGAACGTTCTCTTCACACCAGCCCATACTTTCCTGCGCCGCAAGTGCCTTCCATTGCCTTATGCTGCGCTCGATATTTCCGCTGGCCTTTCCATGTTATGGCTCTCTAGCCCATTTAACTCCCCTACTGTTTTGCGCCATGGTGAATGCCTCGGCAGTATCCAGCCAATCGCATGTCTTCTGATCTCTGAGGATCCTGACGACGCGTCACACTCTGCCGTGACTGCGCTCAGCCCCCTTCACCTGCGCCCGCTTCCCTATCTACAGACTTGTTCCTCCGTTCCATTGACGCTTATCTTCCTGCAGCGCAGCGCACTCAGCTTTTGAACCTACTACATAAGTTTCGCTCCTACTTCGACTCTCATCAAAGTTCTTTGGGTCAAACATCTACAGTCACTCATCGCATCGACACCGGCACTCACGCACCACTGCGACGGCGCCCTTATCGTGTGTCTGCAACCGAATGCCAGGTTATTGAAGAGTGTTGTGACGCTGGGGCTACGTCGACCCGGCCTTCACTTGGTAGCGTGCAGAGACTCGGGGTTGAAGTAGGATTGAATCTTCGAAGTTGGTGAAATATGTACAAGCAGGTTTAATGGCACTTTGAGAAACTTATTTACAAGATTATTTACACGAAAAAGAAGGGTACATCAGCAAAATGGCAAGCGTTAAGAGTTCATAGCGAGAAGCGACTGGATGAGCCGTTTACCCAGGGCCCAGAGCGACATTTCGTGCTCTGCAGCGTCCTTAAAAACCCCCTATGTCCAGCCCCTCTCTGAAGATGCTGACCAACCAAATCCAGGGCACGCCCCTCAGGTATCGGCATCCAATCGAACACTTCACTGCACTGATGGTCTGAAGCACTGACTGGTCCGGCATTCATTCGTTGGGCGTGATCACTTGTTGGCGGGAAAAGCTTGGGAACGGCGAGGAGAGGAGGTACATTTCTATTCTTCAGCAAAGAAACCACAAGCTGGTTCTGACAAGGGGTTTTACTTCTCAGAAACCCGAGTGCACGTGGCGCCGCATAGGGCTCCCAACATGGTCCCTTTTCGACAATTGCAAATCTTTCCTGCATTCCCGGGAAATCACTTAATGGCCGTATGAGTCATGCTCCTTTCTTGTCCTGCACGTCAGCGGACATGTCACTCTGTCGTCTCCTTTGGGTAGGAGGCATTCATCACTGGAGGATAGCACTTCTCGACTGGAAGGGTGGACAAAAGAAAGAAAGCACTTCCTGCTATTTCCCGCAGGGGGACGTTTCTTTGTGTTTTTCCAGACGTTCTCTTGACAGGGTCAATTTGGCATTTGCAGGTTGTCCACAAAGCAAAACATGCTTACAAAACAGGATTCCTGGAAACAGGCTCACTTAGAGCCATTGGACCATCACCACATATTCACAAAACTTATCCATGCCCTCAGGCGAACAATAGAGCGCGCAATTGCGGATGCTTGGTCGTAACAGCCTCCTCCCCCGCCAGAAGAGTCTCGGAGGGCAGCAGTCCCAGCTGCTGCATGAAGAGACGACTTAATGGTCTGCACGTGAACGCTTGAAGCTCGCTGTTGCTTGTCGCGTTGTCTTGATTGTTGTAGGCCAAATTGCTCGAGCTGTCTGAAACTCAACCACATGTCGAAGCAAGCACTCGGCTCCCGTCTGAAGAGACCAGGTCAAAAGAAAACTGCCATTGTTGTTCGAGAAAAGCCCACTCTCAAGACGTTTAGGACCCACGTATTCCTAGAAAACCAAACGTGCTGCTTTACATAGTCACACATATACAAGCGCACGAAAAAAAAAAAAAAAAAAAAAAACAAAAAACCTGATTATCAATTTGGATACATGGTGAGGAACATCTCGGACCGCTTAGAAAGAGCGGCTAAGCGCGTCCGCATTCCCATTTAACTTCCCCTTTTTGTATCTTATTTCAAAATTGTACTGCTGTAAAATCAAGCTCCACCTAAGAAGGCGACTGTTCTTCGATGTCGCAGTTTGCAGCCAAGCCAGGGGACAATGGTCCGTCTCTACGGTGAATTTGGCCCCTCCAAGATAGCACTGCAATTTTTGAATGGCCCATACAATGCAAGCGCATTCTTTCTCTGACGCGCAATAAGCCCTCTCTCTAGAACTCAGTTTTCTGCTCAAGTAGAGCACGGGGTGCTCATTACCGTCGTCATCTCTCTGGCAGAGAACAGCACCTAACCCTCGATCACTGGCATCACACTGGACCGTGAATTCTCGGCCATAGTCTGGAGCTCGCAATACCGGACGGCTAATCAGCACAGCCTTCAGGTTTACGAAGGAGGCTTCCTTTTGTTCGTCCCAGACTACATTTGTCGGTTCTGTCTTGCGGAGAGCGTCGGTCAGAGGGCTAGCCAAAGATGAATAGTTAGGGATGTAGTGATTGTAGTATCCCGTCAGACCTAGGAATGCTCGAATTTCCGTCTTCGTGCTCGGCCGCGGGTAGTCTGCTACCGCAGAAATCTTAATCTCGCTGGGTTTCCTGAAACCTTGACCTACATTGTGACCCAAGTAGTCCACGGTCGCCCTTGCCAGGCAACATTTCTCGGCCTTTACGGTTAGTCCAGCTTGACGCAAAAGGCTCAGTACAGCTCTTAGATGTACCATATGGTCCGCCCATGAGTCGGAAAAAACCGCAATGTCGTCTAAATAAGGCACCGCGAATGTTTCACACCCCTTTAAAACCCTATCCATGAGTCGTGAAAAACAAAATGGAGCATTTTTGAGCCCGAAACTCATCATTGTTGGCTGGTAGCTGCCCGTCGGAGTGACGAAAGCCGCGTATCTGCTGGCGCGTTCAGTGAGCGGTACTTGCCAATATCCTCGAGTAAGGTCCAGCGTAGTCACATATGCCGCTCTACTGACCTGTTCTACTCTCTCCTCAATATTCGGAATAGGATACACTTGATCCCTGGTGAGAGAATTTAGCTTTCGGTAGTCTACCACAGGCCTAGGGTCTTTACCTGGAGCTTCTACTAAGATCATAGGCGAAGCATAATCGCTTTCCGAAGGTTTTATTACTCCCAATTCCAGCATGCGAGTTACTTCCCTATCCAGAATTTCTCTTTGCCTTGGAGAAAATCGGTAGCACCTTGATCGCACTGGCACGTCTGAAGTCAGCTCAATATCGTGCTCAGTCAAATCAGTTCTGCCTGGCCTGTCCACGAAGCAGGCCTCAAACTCTGTTATTATCTCGCCCAGATCGGACAGCTGGGATTTCTTTAGTTCTCCTCTCTGCTCCGTCTTTTTGAGAAGCTCCTGAGCGTTGCTTCCTTTTCCGCTGAGGCAAATCAAGTTGTCCCCCATCTCCTCGGGAAGGTTTAACGTTAGATTTACCACGGCTTCCCTCTGCACATAAGGCTTCATAAGATTGCAATGATAAATGCGCACTTCTTTACGCCTACCGGGAATTTTCACTGCGTAGTTAGTGTCAGAAAGCTTTGCAACGACTTCAGCCGGTCCTTCCCACTGTACTTCGAGCTTATTCTGCCTTGAACTTCTCAGCAACATCACCTGGTCCCCGATACAAAATGTCCTTTGACGGGCTGTCTTATCATAGTACACCTTGGAACGAGCCTGGGCTGACTTCATGCTGGCCTCAACGAGTTCCTTAGTGTTATGTAAGCGATTCAAGAGGTTCAGAATGAATTCTACTACTGTTGGGTCTTCTCCGCGCCCCTCCCAGGCTTCGCGCACCATTCGCAAAGGTGAGCGCAGTGACCTTCCGTACACCAACTCGGCTGGGCTAAATCCAGTGGATTCGTGCGGCACTGACCGCAAAGCGAAAAGCGCTGCAGGCAGGCAGGTATCCCATTCGCGCTTGTTTTCATAGCACAGTCCCCTCAGGACTCGTTTGAGAACAGAGTGCCATCTTTCTACGCTGTTGCTCTGCGGATGATGGATCGAGCTATGCACTACCTTAATGCCGCATCGCTCGAGAAATGAGGTGGTGAGGACACTCGTGAAAACGCTACCCTGATCACTTTGGACCTCGGAAGGGAATCCAACTCGTGCAAACACTGACAGCAGCGAATCCACTACACTCTCGGACGTCACCTCGCGCAGCGGAACAGCCTCTGGAAACTTTGTGGCTGGGCATAACATAGTGAGGATATAACGGTACCCTGACTCTGTCACAGGAAGTGGCCCAACTACATCTATTACTAACCGGTGAAACGGCTCGGTAATGATTGGTACTAACACCATCGGCGCTTTCCACTTATCTTGCGCCTTTCCAACCCGCTGGCACGTGTCGCATGACCGTACAAAATTTTCCGTGTCCTTAAAACATCCAGGCCAATAGTATTCTTGCAACAGCCTCTGCTTTGTTTTCTTTATTCCAAGGTGACATGACCACGAGCTGCCATGGGAAAGTCGCAGTAAGTCTCCGCGGTACTTTTGGGGAACAACTAATTGGTCCCGCTCTACTCCGCGCTTATCCTTGAATAAGCGATACAGCACTCCCTTTCTCATCTCGAAAGAAATATTGTTTGCTGTCTTAGTGGCGCGGTGGCGCTCCCTTATCTCCTGTATCTTGGGATCATTGGCTTGCTCTATAGCTAAGTCCTCTCGGGTTCCACTTAAAAGTCTCGTGAGATTACTAGACACTGGCGGCAAGAGGTTACTCTCAAGAACGTCCTCATTCCGCGTCTCATCAAGCTCACTTTCAAGTTGACATATCTGAGATGCCTCGCTCTCAAAGTTTTCTGACCTGCTATCTTCCACATCGACCACTGTTTTAACTGCCGTTTCTTCCGCTGTGGAATTTTCTGGTATGAGCAGTGTAGCTAGTTCTCGCGCCCTTGAACGTGTTAAGGCTTGCACAACTCTGTCTCCGAACAGGATGCCCCTCTTTCGCAGTAGCATGTCCGATTTGTTGGAGAACAAATACGGATAGCACTTAGGAAGCTTTCCTGAAACGGCAGCCTCGGTTGTTAATTCGCCGAAAGGGCCCTCGATGACCACGTTCGCGATCGGCAAGCACACACTCTGTTCCTCAACTACCTGTCGGATCCATGCACACTGTCCTGTATAGTCGGAAGGCGATACATACGCCGGATGGACAACATCCATCGTTGCGGCCGAATCGCGCAGTACCTTGCAAGGCTTCCCGTTGACTACTAGGTCATGCAGGTAGGGTTCTAAAAGCTGCATATTTTCATCGCAGTCCCTGACATACGAGAAAGCAATCTTTTCTTTCCGGCAGTTGACGGCAATGTGACCCTGCTCATTACACCTAAAGCATGTGAGCGGCTTCCTAGCCTCAAGCTTATTCTTTGTGTTCTGCACGTTGGTCACTTCCCCACTTTTCTCACTGCCGTCCTTTCTAGGGAATTTGCCTGAAGAAACCTTCATTTCTTCGTTTCCAACTCTAGCAAAGTGCCTTTCCTGACGGTTTTTCACACTGAACTTGGGATTGCGGGGCCTATCCACTGCTGGGTTGCTGAATTGTCGGCGCGAAGCATACTCCTCAATAAGTTCGGCAGCTTCAGTTGCCGACTTAATTTCGCCTCGGTCCTGTAACCAATTTCTTTCTTTTTCTGGGAGGCAGTTATAAAACTGCTCCAAAAGAATTCGCTCGACTACAGCGTCCCTATCACTGTAGGAATCTGTGCTCTTTAGCCACTCGCCCAAATTTACTCTTAAATTGTACAGGAATTCAGGGTAACTCTCGTCCCTGGACTTAGTAGCGTTCCGAAAACGTTGTCTGAACGCCTCGGCGCTAAGCCTATACTTTCTCAGAAGGCAAGCTTTGACCTTCTCGTAGTTGTCCGCGTCCTCCTTGCTTAGCCGCGCGACAACCTCCGCTGCCTCGCTGGGCAGAACCGTCAATAATCTCTGAGACCAAGTGTCTCGCTGGAAGGACAGTTTTTCGCAGGTTCGCTCAAAGTTAGCCAGATACAGACCGATATCCCCTGATATCACATATGGCTGCATGTACTTTGACATCTTGAAATCTGCCTCCTTGTTGAGACGAGGTACCGCTAGCTGGGGACAATCGCCCGACCTCTTGCTCAACTCTAGTTCTAATTTCCGGAGCTCAATTTCTTGGTCCAGCTTTTTTGCTTCTCTTTCAAGCTTCTCACGTTCGTGCTCCCTTTCCTCTTTTTCCCTCTCAAGTTCACGCTCTCTTTCCTCTTTTTCCCTCTGACGTTCGCGCTCCCTTTCCTCTTTTTCCCTCTGACGTTCGCGCTCCCTTTCCTCTTTCTGCTGTCTGAGCTGTTCCTTTTTTTGCCCGATGAGGTTCCATGCTTCACTGAGCTCCTCATCATCGGTTCCCAGATCAGTGATTGCCTTTATAATCAAGGGTTTTCGTGCCAAACCACTTGTATTAATTCCCAATTCCTCACACAATAGCAACAGTTCCGGTTTCTGCAGCTTTTGTAGGTCCATGATCGCTCCGAGTGTCGGCTACTTCCAAAACAACAGTGCAAACTACCAAACCTAAAGGCGTTTCAACACTTTTTACCAGTTCTTAAAATCTAACCCTGTTCTAGAACCTGGTCCACATCAGAAGAAAAGCCAAGCACTCACCCACACATGCGATCGATGTTCCGAGCTGCCCTCTTGTTGGCCGATTGTTGCGCCTGCTTGTTGCTTGAGATGCCACCTCCGATCACCAGATGTTGTGGCTTGTAGCTTCAGATCCACCTCCAATCACCAGATGTTGTGGCTTGTAGATTCAGATCCCAACGCTGGTCACCAGTTGTTGTGACGCTGGGGCTACGTCGACCCGGCCTTCACTTGGTAGCGTGCAGAGACTCGGGGTTGAAGTAGGATTGAATCTTCGAAGTTGGTGAAATATGTACAAGCAGGTTTAATGGCACTTTGAGAAACTTATTTACAAGATTATTTACACGAAAAAGAAGGGTACATCAGCAAAATGGCAAGCGTTAAGAGTTCATAGCGAGAAGCGACTGGATGAGCCGTTTACCCAGGGCCCAGAGCGACATTTCGTGCTCTGCAGCGTCCTTAAAAACCCCCTATGTCCAGCCCCTCTCTGAAGATGCTGACCAACCAAATCCAGGGCACGCCCCTCAGGTATCGGCATCCAATCGAACACTTCACTGCACTGATGGTCTGAAGCACTGACTGGTCCGGCATTCATTCGTTGGGCGTGATCACTTGTTGGCGGGAAAAGCTTGGGAACGGCGAGGAGAGGAGGTACATTTCTATTCTTCAGCAAAGAAACCACAAGCTGGTTCTGACAAGGGGTTTTACTTCTCAGAAACCCGAGTGCACGTGGCGCCGCATAGGGCTCCCAACATGGTCCCTTTTCGACAATTGCAAATCTTTCCTGCATTCCCGGGAAATCACTTAATGGCCGTATGAGTCATGCTCCTTTCTTGTCCTGCACGTCAGCGGACATGTCACTCTGTCGTCTCCTTTGGGTAGGAGGCATTCATCACTGGAGGATAGCACTTCTCGACTGGAAGGGTGGACAAAAGAAAGAAAGCACTTCCTGCTATTTCCCGCAGGGGGACGTTTCTTTGTGTTTTTCCAGACGTTCTCTTGACAGGGTCAATTTGGCATTTGCAGGTTGTCCACAAAGCAAAACATGCTTACAAAACAGGATTCCTGGAAACAGGCTCACTTAGAGCCATTGGACCATCACCACATATTCACAAAACTTATCCATGCCCTCAGGCGAACAATAGAGCGCGCAATTGCGGATGCTTGGTCGTAACAAGAGCAAGTCGACCTAATGATTCAAAATGGCGTGATTCAGCCCTCAAGCAGCCCTTGGGCGTCACCTGTTGTCCTCGTAAAAAAGAAAGATGGTTCTATCCGCTTCTGTGTCGACTATCGCCGCCTGAATAAGATTACGCGAAAGGGCGTCTACCTTCTCCCATGCATCGACAACGCTCTCAATTGTTTGCAAGGCGCCGAGCTCTTTTCTTCCCTAGATTTATGTTCTGGGTGCTGGAAATTGTTCCCCTGGAAGCGGCTGATCGCCCCAAAACTGCCTTTGTAACTCCCGACGCCTTGTACAAATTTACAGTTATGCCGTTTGGCCTTTGTAACGCTCCGGCAACATTTGAGCGGATGATGGACACCATTTTGCGTAGCCTAAAGTGGAAGACGTGCCTCTGCGGTCTCGACGACATTGTCGTCTTTTTTCCTGACTTGGACACACACCTCTATCGTCTGAAGTACGTTTTGACCTGCCTATCTGATGCCGGACTGCAGCTGAATTTAAAAAAAAATATCGTTTTGCCGCCCGCCAGCTCACCATTCTTGGCTAAGTTGTCTCCAAAGAAGGTGTATCTCCAGATCCTGCCAAACTTCGTGCCGTAGCAGCCTTTCCCAAACCGACTTCCATCAAAGATCTACGTAGCTTCCTCGGGCTGTGCTCTTACTTTCGCCGCTTTATTAGAAATTTTGCTTCAATTGCTGCTCTGTTGGCAGACCTTCTGTCCGGCAGTTCTGACCTTTCGTCATGGTCGCCAACGTGCGACGATGCCTTCAATACTTTACGCCGCATCCTCACGGAACCGCCTGTCCTACGTCACTTCGACCCCACAGCGCCTACTGAGCTAGGTCCACACGGACGCCAGTGGTATTGGTCTCGGCGCTGTGCTCGCTCAGCGCAAATCAGGTTATACTGAATACGTGGTCACCTGTGCTAGCCGTACACTCACGAAGGCTGAATCCAATTACTCTGTCACTGAAAAAGAGTGCTTAGCGATTATTTGGGCTCTTAATAAACTCCGCCCTTACCTCTATGGCCGCCCTTATAACGTAGTGACGGACCACCATGCGCTTTGCTGGCTTTCCTCACTGAAGGACCCGTCCGGCAGACTGGCAAGATGGGCTCTTCGCCTTCAGGAATATGATGTGTGCGTTGTTTACCGCTCCGGCCGCAAGCATCACGACGCCGATGCACTTTCCCGCTGCCCCCTTACAGCTGAGGTCGCGAGCCTTTCCCCTTCCGACGATTCCCCGCCATCGCTTCACACCAATGACATGCCGTCAGCGCAACGGCAAGATCCTTGGACAAATTCTCTCCTAGATTTTATCTCCAATCCTACAGCTGCTTCTCCATCGCGTGCTCTCCGCCGCCATGCTGCCCACTTCGCCATTCGTGTAACCACCTCTACGGCCGCAACTACTGCGCAGATGGCCACAAGTGGTTGCTAGTTATTCCCCGGCAGCTACGTTCGCCAATCTGTGACTATTTCCCCGCTGACCCACAATCCGGTCACGCGGGCGTCTTCAAGACATATACTCGTCTCCGCCTGCGTTATTACTGGCGGGGCATGTACACCTTCGTACCCAAGTACGTTTGCTCATGCCTCACCTGTCAACGTCGCAAGCCATCTCCTCAACGTTCCGCTGGAGAGTTGCTGCTGTTACTCAGCCCACCACGCCCTTTCGACCGCGTCAGCATTGATTTGTACGGGCCGCTTCCCTACACTGCAGCCGGCAACCGCTGGGCTATCGTAGCCGCTGATCATCTGTTGAGATATGCAGAAACCGCCGCAGAAATATAGGCCGCTAGGCTTAGCGGTACTGGTTTTGCGCGCTGTCCCGATTTTCTGGCGGTAATTTAAGCATGGGAATCGCGCCCTTTGTCCTATTTATTCGTGAATTGTTTTGCACCATATGTGTCATGACACACTGGTATCAGATTGGTCACCTCTAAAAGCTAGAGTATTATTATCTTCTTTAAACTGAGACCTTGATTACCAAAACATATTGAGAATTATATACAAAATTTCTTATTTCTACGATACCAACACTGCTGCCATTATATTAATCAAAACGTAACTCAAAATAAGGTAATTAGATAGTCCTGGTTAATCACTTTAATTGTTGCACCTAACTCCTTTTGTGACGTCCGCTGGTGCCGTCGTCATGAGTGCGAATCAGAAATCAGGGTATATTCAAAAGTTTCGTATTTGTAATGATTCTTTGACGCTCCCTGCCAGTGAAAGCTAAAATGAATACTTGCCTTCGTGGCTATACAAAATGAAGCACATGCATGAGTAAGGAAATTTCATGGGCATTTATTAGTGCTCAGCAGTCAGAGCCTTTTAATTCCCTTGTTATTCAGTACTAATACACCACATATAGCATTCCGACGGTGTTTTCAATCCGAGGCCATTGCATTCTTTCGTTGAAACTGTGTAGCACACTGTTTCGTTCTGTCTTGCAAACCAAAGTTGATCACGTCCACCCCCATTCTTTGGGCATCCATCAGTTGGCTCATAGCATCTTCGGTCGTCGCTTTCTTTGCAGCTAGGGCATCCATAAATCCTCTCTGGAAATAACAACCAGTGCAATGGTAACAGAGGCATTGTTGCGCTAGTTGCGAAGAGGGCAAAAAAATAAAAAAAAAAAATAAAACATGCTTTTTCTACCTTTATTGGAGAAAATTTTGTATGCTGAGGTGCAACCGCTTATTAACTAATTCACTTTGCAGGAATAGTACCGAAATAAAAATTCGGAGCGTCCTTTTCAAATATTAGGTCAATTTTTAATATAGCATCCACCCGCGGCCCCGCCGGGGTGGTGCAGTGGTAAGACGCCCGACTACTGTGCCGGAGTTCCCGGGTTCGAACCCGACCGCGGCGGCTGCGTTTCGATGGAGGCGAAACGAAGTGGCGTCGTGTGCTGTGCGATGTCAGCGCACGTTAAAGATCCCCAGGTGGTCGAAATTACTCCGTAGCCCTCCACTACGGCTCCTCTTTCTCTCTTTCCACTTTCATTCCCACCTTCCTCCCTTCCCTTACGGCGCGGTTCGGGTGTCCACAGAGCAAGTGTGACAGTTACTGCGCCTTTCCCTTTCTGTGAACCAATAAAAAAAAAAATCCACCCGCGGCGATGAAGTTCCGCCATCGATGCGCCTAGTCGCGTCGTGTGTTCCTGGTTCTCAAGAAGAAAGAGGGCAGTCCAGAATGTTATTTGAATGTTCCATCTTTTTTTTTTCGCAATAGCCCACCGAATAAAGGTTATATCCTATGAGTCAGCAAATTATCGCTGATTTCAAGATTAAAACGCACATGTACATAACATTTCCTTGCTGCCCTGTTTCCATCCATCCATAAGCCAGGAAAGTTTGCTGAAGCGCCCCACCCAGACACAACGGAGAAATAGCGCATGATTCACTTGAGCGCCCGAAAGCTTAAATTGGAACTCCACACTTAATTTACTTGTGCCAATACGTCACCAGTTCATCCTAACGAGGAAAACATGCAGTGCATGGGAGGACCTCCCCGCATGGTGGTGGAAGGGACAGACATTGCTTCAATGCTATAACCAGACGCCAAGCCTTAATTATTTCCCTACAGTTTCAAGCCCCATGTTGCCTTCCTTCTTGCTGATCGAAACAAAAAATAAATAAATTAGAGGCACACTCAAGGGGTTGTGGTGCTTCCGCAATGAGAAATACATGCAGACGCTCAGTTGGTATTGGAAAATCAGCTTTCAAGATGAGAGCGTTGAAGCCGCGAAGCGCTAGAAGCATTCCAGCTCTCGAGGAAGTTCGGGGGATCGCCATATGCCGGCGCCACTATGCCTCAAGCAAAAAAAAAAAAAAAAGAAGAGCGAGAGAGATACGCGAACACGAACTTCGCTACTCCCTCTAGGAGTAGAGACATCAGAATTTTTGACACGGGCATTTTCGTTGGAATAGTGCGCAGGACAATATTGTACACGAAGCACCATGCGAAGTTCACACACTCCAGGTAAGTTATTTTTCGATTTCGGTTCCGCTGAGCCGCAGCTGTGCAGTCATATGCAACCCTTTTTCATGTAAATGATAAAAAAAACTGATAAGACCACGCGCGCGCGCGCACACACGCACATGCACACACGAACACACACACACACACACACACACACACACACACACACACACACACACACACACACACACACACACACACACACACACACACACACACACACACACACACACACACACACACACACACACACACACACACACACACACACACACACACACACACACACACACACACACACACACACACACACACACACACACACACACACACACACACACACACACACACACACACACACACACACACACACACACACACACACACACACACACACACACACACACACACACACACACACACACACACACACACACACACACACACACACACACACACACGCACACACCTTATAAAAGGATCAAGTTGATGAAAAGATTGCAAAAGGTATACAGTTCACCATAAGCGATTGAACTGCCGAATATCGCATCCCGTCCGTACCTTGGGCAGTGTGAGAAACCGACTTTTACTACATTGCTCCTTAGAAGGTTTAAGTAGGCTTGCGTAAGCATTTCGGCGAGTTAATATGAACGAAATAGCGATAAACAGTGCAAATTTTGAGCGCCTCTCATGACCTCATCGATATGACGTCATAGCCGTCTTTCGGCGCTTGCAACCGCAACCATAACGTACATACATGGGAGGAAAATTCCTCCACAAATTATTTACTATTTTTTTGTGCAGTCGGCGTGACCAGTCATGTTCGGTAATGTGTGGAGCATCATTCTATATACAGAGTAGACAAATAAAATTTGGTGTCTCTGCACGTCCAGTTAATACTTCAATAATTACAAATTCTATAATTAGATGCATGGACATTAGAATGCACTTGTACCACGCCACTTTTTGAGAAACAGGACATGAAGCTTCGCAATGTATTCACCAGGTCCGCATCTTGGGGAATGGAACCAACGAGCTTTCATCGCATATACGTAGCGTGCCCAATTTGCATGCAGATGGCCTTGGCTCTAACTCCAACACCCGCCTTATTGACACAAATTTTCAAAAACGAAACGTCAATATGTTCAATTTTAGCTCTTACAAAAACTTCCTCACCAACTTTTACTTTATTTGGTTATCCCCCTCCCCACCATTTTCACTATTTCTCGAGTTATTTCCGACAGACGTAAGGCGAAGACGGCGATGCTAGCTTTTGTGCGCTCCCTAGCTTTGTAGCGTTAAAACACTGTGCAGCTAAGTGCTTAAAAAGATAAAACAAAAGAAAGCTAGCCTTCTACAGCTAGGCTTAAAGGGGCACTCACGGCAAGCTGAAGCTGGCGTGTATCGGAAGATCACTGCTTTATGATTGCCAACCCTCCAATTTCGCGCAAAATGCAAAAGCAGGAAAGGCAACAGTGAAATCCACTGCATTTGTTGACACCACCGACCGCTCCTGCTAGCAAGCTGCGGTGACGTCAACACGGTTCCAAGAAAAAAAAGCGAAGGAATCGGTTTTCGGTAGGAATAGAAATTAGGTAGCGTAAAGATCATAATTATCTCCTTATAGGGGAGCTTTTACTAAGTTACAATAGTGTAATGAAACGTTTACTGTATGCTGTTCTCTTGTTTTAATTACTTTCACTGAGTTTGCAAGTCATGCGACATTTTTTCCCTCTTTATATCTTGCATTTCCGCACTATCGTTACAGGCGATTTCAGCTGGCAACGGTGAATTTTTGACGTCACAAAACATACCAGCTCCATGCTTCGAAACGACTCATCATTATCTGTTGCTACTGTCGTCGTCATCGCGGCTTTACGCCAAGCGTTGTGCGCGTGCATTGGTCACGTACTGAGCTCCCGGTTCGCTCTGCGGTATAGAGTTTTTAACCGGTTTCACTCGATATGCTGAAAAGTTTTGGTGGGGCAGGAGAGGGAACTCTGAGAAATATTATGCGACTGTGAACTCCAAGCGGTCGAAAAATTGTCGTAGTCGCTTGAAAGGTTTATTTAAAACGCAGAGGGCGCGGGGGGAGGGAGGGAGGATAAATGACCAGAAATAAAGCAAAGTGATTTTTTTTCGCAATTAACATGCAGAGTAAACACTAGGAACAGTTTGTTCGACGGACGCGAAGGAAACGTGAACGCATACTCTTCGATGTTCTCTATCATTGTTTCGAAGCGGTGTCCCTGCGACCACTACCGCTACTAAGCCATTGTCCTTACCCGTTCACTATTATAGTCGAAGAGCTGCGCAAGAAGTCGAAAATCGCGCTGAAGAAGTCGCCGCAAACCACCATGCTAATGGCTACTCAGCTCTTTTACTAAGACCCAGTAACACTACCCCCGACAATAAAGTTTTCTGTCTCTCTCTCTCTGAAATAAATAAATAAATAAATAAATAAATAAATAAATAAATAAATAAATAAATAAATAAATAAATAAATAAATAAATAAATAAATAAATAAATAAATAAATAAATGTCATTGTCAAGTTATTATGGTTTACGTTTCAGTATCGCCAGTGTTTTGTTATATAGCTTCAGTATTATGATAGCCTGTGTTTTGTTATCGCTCCTATTAGCTAGAAACATACATCGATGCCGGACTGTTTTGAGTTCATAGAATACGTAATGCAAATAGAGTACAAGAAAAAAATTTTTGCTTCATTCTCTAGGTTTCAATGACTCAGGACTTCTTTTACAAAATCAGTTTCTACTGAAATTCTGTGGAACTGTTTTCAGGTAGCAACAGCAATCAAGGGCCCACGGTCGTTTACTCTTCTCTTCGACTTTTTAAATATTGAGAAAATGTGTGGGCGCCAAAAAATGTAAATTCATTTTTCGAGAACCGCTGTAGATTTTCTTGGAAAAAATATCGCATATCACAAGAAGCGGAAAGCGTCACTATTTTGTTTTCGTGGAATTGTAAGGTTTGATCCACACAGAAAGAAAAAATAACGACTTTTGCAAATTTAAAATTCCTGCATAAGCTTAATGAAAAGTGTCTGATGGAAGAAATGTGCCCCGTTAGGCAGTAATTCCAGCGTTGTCAGAGTAGCGCGAAAAAATTAATTGTGGTTTAGCTCTGGTTAACCCCAGTTGAATTGCGATAGCAACGGCGGAAGCTTCTTTCGCTGCTACATTATTCCCCTATCCCGCCCTATCAGTGTAAGGTGCTACATTATTGGGGACACTTAATCTTATCATTTAAGAGTATGACGCGAGAGCGTGAGCTACCAGCCACATATAAATGAGAAGGGTTCAATGCTGCCGAACCGAATGTGGAGGGAAAGCATTAGCTGCGGGTGACCGAGCGTTCTTCGTCTTCTGCTTCGTCTTCTTCTTCTTCGTCGTCTTCTTCTCCTTCGTCTTCTTTTTCATCTTCGTCTTCTTCGCTGCTGTTCAAGGTCAAACGTGGCCCTTCCCTGCACTACGCGACGGGCCGAAACCTGGCATAGCATGGCTATCGAAATAAAACCATGTTCAAGGCTCGGACAGCTGGTAGATGGCCGGTGACATCCAAGGTCAGAGACTGATTGGCTGGCGCTTTATGTGATGTCACGACAATATTTGACATGGAAGCAGCGTCCAATAGACCTCTTCTGGCCTACGTTATCAGAACACTGGTTCTGGACCGATGGGTAAAACGTGGACTTTAAACTGGAGAAGAAAGGCAGAACTACAGGGCGAGGTGAGAATATTCGGGAAAGCAAAGGTGGCGGAGGAGCGCTTGTTGCTAGAAAAACGGGTACAGAAGCGAAAGTGACCGATTTTGCCCATCGTTAAACACTTTGACGTCACAGTTTTTGCACCAGGGAAGGTTAAATGGGAATAGAACCCAAGAGGAACACAGAGTTATAACAGAGTCTCGAGTAAGGCACGCTACTCCTAGATAACATAGGCACGTTCGTACGCCATAGTTAAAGCAGGGCTCTGCATCTACTTCGGCTGTCTTTCACATATTGGGATAGCTAATGACTGAATGCCATTGAGGATTTCTGAGTTAATAGAGGACAAAATTAAGGGACTACTGAATAAACGAGTACCATAAACGACTGCCCACAGTGTTATCTATCCTTCACGCATGACTTCACCGAAGCCGTTTTATCATTGTTAGTTTCGTCGGGTGATGTTGAACTGAGCCCGGGGACTAATATTCGTTCCGCATTTAATGAAATGCTTGCGGCGTAATGACTGCACCCGGCTGAACTTAAGCCAGCAAGGTTATTCGTACTTAACGAAATAAAAGTAAACCGCACAAGTTGTTGCAAAATTATCAAACATGTTAAGAAATTGCGAATTGGCTCGTAATAAAACTAAAAAAATATTTTCCTACTAGTTGCCTCTCTCTCTCTCTCTCTGTGTATATATATATATATATATATATATATATATATATATATATATATATATATATATATATATATATATATATATATATATATATATATATATATAAATTGAGGTATTATCCCTGTCTCTGTATTCGTGACGTCACAGTGTTTACAAAAGGGAGGGCTTTAGCGTTGTGCTGAATTAAATCGCGAGCCGCAGCAACAAATATATTACAGCATTTGCTCCCCCCATTTGACTCGGACTCAACTTTCATGTCACAGTCATTGTTCGGCTGTTGGTATCGAAACGAGTGAGAAAAGGGACTCAATTATAAATTATCTTGAGGTCATAGGCAAGTAGCTTGCGCTGATTTGTGTGTAGTAATACCTTATGCATCTTTATGAAGCCTAAAACACGCAAGACTCTTTGCCCGTCTATACTGGTTTAACACTTATCGTAGTTCACCTACATCTAAGCAAGGCATAATAACCAATCTTCCAGCCTGCTCGACCTCTTGTGCGCTACCCATTCTGATAATCTTTCTCCACTATTTTTTTTTTTAACTGGGCTTAACGATCATGCATATATCGCCTCTTCTCATACTCAAATTACACACCCTAGAAAAGTTACATATCGTCGAAAAGAAAATTTATGATAGATTGGTATGGTTTATAGAATTTTAACGCGTCAAAATGGCTCAGGCTATACGGCACTCCGTAGTGGAGAGCGCCAGAAATTTCGACCGGCCGGGGTTCCTTAAGGTGCACTGACATCGCACAGTAGATGGTTTTTATTACAGAGATAATTACCCTGCGATGAAATAAACGCTAATACAGTGTAGTTCCTCATTTCTTGTTACATTTTCGTGCCGTTCAGTTGAAGATGAATGGCGAATTTTAAAACCTAAAATGAAGAGTTAACGAAAGCTATAATCCCTCTAATACCACAAACGAACAGTAGTCTTCGTCCTGATACAATACCGCAGTAATATCCGTCAATAATCGGGAGAAAACGTTTTATCGTATCGTCAAGCAAACTAACCTTCCACATGAAGGGGAAATATACCACAGCAGAAAAAAAAAATTGTCTGTCTCAAGCTGCCAAAGTAAGCAATCATGTTTTTCGGCCTGACTTCCTGACATGTTGCGTAATAACACTCCCCAATTCTAGAAACTTATGAATCCATTCCGGAAGAAACTGAAAAGAATACTCGAAAAAAAAAAAAAAAAAACTCCGTTCCTATCGCTGACACCGAAGTTGCGGCCACAATAAAAGTAGCTTTTTTTCTTTTTCAGCTTTTGCCAAAGAATCTGAAGGGAACGTTGCTTATTTTTCTAATCTTCAATATCCTTTAATGGTGGCACATAGTGGTTCACCGCGATAACACCTAAAACGACAAGAAACACAACAGAGAGCGAACACACAACTGGTGTATAATGGAAGAAACGAAAATTCTTTTATACAGAGAAACTTGATCGTCATCAGTGCAACATAATGAAATGAGCGAATCTGAAGAAATAAATCATTATAGGCATCAAAGACATACTACTGGACACACTCATCGCAATAAATGACGATGACGATGATGTCCTCGGTCAAAATGGCGCATACCAACGGCGAGGATTGGCCAGGGTACATTGCAGACACTAAATATACACGATCAAGGAGTGCATAAGTTAGATATATATGGGTGTTTACTTAGAATTTGGAAAAAATAAAAAGGAAATGAAAAGCAATGAAATCCCACCTAGCATAGAAATCTGCCTGATGGTGATATGAATTCACGAACTAAATTGCACACTGGTTGCAAAAAATGTTCCGTGACGCTTGCCCCGAAAGAGAGTAGAACTGGAATGGTTAGAGGAAGCCCTAATCTAGAGAGGGGAGTCGCTAAGTAAATTTTACGGAGAGATGCGAACCGCCGCCAGAACAGGAAGACTCATAAAGGTCAGTAACGGATGGAACCGCACGACGTAAATATAGATTTAGAGTTGCGGTATTCTGCAACGAAAAAGAGTCATAGACGCCTCAGATTGCCTTGAACTACACATGCGCCCATGAAAAGACCATTTTAGGTATCGGTAATCCGCTGCAGAAAGGAGAGGCTCGTGACTCAGGCAGCTTAAGCAGGTCAACTTCTCTCTCAGACAACGACAGCGATGCATTGCTGATACACATTTCGGCACCGGCCGATTTGATTTCAAACGCTTCTGCAATTTGTCTTTCCATTTCATTTTAGAATGCGAAGTTATTGCGATTCTTTCGAACTGAGTCTAGAATTTGCAGGGCTGACAATGCGTCGCCAGATTTTCTGGATGAGTGATAGGAATTAAAATTCTTGGCCAACAATTGTAACTACCTCACGCTAAAAGAAAAAAAAAAACGAAAGAGAAATTGCAGAAGCGTTTGAAATCAAATCTGCTACTGCCGAAATGTGTATCAGCAATGTATCGCTGTCGTTGTCTGTGAAAGAAGTTCATTTGCTTAGGCTATCGCGATGAGTGTGTCCAACAGTATGCCTTTGATGCATGGAGGAAGAAAAAACTGAGGACAGGCCGTGACGTCACTTTTCGCGACGCCGGTTCTCGATGCGTGATTCCGTTCTCTCACCGGTAGGGTCCTCTGAGCAGCGTCACCTAGCGACAGATAGTGGAGATATTCTAGAAATGAATAAATGTACATTTAAAGCCTGCCGTACTCGTTGCCTCATTGGCGCAATGGATTAACGTTACTCACCTGAGCACTTGGCGAATAAAATGTATGTTCGAATCCTAGCTGTGTTTGTAAATTTTTTCGAAATTTGTTTTTTAAATTGCAACATCAAAATAAGCTACTAATATCTTTCTGGAGGGTGTTCCCCTTTAGGTTGCATCATGTGATGTTTTTAATTCTTAATACCCACAAAATCTGCCATGAACACAGCCGCAAGACAACAGAATGATAACGCTTACACTATTTAATAACATTCAACGTAATCATTTCCTGCCTTTAGTGAGTGTATGTTACCTTTAGGTTGCGTTCAGACACATCTCTCAGTAACAATCGCCGTTTAACCCGCTCAGAGGCAACCAGTGACGAGAAAGAAGTTGCGGGACCCTACCGTTGAGAAGACGGAATTACGCATCCTCAATCGGAATACGATCGGAAAATGCTGTGGCGCCACCTACATATGGGGCAGCTTTTCCCCTCGCACTCCTCTGGGTGCCCTTCCCCGTCTGAGCGTTTCTCCGCGCCATCCGACGCCGACGGCGACAGCCATGCTGCGCCCCATAGTAACGCTGACGCTGTTGCTATTTGCTCCATATCTAGGCTAAAAAAAAGCACGTGACTTCCGGCACGTTTTTTGCAATGCATGGGGCCTCTCTTCAGTTTTGTCCTTCCTGTTTCCTGCATGTTTTGATGCTTTTAATACCTGTGATGATTGATGACTTCAGATTCCCTTGTTTCTTTATGTTGCACTGATTACGATCACTTTTCTGTGTATAAAAGAACTCCCGTTTCCTCCATAAAAAAGCAGTTGTAAGTTCGCGCTCTGTGCAGTGTTTCTTGTCGTCCTTGGTGTTAGCGTGGTGAACCCCTATTAATCGCCAACTATGCCAAATTCTCGCCAGTTTAGCAGTAATCGTTTAATGCGTGACATAATGTTTTAACCACACGACATTTGCAAATTAATTAAAGTTTGAAGCTAGCTTAAATTGCTAGAACTGACGACATCAAGTGCTTAAAGGGACAGAACACTGGAGTTTAGGTCTCGTTTTTTTTTCGCCGCAGTGGAAAGATTGATGTCTAAAATGTTCGATTCCATAACGGTTTTGTTAGAAACGCTGTAGAAAATTTTTCCCGGGAATTTTTCGATCAATACGTGCGCCTGTTTTTATGTAGTCCAATGCTGGAAACCATGAGCAGCGACCGCGATGACGACTGGTGATCGACAAAAAAAGACGTACCGAAAACCGGTATAACTGTCACTCGTCAGACAGTAATCAGACATTTTTTTGCGTAGAGTAACGTCCTTTTCAGTTTCACACTCAATGCTGTTACGTCACAATAGCGCACGCCTTCGTCGACGAAAGTTTTAGTGGGCATTGTCATTGCTTCATTCACGAAATTGCAAAAACTGTGGTGCCATCTAGTGGCAAAACCTGAAAGCATACCTCTCGCTGTGCGAAAGCAGGGTGGTATTAATTTAAGGATGCACTGGAGAGAGCGCGAAATATAATTAATTATTGCAAGCACTCCTAGAAGAAAAAAGATCAATGTGCGGTTACGAAAATTAGCGATATTTTGCTGACATGTTGTCACGTGGGGAACTACACTGAAAGTACTAGGGTTTGCTAGATAGCGCCTCTGTTGTTTTTATGCGATCTTCAATGGCAAATTAAAATTGTAAAGCCTCTTTTCTTTGATATTGTAGTGTTCGATGTGTACTATATGAGGCAAGATCTTTTAATCTCCACCATAATCTCATGACGTATTTTGGCCAGTGTTCTGCGCCTTTAAACAGTTCAGAAATCACCAGTATCATTCTGTCGTGCACCTTCCGACACTCCCTTTCGTATGAAGTGGTACCTCTGGATTAGATAATAGGTGAGGTCACTGCAGTCCCCCCCAAATGGTCTTAGAACTCTTGCCTTGAGTGACGGACAATTTAATTTGCTAGCGCATGTTCATAACAATTGGAGCATGCCATCTTTTTCCGAGCCACGATGTTCGTTGTCTTTTGTGCGCGAGAATTTATCTTGTGATACTCACCTGACACATTAACAAACGATATCAGCTCTGAGCAAAGCCTTTATATACTTGTATATTCGCTGTTTTTCGATTGCGATGAAAGCTTTTGATAAGGTTCCCCTTAATCGACTTTTCATGAACTTTCGGGGCTATATCTAAAACCCGGGGTTTAACTGGTTACGTCGTATTTTGACCTGATGTCGTCACTTCCTTTTAGTCAGTAATTTGTTTTGCATCTAAGCCTGAACTGATTTCGAATGGTTTCTGGTGGACCTCAAGTTCTTGTTCCGGGTACCATTGTCTTATTATTCTGCTTGAATGACTTCATCTTCAAACATAGATCTATTTGGGGATGACTGTGTTGTTTACGGATCCATCAACAATATTTCAGCCGCTCGAATTTTACATCCCGACTTACAAGTAGATGAAAAATGGTGTAAACATGTTTAATGCCCTGAAGTGTCAAGAAACCTCAGTACTCTCTTTCCATCGTGCGCCATTGTTATATAACGCATACCTATTCTTTTGGTAACTCCATCTATTCATCTTATAGGCATCTCTGACCTATTTCTACATAGAATATTTCGAGGTGCTCACACTTAGAAAGTAAGCAAGACGCTAACTACACCCTCGACTTCCTCAAGAAAAATTTGAGATTTGTTTCTTCTGTAAATACCACTGCTTGTAAAGGGCAAAATTAAAATACACGAGTTCAGTTTGGGACCTTCACCGAAATCATCTTGCTAAGGCGATTGAATCTATGCTACCCAAAGCTTCTCAGCTCGATTAATCTTCAATGACTGTGCTTTTTGTGCTAATGTCACAGCAATCGATTATAATGCTCTTCCCAACTGAAAACAAGACGTAAAATAGTGGGCCTCATTTTATTCTTTATGTTACATTTGCTCCTAACGGCACGCGGCCGACCTCTCATCTTCATAGCAGACAGTTCAGGATCCTTACCCGTGTCGCATACGCGTTCCGGGCAAGGTTGCGAACTGGAATCAGGTGCTGCTTCGAATAGCTCGCGCACCGTGGCACTCTTATGGTAGGTAACCGTATGTGCTAACCACAATGATCCCCGCTAGTGCAATTTCAAACGGCACTAGGAACGCGTTCCACTTCTCCTTCTGGTCGAAAGCTAGAGCTCGGCCTCGGCATATAGCCTACTTCTGTTTACGTACAATAATTCTGTGTACGTGGGCACAAATGGTGTACCGGCTGCTCAGCAAGATGTTTCTAGTTCGTTCATTATATGACATAATTCGCAAGATATTCTGGGCCTCAAATTCTTGTTCTTGGTCCCCTTGTCTTTTTAATTTGCTGTAATGACTTCCCTGTAATGACTTCCAAGGGAAGGAAAGCATAGCACGGGGCGGCAGAAGGTTAGGTGGGCGGATGAGGTTAAGAGGTGCGCAGAGGTCAAGTGGATTGAGCTACCACAGAAGCGGGTTAATTGGAGAAATATGGGAGAGGCCTTCGCCCTGCAGTGGGTATAGTCAGGCTGCTGCTGCTGCTGATGATGATGAATGGCTTCCCTAATGATATATCTTCTAACATAGATCTGTTTGGGAGTGACTGTGTTTACCAACCCATCAGCAACATTTGAGAAGTTGACATTTTACATCGCGACTTACATGCGGCTAAAAGATGGTGTAAAACATGTCTAATTCCCCCTAATTTTACACATGGCGCTTATCATGAGAGGTTGCGGCCAATTACTGCACCAGGGTGGCCAACTCCTGTTCTGGTGAGGGAGTGCGCTGCCGGAGAGGTGTTCACCGGCATCAGGTCGCACCCCAAACCTGTTTATGCAATTCCATCAACACGCGGATTTTTTTTCCGGTGGAGAATTGCGTGGCACCAGGATTTGAGCCCCGGTCCTTTTGCATGCGAGGCGGATGTTCTACCGCTACGCCACCACTGCACCATGAGAATGGCGACATTATACCCTAGAAGCAATGAACAATAATTTCAGAGATATCATTACTGAATGCGCTGTAGAAGTAGGCGGTAGGCTAGTTAGAGAGGGTACCGGTAAGCTGTCCAAGGAGACAGCTTTGACAGATTTGATTAAGAAACGCCAGAGTATGAAAGCTTCCAATCTAACAGACCAGATAGAATTGGCAGAGATATCAAAGCTAATCAATAAGCGCAAGGTGGCCGATATTAGGAAGTATACCATGGAGAAAATTGAGCATGCTGTAAAGAACGGAGGAAGCCTTAAAGCGGTAAAGAAGAAATTGGGCATAGGCAAAACCCAGATGTATGCGATAAGGGACAAAGCGGACAACGTCATCACGAATATGGACAAGATAGTCAAAGTAGCCGAGGAGTTCTATACAGATCTCTACAGCAGCCAAAGTAGTGAGGACCGTAATGAGATTGGCGGTAGGGAAAAACAGTCAGACGTTCCACCAGTGATGAAGGACGAGGTCAAGAAAGCATTAGAAACTATGAAAAGGGGGAAATCAGCTGGAGAGGATCAGATAACTACAAATTTGTTAAAAGACGGTGGGGGGGGGGGGGGGGGGGGGGGGGGGGGATATCGTGTTAGAAAAACTGGCCTCCCTGTACACGCAGTGCCTGGTGTCATCGACGGTACCGGAACCATGGAAGAATGCAAACATTATCTTCATAAGAAAGGGGACTCTAAGGACCCTAAACATTACAGACCAATAAGCTTACTGTCTGTTACGTATAAGGTATTTACTAAGGTTATCGCTAATAGAATCAGGACAACCTTAGACTGCAATCAAGCAAAGGATCAAGCAGGTTTTCGGAAACAGTACTCTACTATCGATCATATCCATACCATCAACCAGGTGATAGAAAAATGCTCGGAATATAACCAGCCCTTATACTTAGCATTCATTGATTACGAAAAAGCATTTGACTCAGTTGAAACTTCGGCGGTGATGCAGGCATTGCGAAATCAGGGGGTAGACGAGCCGCACGTGAAAATGCTGGAAGATATATATAGGGACTGCACAGCAACCATAGTTCTGCATAAAGAAAGTAACAAAATTCCCATAAAGAAAGGTGTTAGGCAAGGAGACACGATCTCCCCAGTACTATTCACAGCTTGCTTAGAGGAAGTATTCAGAGACTTGGAATGGGAGCAGTTAGGGATAAGGGCAGATGGAGAATACCTCAGTAATCTGCGATTCGCTGATGACATTGCCTTGCTAAGTAACTCGGGGGATGAACTGCAAATAATGATTGATGACCTAGACAGGAAAAGTAGAAAGGTACTTAAAAATCAATATGCAGAAGACTAAGGTAATGTTCAACAGCCTCGGGAAAGAACAGCAGTTTACGTTAGGTAGCGAGGCCCTGGAAGTAGTAGGCGAATATGTCTACTTAGGACAGGTAGTAACCGCAGAGCCGGACCATGAAAAGGAAATAACAAGAAGAATAAGATTGGGATGGAGCGCATTTGGCAAGCACTTGCAGATTATGACTAGCAGCTTACCGGTATCGCCCAAGAGGAAAGTATACAACAGTTGCATCTTACCTGTACTCACCTATGGGACTGAACCATGGAGGCTAACCAAGTGGGTTCTACTTAAGTTGAGGACAACCCAGAGGGCTATGGAACGAAAAATGGTAGGGGTAACATTAGGAGATAGGAAGCGTGCAGAGTGGATCAGAGAAATAACTCAAGTTACTGACATTCTAGTGGGAATTAAGAAGAAGAAATGGGCATGGGCAGGACATGTAGTGCGAAGAGAGGATAACCGGTGGTCGCTTAGGGTAACAAACTGGATTCCAAGGGAAGGAAAGTGTAGCAGGGGGCGGCGGAAAGTTAGGTGGGCGGATGAGGTTAAGAAGTTCGCAGGGGTCAAGTGGATGCAGCTAGCACAAAACAGGGCTAATTGGAGAAATATGGGAGAGGCCTTCGCCCTGCAGTGGGTATAGTCAGGCTGATGATGATGATGAATTTTACACACACACGCACACGCACACACACACACACGCGCACGCACGCACACACACACACACAGAAGCACGCACGCACGCACACAGACGCACGCACACGCGCACACACTCTATCTCTCTTAGGAAGCCGAATATCGCATCCCGTCCGTACCTTCGGCAGTGTGACAAACCTTCCTATGGGAGAAAAGTAAGCGCACAGGAGACCAACACCATGCAGGAGGCAGGAGAACGCGCTACCTTCTGATTGCTTTGAAGAAAGGCAGTTATTTACAAATAGTTTTTTGTGGCGAAAGAATTCCTAACCACAAGCTGGTGAAGTCTCTTTAAAAGGTGCTGACTTACAATGCGCTGCCAAGACCCTCGTTCGCTTAGGATGCAACGAAAAGTCACACCTTCTTTACGAGTCTTCGTCGTAAAAATGCTCAGACTCTGGCCCTTGAAGTCACTAAAGACGTTGCTAACCTTAATTGGTAGTTCCAGTTTGTTGCAACAGGCGACGGCCCTTGACCTCGCTCTGGTAGGCTGAGTTTGGAAAGTTCGAAGTTTTTCTCCACTACAGAACAGGCGTTTGCATTATAAATTACCGTTGGTACCACGATGAAACCTCCTTCTTTGTCTGCTTGCACAAAACGCAGACCGTTCTCCTTGACCACGATGTTGACCGTAGTACCAAACGCAGTCCCTCACTTGGACGCAGTTCTCAAGAGCATGATGGAATCAGCAGCACCAAACCGCACATTGGTTTGGTGCTGCTTTGCTGGGTTATATATACTGTGTTTTTTCAATAAATTTCAGTTGCGAGTTCAGCGCCCGTCCTGTTTGTTCTTCACCTCCGTCCACGTCTGCAGCGCTGTTATTCCATCATGTCACCATACCAACTCGCCCAGATGTCTCTTCTATCTCAAGAGCACATCCATTCCATCTAACAGGCAACGCTCCCGATCTTTCTTTGGTGCCTTTCCCGCCACTCTCCTGTTGAGAGACAAGGGCTCATGAGCGTCTGTTGGCAGCTAGAGACTGAACTTTGGTCCTTTAGCTAAGACCGGGCTTACTTCTTCCGGCAGACGAGCCTCGCCGAGCACCTTCACAGCTCCACACCTTGCCCTCTGCTTCTCCGGTGCCGTGGTAGTTTGCCGATTCGTGACGCCACCAAAATTCTGTGGTCTAGCTGTGCCTCGAGCTTTCTGTACTCCCGTAATTCCCTTTCAGCTACCCACAGCTCTGACCGCAAAAGTCTGCACAGACGTTTAACGTGACCATAGGAAGGACGGACTGCGCCGAACAGAGAGTTAATCTCCTCCGATATCAGCCCCTTCTTGATGCAAAATCATATGTGTCTAGCACTGCAGGAAGCCCATGAAATCTGGGTGACGATGAGCGACGCTTGTGACGAATGCGAAGACAAACAGAGCCCACAGCACGGGAAAGATACTGAAGGAAAGCTTGCTGATGGGCTAGTTGGTTCATGATTGCACAATCATGAACTAAAAGCCCAGTAACAAGTTTTGCTCCATTGACAAACTCTCTTTTACTAAATGAGAAGATGACGCAAAATATCGAATGTTACATGCTGCTCACATTTTATTGTATTCCTTGAGATGAGTAGCATCGTTTCCCGCGGCGGACCACCGCCGTCTCGAACCCTTCGCATTCCTAGAACTTGCAAAGTTCTTAGCGTCGGACTTGGTGGCGGCACGAAGACTTTAATGGCCGAACTGTCTTGCCGTGCTGGCCTGTCACCCGGAACATAACCGTCTTGTTCTGTGCTCGCCACCCCGCTGTCACCTGTTTGTCTGGACGCGGCTCCTCAGGAACACACGTCTTACCTGCGTCTTGTCCTGTTCGGGCACGCCGGTGCGCTCAATGCCTTCAACATTGGGGATTCATTCACTGTCAACCACTCAGTAGCACTTGTCCCCGTCTACTGCGATTTGCGGCGCATTCCTGTCTGTGGGCGTCATCGTTTCTATTCATAACAAAACTGCCACGAAGCGCTGGGGGCAAAGCCACTTAATATTTTCGACCTCCCGTGCTGACATGCACCCGTCCGTCGCTTACACTAAACTCTGCAGCGAGCTTGTCAGGGGCGATACATTTGTTTCGAAAGTTTTGCCAGAATTTCATATTACTGCAAAACAAAAAGCAAGCTCTCGAGGACAACTGCACCATTGATGTAGCCAACCAGGCAGCATAGGAGGCCGGAAAAGGTCAGGCCACTGAGTGCTGCTTTGTTTATACTTTTATTTGTCTTCTGCCTTTTGCTTTCGCTGGTATTCGTAGTAAAATTAATGTGCTCATTGTGTACAGTCCAATCATGTAAACTTTCGAAGATGACAAAGGGCAAGCTCCAAAAGCAATTTATCTTATTCTGAGACATGGAAGACAGCGCAATGCGCTGCTGCCATGTGTTCCGATAGGCTTGTCGCTAATAAAATTCGCTACATCGCTATATAATGGGTTGGGGACGTTGACACTTTACATATACAGCGGCTCAACGCCCGAAGAATGTCAGAGCTACAGGCGAGCTGGGATGTTTGTATATATATATATATATATATATATGAAGGAAAGAAGCCAACAGTCGGCGAGGCCAAGGAAAGCGTTGGGCATGGTACTTTGTCTTTTTTTTAACGTTTACTTGGATAATCACAGAAGTTAGTAATGTAATCTGTTTAGGGGAAAGATAATTAAACGTATACAGACAACATAAATACCCAAGCAAGAAACAGGGGGACAGCGGCCGATGTAGCTCAGTTGGAAGAGCACCGGACGCGATATTCGGAGGTCGTGGGTTCGGTTCCCACCATCGGCACGTTGTTTTTTCTTCTACTTTGTGTTTAATTATCTTTCCCCTGAACAGATTACATTACTAACTTCTGTGATTATCCAAGTAAACGTTAAAAGAAAAAAGACATAAAGTACCATCCCCAACGCTTTCTTTGGCCTCGCCGACTGTTGGCTTCTTTCCTTCATATATTATAACGAGCACCCTCATTTCCCCTATATATATATATATATAGTAAAAGAAGGCTAGGTCGAGACGGCGAAGTCGTGACGGCAAGGACAGCGAAGCCTTGTCTAGCGTTTTAATCCGATCACGAACCCAGGCGCGCGCCGGAGCCGGCGCCGCGGGATGATGATGATGGTATGTACAAATGAAAGAAGATCATGGCATGTACAAATGAAAGAAGGTCCACAGAAGGCTCACACAATCTGCCCGGGGGGTCGGAAGCGGCCAGCCTGGCCGCTCCTAATTAACCGATGTACCGCGGCGCACAAACGGTTTCAAGCGAGAAACATGAACAATTTCAGTTCCACGGTGGCGTCGATCGGCTGGGGGATCAACAGGCGTGACTTTGTAGTTAACTGGAGAAGTTTGGCTGATGATCTCGTAGGGACCAAGGTAGCGGTGGTGGAATTTGTCACTAAGGGCAGGGGTGCGCAGTGGTGTATAAAGCAATACTTCGTCACCGGGACGATAAGAGACCACGCGATGCGTAGAATCGTAGCGACCCTTGCGGTCTTCCTGGCACGCTGCTGTGTTGAGGCGGGCAAGATGACGGCATCTGGCCACACGAGATAAAAACTGGGTAGGTACTGATGTGGAGTTGTCGGGCGTAGAGAAGAAGGAAGCGTCGAGAATTGTAGTGGGAGGACGGCCATAAACGAGGAAAAATGAAGAATAACCGGTAGTCCGCTGTACTGCTGTGTTATAGGCGAAAGTGACGAATGGTAGAATAGTGTCCTAATTTCGATGATCCGGTGTGATGTACATGGAGATCATATCCGATAAGGTGCGGTGAAATCGCTCAGTCAGCCCGTTAGTCTGGGGATGGTAGCTTGAGGTTGTCTTATGAAGGGTGGATGACGCGTGAAGAACTTCGGCAACGACTGCCGATAAGAAGGCCATCCCGCGGTCACTTAGGAGCACCCGAGGAGCGCCATGACGCAATACAATTGATCGCAACAAGAAATTTGCTACTTCTTGAGCGGAACCGGTCGGTACAGGTGCTGTCTCAGCATAGCGTGTAAGGTGGTCGACAGCTGTTATAATCCAATGGTTACCCCCATCGGAGAAAGGTAGGGGACCATATAAGTCGATGCCGACTACGTCGAATGGCGTGGCGGAGCAGGGAACAGGTTGTAGAAGGCCAGCGGGCGAAGACGTCGGCCGTTTGCGACGTTGGCACAGAGGGCAGGATGCAACGTATTTGGCAACGCAGGAAGATAGGCCAGGCCAAAAGAATCGTTTTTTCACGCGGTCGTAGGTTTTGTCAACACCAAGGTGACCTGCAGTAGCGTCATCGTGGAGAGCCGCCAGTATACGTGGGCGAAGCACACGCGGCACGACTGGGATCCAGCGAGTTCCATCAGGGCAATACACGAAGCGGAGTAGGATGCCATCTTCGAGCTTAAAATTGCGAAGTTGTCGGCGAAGCCGAGCATTGGGTGGGTCCGAAGCGCCAATAAGGCGGTCGATGATGGGTCGGCAGTAGGCATCGGCTAATTGCTGTGAGCGGAGAGCGTGTTTGTTCTCAGAGCCGTCAAATGAAACTGTTGTGATATACGTCGGGAAAAGAGATGGTCGGCTGTGGTCATAGGTGGAAATGCATTGGGAAGAAAAACAGCAAGCTGATTCCGAAAGTGGACAGCGAGAAAGAGCGTCGGCGTCATGGTGTTGGCGACCCGATTTATAAGTGACGTCGAAATTGTATTCTTGCAGGCGTAGAATCCAACGGCCAAGTCGGCCTGTCAAATTTTTGAGCGAAGACAACCAGCAAAGAGCATGGTGATCGGTCACAACTGTGAAATGCCG
Organism: Amblyomma maculatum; assembly: GCF_055883805.1. Taxonomy (NCBI): domain Eukaryota; kingdom Metazoa; phylum Arthropoda; class Arachnida; order Ixodida; family Ixodidae; genus Amblyomma; species Amblyomma maculatum. Next base: position 95,467,583 of record NC_139349.1, on the reverse strand, counting down.
ACCATATAGGTAAGGGCGAAATTTTTGGACAGCCCAGACGACGGCAAGGCACTCCTGCTCGGTAATGGTGTAGTTTTTCGCAGCTGGAGTCATAGTCCGACTGGCGAAGGCAATCACTTTCTCACGCGAAGTTGCATCGCGCTGTAGGAGTACAGCTCCAAGACCGAGACCACTAGCATCAGTGTGCAGGATGGTTGGAGCGCTGTCACTGAAGTGGCCAAGAACAGGGTCTGATGTGAGGGCGTGCTTCAGATTATTAAAAGCGGCTTCGCACTGTTCAGTCCACACGAAAGGGCTGCGTGCTTTAAGTAGTTTATGAAGTGGATCAGCAGTACTTGCAAAATGCCTTTTAAAACACCGGAAATAAGACGCCAGGCCGAGAAAACTGCGCAATTCTGTAATCCGTTGCGGACGAGCAAAGTTCAAGACAGCGATGATTTTTTCAGGGTCTGGACGAATGCCGTCATGGCTGACTAGATGTCCCAATATTTTAATTTCCTTCTGTACAAAGTGGCACTTCTTGGTGTTGAGCTGAAGGCCCGCTGAAGCGAGACACGTGAGGACCTCATTCAGGCGTGTGAGATGGTCGTTAAAAGTTGACGAAAAGATGACAATGTCATCCAAGTAACATAAACAGGTTCTCCATTTTAGGCCACGAAGCACACTATCGATCATTCTTTCAAATGTCGCTGGTGCGTTACAAAGTCCGAAAGGAACGTTAAATTCGTAAAGGCTATCGGGAGTTGAGAAAGCGGTTTTTTCTTTATCGTCCTCGTGCATAGGTATTTGCCAATAACCTGAGCGGAGGTCCAAAGTTGAGAAATATTCGGCGCCTTGGAGAGAGTCAAGGGCGTCATCAATTCTTGGCATTGGGTATACATCTTTGCGGGTAATTTTGTTGAGTGCCCGGTAATCAACACAAAAGCGTACCGAGGCGTCCTTTTTTTTTAACTAACACTACTGGGGAGGACCATGGGCTTGTCGAGGGACGAATAATATTGCGATGGAGCATGTCATTTACATTTTCTTCAATTACTTTTCGTTCAGAGAGGGAAACCCGATAAGGCCGTCGGCGAACGATAGAGTTACCTTCAGTAATGATGCGATGGTGCGCAACACTAGTCCGTCCCAGTGGTGGGGAAGTGGCATCAAAAATGGCTTGGTGGTGTCGAAGCAATGTCAGCAGTTCTTGGCGTTGGTTCGGCGTGAGGTTAGGATTAATAGCCTTTGTGAGAACAGAAAGAGAGACGTCTGGCGAAACACTGCGCTGAGGCAGAGGGGCGGTGAGCACCATCAAGGACAAAGTTTGAACATCCACCATGCAGGGGAGAGAAGTTCCTTTTGGGAGCACGAGGGATTCACGTGAAGTGTTAGTGGTCGCTACTGTCGCTGAGCCGTTGCAAAACCTCACAAGACTAGACGGGAAGGCGATACCGCGTGCAAGATGACGATAAGATGGTGCGATGAGTACGTCCCCGTCAGTGATGTGGTCAGAAACAACGGTAAGCAGTTTTTCGCACTGAGGAGGCAAAACAGTATCAGCGGCGGCAACGAGGGGATGATGTCGTTCAGAAACTTCAGATGAAACATCGCTGTCTGTCATATGGATAACACGGTCGCCACATGAAATTAACGCCGAAGCGGTTGACAAAAAATCCCATCCTAAGATCATCAGATGCGCACATGGTGAGAGCACAGCAAACTGCACATGATGGCGGACGCCGTCAATAACAATTCGTACGGTGCACTTTGCTAAAGGGCGCAAAGGGACGTCATTGGCTCCACGGAGTTCAGGCCCATCATATGGTGTCGTCACTTTTCGCAAACGGTAGCACAAATCAGCGTGAATGACAGAAATTGCAGCTCCTGTATCAATCAATGCTTCGACCGGTAATCCTTCAGCGAAAGCAGAAGTCACATTATACGGGCGATTTGGAGGACTTTTGGTTAGTTCGCAAAGTGCAGTTTGACCTCCGGAAACTGCAACGTTTAGTTTTTCGGATGGCGGGCAGGGATAGTTGTTGCGGGGCGGAGAGGGGAAACTGAGCGGCGGTATGGGGATAGGGACCGACGTCGGGATGAATGGGTTCCACGAGGCTCAGACGAGGATTCTGGAGGTGGGGATGATCTTCGAGGTGGGCTTGGAATAAACCGGCGTTGATAATATGACGTTGAAGGGATGTCACTTTCAAAGGTATCGTAACCACGGCGCTCGTTCTAGAGGCGGCGACGACAGACGCGGGATATATGTCCTCTAATGCCACAGTAATAGCAAATTGGTCGGGAGGGGCGCCAAGGTGCGTAATAGGGTGGTGCAGGTTGAGCCGTCGCTATTGCATTGACGTGACTGTAGGTTGGTGCCGGTCGAGGCGGGGGAACTAAAGGAGGGGGGGGGGGGATGCTGCGACGTGCGCGTAAGTCGGTACTGAGCGGGGTGCCGGAGGGCCAGATGTCATAGGTTCGGTGATTGTTGCCAGCTCTTCTTTGATGATGCTGCGGAGACCGGCGTCATTAGATGTTGCGGAAGAGTGACCGCACCCGTGTCGACAGACAGGCTTGAGGGCCTGGAGCTCCTCGCGGATGATGGCTCGAATAAGTGCCCGCAGGTCGAGATCAGCATAGGTCGGGCCAGTAGCGTTGGCGGGCTGCAATCGGGAGGACTGCAGCTGGTCGATGCGTTGGCAGGTCGTAATAATGGAATCAATAGTTGAAGGATTTTGAGCAACTAGGATGTTATACGCCGTAGAATTGATTCCTTTCAAGACGTGGTGTACTCGTTCAGGTTCCGCCATGGTGGGACTAATACGCCGGCAGAGTGCAAGTATGGCCTCTATGTAAAACGCATATGACTCATCAGGACCTTGAAGGCGTGAAGCGAGCTTGGTCTTCGCGATCTCAGTCCGAACTGCCGGGTCGGCGATGTACTGTCGGAACTGCTGTTTGAAGGTGGTACAGTTAGTTGTGTGGGGCTCGCGGTTGATGAACCAAGTCCTGGCGACCTCAGTAAGGTAGAAAGAGATGTTGAGAAATTTCAGAGCATCGTCCCACCGGTTGTAGGCACTGTAGCGTTCATAGGTGTCCAGCCAGTCATCAACGTTTTCATCGCGACGACCAGCGAACAGCGGCGGGTCGCGCTGTCATGTGGGCACAGTCGGAGGGGGTGGTGCAGCTGAGGTAGAGGGTCCGGCCTGTTCGTGGGTACTGTCGGTAGACATAGCGATGGTGGCAGTTGCTAAACGGCGACCGGAACGTAGCTCCAGCGAGAGGCAGGGCCCAAGGCAGCAAGGGGGTCAAATTTCACCTCCACCACTTGTAAAAGAAGGCTAGGTCGAGACGGCGAGGTCGTGACGGCAAGGACAGCGAAGCCTTGTCTAGCGTTTTAATCCGATCACGAACCCAGGCGCGCGCCGGAGCTGGCGCCGCGGGACGATGATGATGGTATGTACAAATGAAAGAAGATCATGGCATGTACAAATGAAAGAAGGTCCACAGAAGGGTCACAATATATATATATATATATATATATATATATATATATATATATATATATATATATGTACATGGCGCTCGAATACTGTTCCTAAGGTTGCGGGATCGAATCCAGGCCTCGGCGGCCGCATTTCGCTGGAGGCGAAAAGCAAGGCGCCCGTGCGCTGTGCGATGTCAGTGCACGGTAAGGAGCCCCAGGTGGTCGAAATTTCCGGAGTTCTCCACTACGGCGTCTCTAATAGTCTGAGTCGCTTTGGGACGTTAAACCCCAGAAACCACAAACCAAATCATATATATATATACATGTTTACTGAGTAAAGTAGAACGTTACGACACTGTCGACAAAATAACTAAATAAAAAAGCAAAAATAACAAAATAATTGTACAGCAGTTGGTACCTTCACATGTTATATATATATATATATATATATATATATATATATATATATATATATATATACATAAGACGTGAAAGTACTATCTGCTGTACAATTCTAGCAATATAGGCTGCAGTGTGCTTCCGAGAGATGAATACCGTGTGAAAGAAGGCCAGGTCGAGACGCCAAGGCGAGAGGTACCGTGTCCGGCGTTTTATTGCGATAGCAACACTGCGCCAGGTTTCGAGCCGTCGCGTGGTCCCGGGGGAGGCCACGCTTGACCTTCAACAGCCGAGAATGAGGAGAAGAATAAGAATAAGAAGAAGACGATGACGTCGACGACGACTGGTAGCTTACGCTCTCGCGTCATACTCTTAAAGGATGAGCTTAGGTGTCTCCAATAATGTAGCACCTTATACTGATAGGGCGTGATACTGGAATAATGTAGCAGGTAAAAGAAGTTTCCGCCGTTGCTTTAGAAATTCAACTAGGGTTAACCAGAGTTAAACCACAACTAGTTTTATACTGATTGCGAACCGAGGTGCATGCCGCCGGTGGCGTCGCGGGATGATGACGATGCTATGTACATGTGAGAGAAGGAGGTCCATGGAAGGCTCACAACCGTGAAGTCACGCTTAGCAATACCTAGTGCGACATCTTCATGCGTTCGTCGGCCGCATTCGGAAATAAAAGCTGAATTCAAATGTCACCGGATATTGCTCAACGTAGAGCAGCATACTGAACATTTTGCACAAATACAATGCGTGCTTGAGCTAATCCGGCTTTTGCATCATCGCACACTGCATTGCGGTCACACGTATCTTGTAGAATAACGAGAGCATCGCATGTCTAACCAAAGCTTTGAAACGTGGAATAAAGCACGACCGCTTTTGCCATGCGGTATGCTGAAAAACACAGGAAGGGAACCGACCATTCCACTTCCGGCTGCGGTCTTCTTACATGTGTCAGCCGGGCTAGAATAGTACAACTCTAGCTGAGGCAGGAAATCGGCTTCAATTTCGCAAATAATAATGGAAGGCAAATTAATAGCACTGGTGTACAAGCAAGTTTTCCTTGACCAATTACAACATATATACCACAATCGCTGTCTAGCAATCGCGGCTCATTGATGGCAAATGCACACTGCTGCGGACACTTCTCTACCGCAAGAAAACTTCTGCGGCGGTGCCTTGAACAATAGTAGTGTACAAAATCTCTTGCATAAAGCAAAGTGACCTCGAGCAGCAGCAGCAGATGGAAAAGACAATAACGCATGTATACGTATAACATAATAGTTTCAGAAACATTGCTTACCTGCTGTAACGAGAAGAATAATTGTTAAAAGCTGTGCCCTCATTGCGGTTTCGTCAAATAAAGGCGAAAAATTTTGAAATACTGTCCTCGTACGTTTGATACAACCTGCTGGTGCAGTGTCAACCTTTGCTTCAGTGACGTGTCAGTAAAGTGCGCGCACGTCGGAGGCGTGGTTATGTATTCAGTTTAAAAGCAACAGCCTTTAGAGCGCAATATATCTTGGGGAAGTGCTTACGTAGACTGCTGTCTCGTTAAAAAGCAGCTGTTTCCTTAAGAGATATAGAAGAATTTGAAGCCTAGCGTTTAATACCGTGAAAAGCCTTTTTTTTATATATCTTCAGAGTACATGTCAAGTAAAAAAAGGTACCAATCGCGCCTGCAGATTATTTGCTGCCATGCGGCACGCGTGTAGATTAGATTATATTATTCGTCAGAACCGTTTGTAATGTAAGTTGTAATCACTATTCGCACCTTAGAATATTTGATGTTCCAGATTATATGTGGCACCACGAAGGAAACTATGATACAATAATTTTCTTTTTTTTGAATATGGCACCAGACAAGCACTAATGACAATTCCGCACTTCTGTGCATTTGTGTCGTCATCCTCATCAAGTGCCATTAACGAAGGTATCGTAGAATGCAAATACTATAATATTGAAGCATATGGATATGAATTCTTGATTTTATACGTCATCATCATCATCTTTATTTACACTGTGAGGTACAGCCTCGGTCAAAAGTTTTGAAGCCAAGGAACTTTTATCTCATCCTCAAAATGAAGCCGCCAGAGCGCCATTGAAGATTAAATGGCCCTGAAAAGCTATCTGAGAGTTTCTTATTATGATAAGGTAGCATTTGCTGGCATTATAAATGACCTTTGGCCCTTAATGATGACGTGACGGCTCCATTTTGCAGCCGAGATGAAAATCCTTCGGCTTCAGGACTTTTGACCAAGACTGTACATGTACATGGATTATTAGTATTACAGAAGGAGGTCCCGAAGTATAAACTGTCCGGGGGACCTCCTATGACAGAATGGATAAGATTAGCAGGTAATATACTAGGCAGTGAAAAGAAGAATATACAGGCGTGCAGAGAAAAACTATAATAGAATACTAACAAGAAACAGTGCAAATAAATTCTAAATAAACAGGAACTTCAAACAAAAAATGCACAAATTACAGAAATTAGCGCATTATTGGTACAAGAATAAATAAAATGTAAACACGGAAACTATGATCCAGACAAAACATCTTTAACAAAACATCATAATAAATACCTCAGCTTTATTTAAATCCTAAAATAAATCAGTCGGTCGGCCGGTGTGCCAGTCTGACCGTCGCGGTAAATCGTTGGTTTGTTCAGTCGGTATAGGTTACCGGTGCGCTGGTCAGTTGATTGATGAATCGATCGGTTCTTATTTTGGTGACACCGGAACAACACTAAAGTCCTGGCCGTGCTAAAATGCACAAATAACAATAAGCATTACCACATAAAGAAAAAAATGATTAGAACCGACTTTAAACACGAAGTATTCTGATAAAGCACGAGGATCAGCCCAAAGCACAACCAAAACACGCAGTGTAGCAAGCACCAGGCCCCAACCAATGGATAGCTGACAATGGAAAAAAGGAAAAGACTGAGAAGAAAAGTATAAAGAGACAGTCTTAGCTGCCTTTATATATATATAGATATGTATATATGAAAGAAAGAAGCCAACAGTCGGCGAGGCCAAGGAAAGCGTTAGGAATGGTACTTTATGTATTTTTTTATTGTTTACTTGCATAATTATCCAAGTAAACATATATCTATATCTATATCTATATATCTATATCTATATATATATATATATATATATATATATATATATATATATATATATATATATATATATATATATATATATATATATATAAGGCAGCTAAGACTGTCTCTTTATATTTTTTCTTCTCAGTCTTTTCCTTTTTTCCATTGTCAGCTATCCATTGGTTGGGGCCTGGTGCTTGCTACACTGCGTGTTTTGGTTTGGGATATATATATATATATATATATATATATATATATATATATATATATATATATATATATCTTTCTGGATGCGTGATCGAGTTACAATTGTCGGCATGCTCACTTAGATTGTAACAATTGTAACAATTAACCCCATCACACAAAGCTGGCGACGCATTTTCAGCACTGCAAATGCCAGCCTCAATTCAAAAGAATCGCAATAATCTCGAATTCTAACAACAAAACAGAAAGAGAAGTTGCAGAAGCGCTTGAAATCAAATCTGCCGGTGCCGAAATGTGTATGAGCAATGTATGACTGTCGTTGTCTGAGAAAGAAGTTCACCTGCTTAAGCTATCTCTAGGAGTGCGTACAGCAGAATTTCTTTGGTGCCTATGATGATTGTTTTCTGCGTGTTCCCTCGTTTCCTTATGTTGCACTGATGACGATCACGTTTCAGTGTGTAAAAGAACTTGACTTGTTTCTACCATTAAAAACTAGTTGTAATTTCGCACTATTTGTCATTCTATTTCTTCTCGTTCTAGGTGCTAGTGCGGTGAACGAATCCGCTTTGCGTCTTATGTAAAACCACTGGCCGCACTTAACTGTCCCAGCCGACAAATTCAGGAACAGGAGACACCTCAGTCTGACGAGTCTCAGCCGCAACCAGCCGCTTTGTCTAGCTGTACTGTACGGAGTTCTACTGTACGCAAAGGATTGCGTTGGTCCGCTCTGCTGACGTCGAATGCCCTGTCGCCACACCACCATCGATTCTAGACGCTGCAGCGAGCCAGTTCATAACACCACTAAAGGAAAACATTGCTCAGGAAAAAAAAAAAAAGCAAGGATTCGCTTTACTTCGGAAAAAACACACCCACGCGTGAGCGATCGCCCTCTGCTGATCATGCTCCGCGGGCACGACGCCGTCGCTTCCGTACTCGGCGATCCACTACGGCTGCTCGAGAACAAACCCTTGCATCAACATCGAGCGCTCACGTAGCACACGCTACTCATAACATAACACATGTAATAAATACCATACTGAGCTATGTTTTTTTCTTTATTGGCAAATTTATTATCAGATTTTACACGTAAAGAACATTACTCTACACAGAGAGAGAGAGAGAATATTGCGCGACAAACACACAACATGGTATAAAACCACGCTATTTGGGTTGCGTGATCAATTACAAATCAGGAATTTGCAGCAACACTTCTATTCTCGGTAGCCACTTAGGTACTTTGTCTTGTGCCTTGAAAACTTTAATAACACTCGCAACGTAGCTATTTTTTTCTTTATTGCCGGATGTCATACACAGAACCAAGTTTTACATACAATAAATTGATCTGAACACTCCAACTCGAAATGTTCACATAAATATGACACCGATAAAAAAAGCCGTGAACCCTATTGGGATTGTCGTTGTCGAGTTAAAATTCTTTCAGCTCTATCAAAGGTTCAACTTTCACCACCCATGCTGGGACTGCACTCATCGCTTTGTGCATTTCAACAAAGGCTTACATACACTCGCGAAAGTAGAGCCTTGCAGCCTTGCAAGTAGAGCCTTCAGGGTCAACGTGGAAGCCCACCATTCGTGATCGCCAAGGACTGTGCAATCCTAGTAACATTACAGTGTCAAGAGCTACATCAACTTCATTATATGCCGGCAGGAACTTGATTCCGTGTAGATCTAAAGGTAACTCTTTTTTAAGTGTCCTTTGTAACATGTAACAAAAATAAACCCCCTCCCAGCAGTGCAGAAAAATATGACATGGTATATTGTCTCTGGTTGTTTACATATAAGAAAATACCCAATGCAGATAAAAACTATTGTCTTCAAAAAACGTTTTCACCGATAACGTACCTGTACGTAGTTTAAAGAAAAACGTTTTTACCACTGGTGAAACTGGCATTCTCTCCACGTGTTTTAATCCGTCTTGACCTAGACTTTCGCTGCACAAGGCTCTGTACACAGGAAGAGGAAAAAGGTAGTCACAAATATCGTTGTACAGTTTCTTCTCCTTGACTGAACTCAATTATTCTGCCGAAAAACGAGCTGTCAAAATTCGGAAACAGCTCATTATTTCTTGAAAAAAAAAAATTACAAGGGTCAACGCTGCTGAACCAAATATTGAGCGATGTGAGTGCACGTTAAAGAACCCCAGGTGGTCGAAATTTCCGGAGTCCTCCGCTACAGCGTCTCTCATAGCCTGAGTCGCTTTGGGACGTTAAACCCCAAAACCAAACCAAACCAAATATTGAGCGAAATCATTGACTGCGGGTGACCGAGCGTTCTTCTTCTTCTCTTTTTGCTCTTCTAAGCGCGCATATAAAGCCACGCTTTAGCCAAGCCGTATGAACAAGCCTTAGTGGCCTATAGGGGAAATGCGAATGCCAGGGTCCTAGCAGGCTGATTCTGACATAACCGTCCCATGTGAAACGAGAGACCCAAGTTGGCAGCTCCTGCCAACTGAGCCGCTGCTCTGACCGCGCCACGCCGACCGCTAGAGTTGGGAGCCCATCACTCGCTTTTGTGTCACGTGGGGTATGACGTCACAGCGTCAAGTGGGTAAATCGTGGCTACCGCCGCGCTACGCCTACCGCTTGAGGTGGTAGCCCAGCTCTCATCCTAGTGTCACGAGGGTAAGACGTGGCTACCGCCGTGCTACGCTGAAGGCTCGAAACCTAGAGCAGTATTGCTTTCGCAATAAAACTTCTAAATTCACCCTCGCACATTTCTCGTAGAGGCAACGAATTGGGCACTGCCCGCACGAGCCTTACTTGGCACCACTGAGCTATAGCGGCGCTCGTTACCACCACTCTCATCGGAGCAGACATTAGGGAAGGGCACGCGCGTAGCAGGCTGTGTCGCGAGTCACTATTCGGCACTATACCGCACGCGCAGACAGCGATACATACTTCAACGAGACAAAAGGCCAACCGAAAAGAAAAAGCAGCCGCCAGTGAGGATCGAACTCACGACCTCTGGTTTACAAGACCAGCGCTTTGCCACTGAGCTCTAGCGGCGCTCGTTACCACCACTCTCATCGGAGCAGACATTAGGGAAGGGCACGCGCGTAGCAGGCTGTGTCGCGAGTCACTATTCGGCACAATACCGCACGCGCAGACAGCGATACATACTTCAACGTGACAAAAGGCCAGCCGAAGAAGAAAAAGCAGCCGCCAGTGAGGATCGAACTCACGACCGCTGGTTTACAAGACCAGCGCTCTGCCACTGAGCTATAGCGGCGATCGTTACCACCGCTCTTATCGGAGCAGACATTAGGGAAGGGCACGCGCGTAGCAGGCTGCGTCGCGGGTTACTATTCGGCATTACACCGCACGCGCAGACAGCGATACATACTTCAACGTGACAAAAGGCCAGCCAAAAAAGAAAAAAGCAGCCACCAGTGAGGATCGAACTCACGACCGCTGGTTTACAAGACCAGCGCTCTGCCACTGAGCTATAGCGGCGCTCGTTACCACCGCTCTCATCGGAGCCGACATTAGGGAAGGGCACGCGCGTATCAGGCTGTGTCGCGAGTCACCATTTGGCACTATACCGCACGCGTAGACAGCGATGCATACTTCAACGTGACAAAAGGCCAGCCGAAAAAGAAAAAAGCAGCCGCCAGTGAGGATCGAACTCACGGCCGCTGGTTTACAAGACCAGCGCTTTGCCACTGAGCTATAGCTTTTTTTTTTATTTATTTATTGCCTGACTTTGACACAAATACACCGCACTGGAACTCCAAACAACAGGAACAAAGGAATAATATATGTACACAAAGCTAGTTCGCGTTGCCTAACACCCACTGAGGGGCAGGCATTGTCATGTTAAAATTCCTTGAGCACCGTCAAAGGTTCCAGCTTTGACAGTCACTCAGGAGCACATGATTGCAATTTAAGCACGTCGAGCCATCGCTGCACACTTTCACGGAAATACATGCGGGCTGGCCGTGCATCTGGATCGCAGTGATAACCAGCCATTCGTGCGCGCCATATACTGTGGAGGCACGTTAACATAACCTGGTCTAACGGCATATCATCGTGGTTATCCAATGGCAAATACCTAATGCCATGGGAATCAAGTGGCAACTGTTTTTTTTTATTGTCCTTTGCAGAACATCCCACAAATATACCCCCTCCCAGCAATGCAAAAACACGTGATCTATTGTCTCTGGCTGTTTGCAGATGAGACATTGGGCCCCCCACGGTAGGAACATACCCTTTTCCTCCATAAATGATTTTACACTCAAAGTACCGGTATGTAGCATAAAGAAAAACGTTTTAGCTCCCGTAGCGACTTGCATTTTCTTTACGCGTTTTAATACATTGCTTCATGTGCCTCCATAGTATAAAACTCGGTACAAGGGCACCGGGAACACCCCTTCACAAACATCCTTGTATAATGTTCTCCTGTTAACATTACTTAAATACTATTTCGAAAAACGTGCGCTTAAGAATTTCACACTCAAAACAATTTCCCTAAAGAATCCGAAAAGAGAACCCGGCATACATTGAGTATAAAGTACGAAATCAGGCAACGCTCGACCACCCTGGCCTGACCACCCGATCGCTGGCCTCCCTAAAAAACATAAACCGGTTGACAATTTGTCGCACAAACAAATGACCGAGACCAAGCCCCCCATGCTTCACCTGCCGGAACAAATTTGTCCGACTGCACCTCTCTCAACTCGAGGCCCAAACAAACACCGCAAAAACTCGATGGAATTTTTGCACATTTACACGGGAGCAATGCAACACTTGCATTACATACCATAACTTACTAATTAAAAACAGGTTGCAAACTGCGGCTCTTGCAAATATTAATAATTGAGCGCTTTTCCATTTCTCCGCTTTTTCACGGGTTTCTTTGACCTGCTCTAGCCAGTATGGCTCGCTTTCCTTGTAAAATTCCAAGGGAACACCCAGGTACTTTGCAGGCGTTGTAACCCACGACACATTAGCGAAATTGTCGGGGGTCAGCTGCCATTCTCCGTGCCAAAATCCCAGGCACTTACCCCAGTTAACTTTACTCCCTGTGACTTTGTTAAAATGTTTTACCACATCCACTGTCCTCTTTATACTCTCCTTATTTACACAAAAAACCGCAACGTCGTCTGCGTAAGCCAGTAATTTGACTTCAGACTCCTGCAGTCGAAAACCATCAATGTCATTGTTTTGTAGGATGCTTAAACACAATGTTTCAATATAAATGCCGAACAAAAGAGGGCTGAGGGGGCAACCTTGGCGCACCGAACGTCGTGCGTTGATGGGGGCCCCCAGTGACTTATTGACAATTAATCTCGTAGTGCAGTTACGGTACGCCAAGGCCACTCCCTCTCGAATAATAGAGCCGACATTGACATAGTCTAATATACTGAACAGAATAGTATGTGCCACACAATCAAAAGCTTTCTCCAAGCCAAACTGCAGTGACGCAACACATGCATGAGTTGCATTGCAGCATTCGAGCACACTTCTCGCTTTGTGAATGTTCTGATAGATAGATCGCTCTTTGATACCGCACGTTTGGTGAGGGCCCACTAGTTCGCATATAACCGTTTGTTGTCTGCCAGCAAGCACCTTCATATAAATCTTGTAATCAACGTTTGTCAAAGCAATGGGCCTGTAAGACGACAACTGCCTAAGCTTATCTGGTTGGTCAGTTTTCGGAATAAGTACTGTGTGCGACGATCCGAAAGACGCAGGCAGTGCCTTCAGTTCATACGCTCCATTAAACAAGGCACACAACAAAGGAGATAGCTGTTCCTTGAACGCTTTATAAAAAGCCGCACTCAGACCATCAGGCCCGGGTGATTTCCCTGGGTTTAAATTTTCTATTGCCTGCTGCACTTCTTTTCGCTTATTGGCCGCTCCAGTCTTTCTTTTTGTTCGTCATCAATTTTTGGAATCGCGTCAAGAAAGGATTCTTTAAAACGGTCCAAATAAACTTCTCGGGACGAAAATAGCTCTTCATAATACTCCCGGAAAGCTTTCGCGATTCCTTCGTTATCGGTTTCTGTGCGTCCTGCCCATATCTACCCCTGCCACGTGATATCGCCTTGCATTTGCTTTTTCTATTCCCAACGATCTTTTTGTCGGCGTCTCATCCATGGCCATTTTTTCCGCTCTCGCACGCACCCATGCTCTGCGATAACGGTCTTCGTCATTCAGTTGAAGTCTGTTTTATTTTTCTAACGTCGTCAATGTATAACGCTGGCGTGTTACACTCCAGGGCTAACAATTTATCTAGCAAAGATCTTAAATGCATTTCATTTTGTGTTTCTTGAAACCGTATGCAGCTGGCTTTTTCTATAACTGATTTTAATTTGTTGCTTACACAGTTCCCATTCTTGACCCAGTTCGTGGGTGTTCTCCTGACAAATCTTACCAATTTTTTCTTCTACTAGTCTGGTGAATTGCTCGTCATTCAGCAGTTTATTATTTAATTTCCACAATTCCCAATTAAAACCGCTGCCCCCCTTTCTTGTTCCAATTGTACACTGAACCATGCAGTGATCTGAGTACGTTACCGCCAAAACATAATAATCCTGGCATTTTGGGGCCAGTTCTGCGGACACATAAATCCTGTCAAGGCGGGCGTGGCTAGCACCCTGAAAATGAGTATACTGAACCCGTCGCTCGCTCGTGAAACACTCTGCAACGTCTTCCAGTGCAAACTCGTCAATCAAGCGTGGCAGTACCTCTGTGCTACGATCCCTAAATGTACGATGGCTAGTTTTGTCACCGGAGCTCAGTACACAATTTAAATCTCCCAGAAAGACAAGTTGCTTATCCGTGTTTAAATACCCTTAAACAAAATCAAACAAAGCAGCCCTCTCATAAACTACCGTCGGTGCATATATATAAACAGCACGCCACTCAGCTGAGCAAAAACTAAAATCGAGGACCACACCCCGACCCGACGGAAAAGAAGCATGCGACTGCACTACAAGACCCGGCAACTTCTTCACAAACAGGACGCATCCAGCAGAAGTACCGACTGCATGGCTGACAACTGCGTAAAACAGCGACGTGAAACGTTGCACCATGCTCTCGGTCTCTTGTTCACCCTCGACTTTTGTCTCTTGAACTCCAAGTATATCGATGTCATTTTCATTTAAAAGGCGCAGGACTTGGCTCTGCTTCCTTTTCGCTGCTATACCTCTCACGTTAAGGGTTGCAATCTTTAGTGACAGTTCATAAGCCATTTTCTTAGAGTGAAAAGAGGCCAAGAGCATGGTGCATACCTTTCACGTCTAGCATGGCGCTAGACGCTTTCGTTGACGCCGGAGCCATGAGGTTGGACTGGCAGACCTTGTGACAGGGGCGGCTTTTCGGCAGCTCTCCTGTCCGCCGAGACATTCGGTCTCGGTTTGAAGGTCGCCCTCCTCCCTATTGGCGTTTTTATCGGCGGCTCGTCGTTGCTAGCAGCCTCTGCCTTGCTTGTCTCACTTGTGCTCTCGTCGTGGGCACGCTTCGCAGGGCCTTGGACGTTGGTCGCTCGGCCGCTGCTCTTTTCAAGGGTTTCCTGTCGGCCCGCAGACTCCTGAAGTTCAGTTTTTGAGCTCTCGGCATCGCTCACCCTTTCTTCCTGTGACGGTCCGTTGCTCGGTAGTGTGACTTCCTTGTCTGGCCTACTGAGTATCTCGTCACCACCCCCAGGGGGCACTAACATGCTTGTCGTTGCTGCTAGCTTTTCAGCTTCTCCGACCCCTTTTGCGGCCTCTTCTGTCTCTGCCACATCCATTTGGTGCTCAGTCATGTCCGCCCTCGCTGTTGGTGCAGTAGCCACTGCATACGTTCGCACGCAATCTTCCTCGGCGTGGCCAAAGCGCTTACATGTAGAGCAACGCGGAATCTTACATTCCCGGCGCACATGACCGGTCCCGCGGCAGCGCCGGCACTGCATTGGCCGCCCAGGCACCACAACAAGGGCCAACTCCCCTGCTACTCTTATCTGGTGAGGCAGGTCATCTATCTTAATCCCGGGCTTCAACTTCAGGAGCACGGTTCGCGTTGTGGAGCCCTTTTCGTGCACGCCCTGGACTCGCCACCGCTCACGGGTCACTTCGGTCACCTCACCGAATGCCGCAAAAGCAGTTCGGATATCCTCATCCGCCACGCCATGCAACATCCAGTGGAGCCGTAGCTTCACCTGTTGATCCTCCGGGTCAATGATGATGCACCGTCGACCTTTCATTTGAAGCTCCTTGAAGGCTACCAGCTGCTTGGTTGCTTCAGTGCTGCTCAAAGTCACCGCCCAGACATGGTTTATTTGGTAAGCCCCCAAGGCCACCACGTCTGGGAGCGTACCAGTCTTGGCCAGGGCGTCCCGAAAATCTTCAACCCTGAAGGGTCGCACTCGTACGTCGCCGTGCAAAAAAACTGTGTTGAAAACAACACATCCGGTGGGCAGATGCGGCAAAATGAGCTGATATTCCTTATCATCGTTTGAGTTAAGCCTGTTACCGCGGCCAGCCTGGGCCGCAATCGCCGCTCCGCCGGAGCTCATGATTCTGCTTCCGTACACGCCGGTGGCCGGAAGTAGAATGCCACTGAGCTATAGCGGCGCTCGTTACCACCACTCTCATCGGAGCAGACATTAGGAAAGGGCACGCGCGTAGCAGGCTGTGTCTCGAGTCACTATTCGGCACTATACCGCACGCGCAGACAGCGATACATACTTCAACGTGACAAAAGGCCAGCCGAAAAAGAAAAAGCAGCCGCCAGTGAGGATCGAAATCACGACCACTGGTTTACAAGACCAGCGCTCTGCCACTGAGCTATAGCGGCGCTCGGTACCACCACTCTCGTCGGAGCAGACATTAGGAAAGGGCACGCGCGTCACTATTCAGCACTATACCGCACGCGCAGACAGTGATACATACTTCAACGTGACAAAAGGCCAGCCGAAAAAGAAAAAGCAGCCGTCACTGAGGATCGAACTCACGACCGCTGGTTTACAAAAACAGCGCTCTGCCACTGAGCTATAGCAGCTTTTTTGTTGTTTATTACCGAGTTGGCAACAACAAGGAACGATGAGAAGTCGCACGGAAATAAAAACACAAGTTGCTTTCTGACAGGTTTCTTGTGATAAAATGGATTAAGTGACGTGAGCTTGTCCAAGACAGGCAGCTATTCGGGGGTTCAGATTGTCCTTCGAAAACATCACGCGTGTACATTACACTTTCTACAAAATACTGATAGGCTGGGTGTACAACAACATGCTCATGGCAAACATCCATTCGCGTACACAAGGCCAGTAATAAATCACTCGGCACTTCTCCTGGCTGGGCGCATGGAAGGTAGCGTATGCCAAACGGAGTTATTGGTAAGTCGTTTTTGATAGTACGTTATAGCACGTCCCCCACACACACAAAAAAAAAACCGCATCGTTACAATCAAGGAAAATATACTCTATAGATTCCAGTTTTTTTACAAAAATAAACAGTGAGCAGACAAAGGCATTAAAAGGCCTTTGCTTTCCAGCCATGGTTCAACGGAAGAATGCCGGTATGCAATTGAAAAAATAAAGACAGCGGACGATCTGATATGCATTATTTTCCCCCTTTTCACAGAGAAAATAGTTATACTGAGAACAATATTTCACGTACCACTTTATCTAATGCTTTGTGGAGGTCTAAGTGCACACAAATCTATAGCGGCGCTTGTTACAGCCGCTTCCATCAGAGCAGACATTAGGGAAGGGCACGCTTAGCATGCTGCGTTGCCAGTCACTACTCAGCATTATACCGCACGCGCAGCGATACCTACTTCAACGTGAAAAAACGACAGCCGAAAAAAAAATTACAAGGGTTCAACGCTGCTGAACCAAATATTGAGCAAAAGCATTAGCTGCGGTTGACCGAGCGTTCTTTTCTTATTTTTCTTCTTCCTCAGCGCACATATAAAGCCTCGCTTTAACCAAGCCGTATCAACGTGCCTTAGTGGCCTATAGGGGTAACGTGAATGCCCAGGTACTAGCAAGCTTATTCGGACCTAACCGTTCCATGTGAAAGGAGACCCAAATTGGCCGCTCCTGCCAGCCCGTGTGTCACGAGGGGTGTGACGTCACAGCGTCCGGTGGGTAAGACCATAGAGTTCCTCACACTAACTAAAGGGAAAGCTGAGGGCGCTGCACTTCAGCCACCATGGGCGCGCTAAGAATCATTGGCCGGTGTGCTACTTGTTGCCGGACAATCGATTTTTCTCGAGTACGTGGGGTGGCGTTACTGCAATGTTTCTTTTTCGTCATCATCGTCATCTGAAGGTGCGTACATAGACCGCGAAAGCCATAGTAGCGAAGGCGCAAAAGCAGACGTTGCTAATAAATGGTTTTTGTTTCCCGAAATGCCTCTAGAAACTTCCTTCAGTGATTGCACAACCATAAATATTTTTGTATCGTTTTTTATTTCAAATTTTGCCTATTCATCATCATCATCATCAGCCTGACTATACCCACTGCAGGGCGAAGGCCTCTCCCATATTTCTCCACTTAACCCGGTTCTGTGCTAGCTGCATCCACTTGACCCCTGCGAACTTCTTAATCTCATCCGCCCACCTAATTTTCTGCCGCACCCTGCTACGCTTTCCTTCCCTTGGGATCCAGTTTGTTACCCTAAGCGACTGGATTGCCTATTAAGTGCGAACTATTGGTATTCGTGCTGCTCAAAACTAAGCCAATAGGAGAAAGAGCCATCGCTTATATTATATATTGTAGCGATCGTGGAGAACCACGCATCCCTCCGAAACGCCGCGCGCCGCGGAGGATGAAGGGGACAAAAGTATTCCTTCTCTTCCGGGAGTAACCCAAACAGGTTTCTCGATAGCGCCGCGTTTCCCTCTTCCCTCGCCGGGCGCAGGAGCGCACCGCTAGGCGTCGCAGACGCGACGCTCATTGGCCGAAAAAGGACAAAGGGTAAGATGCGCCGAGATCGGCGGGAACCGGCTACCGCCGAGGGGAGACGACAGCGAGCCGCGACAACGGAAGGACGCAAGGTAAATACCTCCCCGCTATACTTCTTTGTTGTCGCCATCTTGCCCTTCGAAGTGTCAGGCCCCATCCAAAAGGATAGGGTCTCCAGCAAGACCTTCACCAGCGTTCTTTTTGGGAAGACCCAATAAACATCTGGTTCCGGGCAAAGTCCTGTTCTGTGTTGTGTCGTATTTTGCATTACTACTTTGCGGCCGTGAGAACGGCTGCACGTGGTGTGTGATCGCGGGAGCTTTGTGTTTGCGGCCTAGACCTCA
The DNA here is from genome assembly GCF_055883805.1 of Amblyomma maculatum. NCBI lineage: Eukaryota > Metazoa > Arthropoda > Arachnida > Ixodida > Ixodidae > Amblyomma > Amblyomma maculatum. Next base: position 95,449,135 of record NC_139349.1, on the reverse strand, counting down.
GAAGAGGCTCGACGGCTTAATAAGAACCCCCACAACTGGCGCCCCAACGTGGTTCTTTCGTGCAGAAGCACTTGAGCTACTCGCTCCCGCCGGACACAATGCCAGACCAGCAGAGTAATCTGCCTGATCTGACGTGGCTCGCAGAGCTCAGCCCCGGGTACAGGGAAAGCCCGGCCCACGGCTCGCTCGCCGCCAACGAGACTCTACAGACGGGACAATTCGCCGCTGCAGGAGCGGCCAGCGAAACACGACGCCCGCAGGCAGATTCCGGCAGACGCCGCGAAATGCAACCCTCAAGAGTTGGCGCGCCTCTGCACTACGCGCGAACGGATTGGGGAGAAGCGCCAGGCACGCCATGTCCGCCCTCGCAGCTACCAAACGGCAGCACAGGGGCCGCGCCAACCCCTCCGACGATCTCGTCGCGGCACCCGAGAGCGAGGCAGCGGCAAACGCCGAAAACCTCGCAGGAGTCCTCGCCAACGCATTCCAGCAAGCGCTGCAGTCCTTGCAACCCAGCCCGCGGATCGGAACACCGATCCCAACTTACAGCGGCTACGGCGATCAAATGAGCGCCAACAGCTTTCTCCTGGCGCTAGACCAGTACGGCCAAGTCAACGGCTGCAGCGAGACCCACATGCTGCGAAGGGTGATACCAGTGGCACTGGTTGACCAAGCCGCTCGGTGGCACCGTTTGGTAGGTCACACAGCGAGCACTATGGCTGAATTCCGCAGTATGTTTAGGGAGGAATTCCTTCCTCAGGACTACCAGCAGCGAATGCGGCGAGAATTGGAACTCCGAACTCAAGCTCCCGACGAGTCGCTCGTCGAATACGTCAGGGCGATGCAGGAGCTTTACGATTACGCCGATCCCAACGCTTCGAACACGGAGCAAGTGGAACGAGTTATCCGACAGAGCCACCCCACCTTTGCTCTTTACCTGCGGGGAAGTCGCTGCAGGAACCTGAATGAGGTTGCCGTGGAAGCGCGTCGGGTGCAAGCCGAAATTTCAGCTGCCCGTGCGTACCGGCCCCCGCCACCCCCATCGGATTGTCTGGAGCCCAGCTGCGCCTGGAATGGCAGTGCGCATTCAAGGAGTGAAAACGCTCGAACGTCAGGTGAGGGCGCTTTCCCGGAAATCTCGGATCGCGCTCTTGATCCATACTCAAACGGGCCGAGGATCATCGAAGCTGTGCGAGAGGTAAAGTGGTCAACCTCACGCCGACCGCCCGACAGAGATTACCAAACACGGTCAAACGATCGAGCGCTGGTGACGCGTGCGGACGGGCAGCGTAACATGGTGGTGGCACCGGCTCAACAAGCTCTCACGGACGGCCGTACGCGAGAGCACCCTCGTCTGCCTAGAGCCCGGAATCCCGGGCCATGCTTCTCTTGTGGCCAAGTTGGTCACTTGGCTTGTGCCTGCCCTGCGAGTCAGGGAAACGAGGTAGGCCGCCGGTAGCAGCGCCGGCGGCCGAAGCTGATCCGAGCGACGGAGCTGCAATAGTGGCACCCTCACTTCTCAGGATCGGAACACCGACCACTACCAGGGCTCCATTCATAGACCTTGCGATAGCAGGGACTACGTTCCGAGCACTGCTTGACACTGGTGCTAGCACTTCTCTAATCGGAGACGAAGTCGTTTCCCGCCTTCGACAGAGAGGCATTCGGGTGCGAAAACGCAGCCTGCCCCTCCAGTTGGCGAGCGGAGAAGTATGCTCCGGCGGGGATGTGCACCTCGTCGCACGTTGGAATCAGCGCGCTCGGCGACAGCGTTTCATTCATCTGCCTGGACTCACGGTACCAGTTATTCTCGGCCGAGATTTCTTGTCCCGTACGGGAATCGTGGTTGATATCGCCAACTGTGGCTATCGGGAAAGCCCGTTCGCGCCACTCAAACCGTTCGTCACAGCACCGACCGCGACGGCCGAAAGGACAGCTTCCGAGGTGGAAAGGAGGAATACCTCCCGAGGAAGCGGCGCTCCCCCTCAGCCGCTAAATACAGCAGCTGCAGCCCGTCCCCATGCCTTGAGCGTGGGCGCGGAGGAGCGTTTACAGGATCTGCTGGCAAACGCCGACAACCTGACAGACAATGAGCGCGGCTGCGTCTTTTCGTTGTTAGGAAACTTCGAAGAGATGTTCACGGACCGCCCCGGCTGTACCAAGCTTGTACAGCACCGCATCGAGACAGGAGACGCGCAGCCTTGGAAATCCAACCCGAGACCGGTCAGCCCCGCCAAAAGGCAGGCGATTGACGCGGCGCTGCAAGAACTGATCGATGCGGGCATTGTTCGCAGCTCATCAAGCCCCTGGGGATTCCCAGTGGTGCTGGTCCCCAAAAAGGACGGTAGTTCACGGCTGTGCGTGGACTACAGGCGACTGAATGCGGTCACACAAAAGGATGCATACCCCTTCCCGAGCGTGGACGACATTGTTTCGAACCTCGGCGGAGTGCGGTATTTTTCTACTCTGGACGCTAGCAAAGGCTATCTCCAAGTAGAGATGCGACCAGGCGACGAGTGTAAAACGGCGTTCACCTGCCACAGGGGTCTCTACGAATTCGTTAGGATGCCCTTCGGTCTGTCCGGAAGTCCGAGCACCTTTCAGCGGCTGATCGACCGTGTACTGGGAGACGCCAAATGGCATCACGCTCTCGCCTACCTGGACGACATCGTCATCTACTCCCACACGTTCGAGGAACACCTCGAACACCTCCGAGACGTTCTGGGAAAACTCAGAACAGCAGGTCTCACGCTGAACCCCGCTAAAGCACAGCTGTGCAGGGCTGAAGTCAGTTTGCTCGGCTACCGCGTTCAGCGAGGAAAAGTAGCCCCGGACCCTGACAAACTTCGTGCTATCCTGGAATTCCCGGTGCCGAACGATGTAAAGGCCGTGCGCCGTTTTCTCGGCATGGTGGGCTACTATCGCCAATTCATTCCCAACTGCATCCGCCTGCAATCCCCTCTAACAAAATTGTTAAGGAAGGCAGCCTCGTGGGAATGGGGAGAGGAACAGCAGGCGAGTTTTCGTCAGCTCTCGCAAGCCATCGCCGATACCGCGTCACTGAAACTCCCCGACCTAAATAGGCCCTTTTTGATCCAGACAGATGCCTGTGATTTCGGAGTGGGCGCAGTGCTTCTCCAAAAGGTGGACGAGAAACTGCACCCCGTGGCGTTCGCCAGCCGCGCGCTGACGCCGGCGGAGCATGCCTCACTATCATCTTCGCGCTCCGAAAATTCGAGATGTACGTGGAAGGTACAGGGTTCACGGTCGAAACTGATCACATGGCCTTGACATGGCTGACCCGCTTACGCGAGCCGAGCGGGAGGCTCGCGCGCTGGGCACTGACGCTACAGCGCTTCGATTTCGAGGTGCGCTACCGGAAAGGCGCCACAAACGTGGTTGCGGACGCGCTGTCGCGCGCGCCGGTGAATGACCCGTCCCCAGCCGCGGGAGAGGAGGCGCGGCAACTTCCCCGCTCGTCGGGAAAGGAGGGCCGAAAGGAGAAATTCCCGCCTCCGGAGCACGCGCATCTCGTTACAGCGAAAACGCCGATCAAGATTGCATTCAGCAGGGAAGAGCTTATCAAAGCTCAACAGGAAGACTCGTATTGTCGTGAGATGGTCGCCAGTCTGCGTGAAGAGACGGACCAATCGACACCGCTGGTCGAAGAGCGCCCAGAATCCGCGGAGAACGCGGTAGGCGCGAGCTCTAGGGCGGCTGGTATTGCTGCGATTGAGCTGGAGAACTTCCTGTTGGACGCTGATGGAGCTTTGCTGAAATACGTGCCTGGCAAAGAAGACTCAAACGAGTGCTTTAAAGCCGTCATCCCCGGCCAACTGAGGCATGCTGCTTTGCAGCAGTATCACGACGCAGACGGTCACGGAAGCGCACCAAAGACATGGAAGAAACTATGTCGGCTCGCTACCTGGCCAGGAATGAAGGCTGATGTATGTAAATACGTACGGACCTGCCACGTCTGCCAAGAAAGGAAACCGCGAGGTGGGAAACCGCCTGGCCTGCTCCAACCGATCGTGAGCACAAAGCCATGGGAAACTGTGGCGTGCGATCTGATCGGACCGCTGCCGCGCAGCAAAAGAGGGCACAAATTTGTGTTAGTGGTGACATGTCACTTCAGCGGAATCGCTGAACTCTATCCGCTGCGAAACGCCACAACGAAGGAGATCCTGACGAAGCTCTCAGGATTGTTCTGTCGCTACGGGTTTCCGGAGAGGCTGATCACTGACAACGCCTCGTATTTCACGGCGAAAGTTTTTCGTGATACGTGTGCCGCCATGGGCGTACGGCAGCAGCGAACGACGTGTTACCATCCGCAGTCAAATGTGACCGAACGCCGCAATCGCGATGTGAAGCCACTGCTCGGGGCATACGCCCGGACGCACAACGACTGGGATGAGCACCTCGACGCGATCACCTTTGCACTGCGAACAAGCGAGAATCGCTCCACAGGTTTCACGCCTGCCTTCCTGATGTTCGGGAAGGAACTAAATACGCCAACTGACACCATTTTGACCAAAAGGCAGGATGCTTCGTCAGGCGAAACGGCAATAGCCGATTACGCGCGGCGCATGCGTGATCGCTTGCAAAAAGCAGTGAGCGAGGCCAGCCAAAATCGCGCTAAAGCAAGGGCTAGCCAGAAGGCTGCCTATGATCGCGCGCATCGGAACGTGGAATTTCAAGTGGGAGACTTCGTTCTAAAGCGTAGCCATGTGCAGAGCGATGCGAGCACGGGGTTCGCAGCTGGCCTTGCGCCTAAATGGATTGGGCCGTTCATAGTTGCTGAGAAGCTCTCGCAGTTGAACTACAGGCTGAAAGATCCGAACACGGGTCGACTCGGCAAGCCGATCCACGTCGGGGAGCTAAAACAGTACTTCCAACGGGAAGTGGCTGGCAGGGCGGCAGCGCCGATTTCGCGAAGACGCGGGAAAAGGTCAGTGCCCCCACCTACCCCCAAAGCTCGCCCATACAATACCCGCTCTAGGCGAAAGCGACCTTGACGGGGTGAGTGGCCTGACCACAACACCTCGACCGCTCAGACGAGTGGTCAGGTAGGCAACCGGTTGTGAGGAAGCGAGCTGGCTACGGGAGGGTCGTATCTAGCAGTACTGTTGGTATGTCCCCTCGTCCCAAACAAAGGGGGGGAGGAAAGGAAAAGCGGGCGGTGGCGAAGACACTACCAAGCTGTCCCCCCTCTCCACTCGCTGCCGTAGGGACCTGACCAAATGGCAGGCAACTATTGGCTAGGAGCGCCAAAGGAAAACTAGTCGGAAATCCGAAAGGGGTCTCCCAGAAGGCGCTGCGAAGACAGGCGTCGTCTCCCAGCGAACTCGCTGACGCAGTCGACATCACAAGCATCGGATAGTCAGCAGCAACAACGCCTTGGGTGCCAGCGACGGTCGCAGCTCTAGCCGCCACCACAGAAGCGCGCACTTCCTCGAGACCGGCCGTGCCACAACCCAAGTCGCCGCCGCCCAGCCGTCAGGAAGCAGCGCTCGGCGACGGTTCTGGACGGCTGTTGGAGCAGCAGCTGCAGGCTGCAGTCCTGCCTCTCGAGTGCCGGATCGCCATGGAGGGACACTACTCGAGATAAGCGTTTCGGATATCGCCGCCGTGTTTCCTTCAAGTGGCGTGTGTGCGTGAGTGCGCGCGCGTGGATGTGACCGCGGTCGTCGCAGCTGTGTGACAGCATTTCCATGCTGTCGGCGTACCGACGAGCGGCGCCGTGTGATCATCGGAAGCTGCGAGGCAAAGGACTTAATTCGTGCTTCACGGCAGACAGAGTAGCTGTGGAGCGGCGAACGGAAAGATCACGGTGCAACCAACCCTCCAGGCACTGGACGTCGCGAAACCGCCGTGGCGGCGCTTACACCTGCGCAGTGAAGAAGTGTACGGAAGCCCGGACAGCGGCGCTGGAGCGTTGTATGCAAGACAAGGCGGCAAGGAAGTCGTTGCCGGCCTACCGTCGCCTGAATTCAGGTGACGTTCGGTCTTTAGGGAGGAGGAGTGTAGCGATCGTGGAGAACCACGCATCCCTCCGAAACGCCGCGCGCCGCGGAGGATGAAGGGGAGAAAATTATTCCTTCTCTTCCGGGGTTGAGTAACCCAAACAGGTTTCTCGATAGCGCCGCGTTTCCCTCTTCCCTCGCCGGGCGCAGGAGCGCACCCCTAGGCGTCGCAGACGCGACGCTCATTGGCCGAAAAAGGACAAAGGGCAAGATGCGCCGAGATCGGCGGGAACCGGCTACCGCCGAGGGGAGACGACAGCGAGCCGCGACAGCGGAAGGACGCAAGGTAAATACCTCCCCGCTATACTTCTTTGTTGTCGCCATCTTGCCCTTCGAAGTGTCAGGCCCCATCCAAAAGGATAAGGTCTCCAGCAAGACCTTCACCAGCGTTCTTTTTGGGAAGACCCAATAAACATCTGGTTCCGGGCAAAGTCCTGTTCTGTGTTGTGTCGTATTTTGCATTACTACTTTGCGGCCGTGAGAACGGCTGCACGTGGTGTGTGATCGCGGGAGCTCTGTGTTTGCGGCCTAGACCTCAGAAGAGGCTCGACGGCTTAATAAGAACCCCCACAATATATATCACGCTGTTTCTCTATCTTTTTGCAATTTATAGTTACGATATTCAATCTTAGGACATTATTTATGGTAGAACAACGTTTATCTTTGCATTAGTTTTGGCCAAAAGTTGTAGTTCTGCACTCGGTAGTTCTCCGGCCCATGATGCTTTGAGCGCCCATGGTGGCTGAACTCCCCGACTGGAAACTCCATGTAAACTCACATAGACGGCAGCATAGCTTTCCCTCTAGGTAATAGCCTCTTTACACGGGCAGAGTTAACCACGGTTAGCGTAACTACGGTTACGCGAAACCGTGGTTAGCCCATTTACACGGCAGACCAAACCACAGTTACACCCCTAACCGTGGTTATCGCAAACCGAGTTTGGCGACCTCGGTTTGCATCGTTAACCGAGGTTATGGCGGCGTCTGTTGACGGAGGCTGCTCGTCGGCACCCGAGTGCGCGAAGCGTACGAGCGTATCTGCTTAAGCAGTGTACTCGTTTGCCCGTATTGAATAGCCGGTGTCTACTGTTCCGCCCGGCGTCTTCGGTTACGGCCTACAGCCAAGCGCCTTCGTACTGAAGCCCCGTCCTGTGTCTGCAGTATCGTTTGTGCGGCTTGGTGCTGAGCGCGGAACGTCAAAATATGCACAGTCTTAGCTTTTAATGAAAGTGCACAAGTTCGCAACGCTTGCAGTGTGGGATTTTGCGAGCAGGCTGAGGTACGTTACACTTACCGCGGCGGTGAAGCGAGCGAGCGCCGCGAACTACGCCAGGGTACGTAACCCCCTAGCCGTCGATAGGCTTAAATTATTTCTCTTCGAAGCCGCGGCGATCGGCGTTTTGGAACTGATCAACGCTGTCGAAATGATGTACTCATGAAACTTCCTTATTGTGAATCCTATTCTGCAGCCGTAAAATAACGATATGACAAACTTTGGCGATGCATTAATTGCAGAGCTAGCATAAACAGAACGGTGAGCCGCAATGCACCGGCGGCAGCTGTCTTGAGCAGAAACTTGATAGCATCGCGGTTATCGGTCTTGACAGCAATTTGCCGCTGGTCAGTGATGCTCAAGAGTGATACAAACCTGATATTCGGCTGAGTATTCCAGATGCCAATAAATTTGGTACGCTTTGTTTCTGACGTCGGCGCTAGCGCGTTCGCGTACGGTCTGCGGGAGGAGGGGCCAACGCGGTGGTGTTTACAGTGGTCGATGAGGTGCTGCAATCGTGCGGGGCTTTACCGCGTTGTTGATGCCTTGTCGGACGGCACTCCGGAAACTTCATTATAAATAAGATATTTGTAAATGCTGCTTCGTTCCGCAGATCGCCGCGTCGCTTAGGTTGTACTTTATGGGTAATGGCGGCCGTAACCGAGAACGGCGGCGAGCTGTGTAAGCACAGCTAACCGCGATTGGCGGTTAACCGTGGTTAAGTTCGGTAACCTCGGTTAAGCGTAACCGTGGTTAAGCCGGCCGTGTAAAGAGGGTATAAGAGTAAGAAACTCTGTGGGTAAGACGTGGCTATTGCCGCGCTACGCCGACCGCTTGAGTTGGTAGCCCAGTTCGCACCCCAGCGTCACGTGGGGTGTGACGTCACAGCGTCACGTGGGTAAGACGTGGCTACCGCCGCACTACGCCGAAAGCTCGAAACCTAGAGTAGTATTGCTTTCGCAATAAAAAAAAAAGCAGCCACAAGTGAGGATCGAACTCACGACCACTGGCTTACAAAACCAGCGCTCTGCCACTGAGCTATAGCGGCTTTTTTTTCTTTATTGCATGAATTGGTACAAATACATCAGTAAAATATCGTGATTGCGATGCCCCTTAGCTGACAACCGTGTCTAATGGACTTTCATTACCACAAGTTCGCCCATCAGACCTAAGACCTCCTCCGCAGCGTCTTGCTGCTTCAAAATTTCTTTTAGTTTATACACTTGCTCAATAAAATAATCACATACAGATCGTGCATCGACATCACAGTGTTTATAAGCCATCCTACTCCTCCAAATACTGTGAAGGCCCAGTAGCATGATGACGTCATACTGAAAATCATCATTAATAGTTGTCATCTACCGAATTACACGTGACGTCAATGGCAGGTCTTTTTTAAGTGTCCTTTGTAACACATCCCAGTAAAACACAGAATCCCAACAATCCAGGAACACGTGCTCAACTGTTTCAGGTTTCCTACATAGTATACAGTTTGAGCCCCAAGGTACAAAAAGGCCCTTTTCTTCCATCCATGTTTTGAGTGGGAGGGTTCCTGTATGCTATTTAAAAAAGGATGTTTTTACGCCCGGTGCAACAGTCATGTTTTTAACTCGTTTGAGCACATCTTTCCCTGGGCCTTCACAGTATAAAGTTCTGTACAATGGAGCTGGGAACAATTGTGAAATAAGATCCTTGTACAGTCGCTTAGGTGGTACCGTCGCTAAATACTCTACAGAGTACCTCACGCGCAAAAACTTGAACGACCACACCACTTCTCGCAAGAAGCGTGGCACAGTGTATCCCCGAGTAGAGCATGATGAGACTATAAACTCTGGAATTGCACTGGATAGCATGATTTGCATAAAGGTTCTCAGGAATGCATCTTTTTGGTCACGTAGGAAACAAAACCTTAAAACCATCTGCCGCACATATAGATGCATTAGAGACAACCCTCCGTCTTTAACTCGCCGAAAGATATTATCTCTGCTAATTAGTGGCGCTCGTTACGGCCGCTACCATCGGATCAGACATTAGGGAAGGAAGGGCACGCGCGTAGCAGGCTGCTTCGCGAGTCACTTTTCTCTTTATTCCGACTCTGATATCAAAACCAAAAAGCATAAATAATAAAACCGTCAGCCTACTTCGGCTGACGCAACAGGGATTAAAATCTTCTCAAAACAGCCAAATCATCAAGAACACAAATCCATTCAGGCGGGTCAAGTTGTGCTCGGTATACTTCTCTTAAAGGGGTCATGCAATGCCCAAAACGGGGTAAAGCAAATCGGTCGAGAGATAGGTACTCTCTCACAGGTCAATTCACCGCAGGAATGTTTTAGCTAGCTTCATTAACACCAGAGATATCGGCGATTAAAAATGGCGCTCCTCCTCGCTCCCCTCAACTCAGCACTCTACCAGAAAAAAAAAAACGAAGAAAACAGCTCGGGAACTCCGCCCCGCTAGCCCCGCCCACGAAGCGTCATCGGGTGACGCTCGGTTCTCAGACTTCCGGTCGTCGCGCCTGTTTTCCCCCGAGCGTCGCCCATGCATTCACGGTCCCGTCTGCGTTTGCATAGCTTTCAACCTTGTCTGCTGTCTTCCTCGGCCAGCGGTGTCTTCAGTTTCTTGACCTCTCGGAATTGTGTGCGACAGCAGCCCGAACGACTCGGGTCGTTCGCGAGCGCATACCTGCAGGTGGGAGTCCACACATACCGGCGGCCGCCGCGGAGGGAGCACTTTCCTTCATATCCCTGTCCCATTGAGCGCAAATTAGCGTGCACTCCTGCCGAGCACGGCTTTCTACAAGACCGCTTTCTTCTCTCGCGCTGCCTGGGTCAGTGTCTTTGGTACCGTCTTCTGCGGTTTGACCAAGGGCGGCCGGTGACCCCTCGCGGAGTTGACGCGATAGCATCGACTCTGCATGGATGCTAGCAGACGATCGAGCGTGCAAGTTGCCCGCGTGCAAACATATATCGTCGTCGCTTTTAGTCCGGAGCTGCTTTCATTATGGTCGGCGAGAGGCATCTCTTGTGCATAACGAATGGAATGTATACGCGTACGTATCACCGACTAGAGCACGGACTGATGATCGCCACAGAGTTTGGATATCGGATGACAGGTGAGCACGAATTATTCGTCCGCAAATCTTAAAATTGAGATTAACAAAATGGATAGCGTAGTTTTTTTTTTTTTGACATCCTTCGCACATCGTTTAGGAAGTGCCAATGCGCAACGTGCACGCGTGTTTATCTCGTGTGTACGCATCGTCCGAGCCAGAATCGACGGCGCAAAACATCAGCAAAGCTGCTTGGCACATTCAGTTCGGCAGTGCAGGTTGTCACTGATTTTTGCACCGACACGCAAGAATCGCGCACATGAGCATGCGAGCGGCTACGCTAGAGACGCAGCGAAGCGGGTGATTCCAAAACGCCGTCCACCGTGGCTTCGACGCGAATAAGGCCTAGCGACGACCAGGGAGCAGAGCACGATCGGAGTGCCGTCGGTCGCAGCGCCCGCGGACGGCATCTCTGCGGTAACCTGGCGACATCCGGTGCTGCACATAAGCGGTGCGAATTTGTGTACTTTCGCGATGAAGCTGAGGACAGACCTTTTTTGACGCACGTTTTATTTACACGAAGGTTGATGCTGCCTATTTAATCGGCACGGTGTCAAATCGGACCAGCTAGTGCTCTTTTCGCACTCCTGCACCGACGCGCACTTTCAGTCGGACGCCACCACCTTTTCGGTTAACATCGCGAACCGAAGCGCCAAGCTCGGGTTCACGCATGCATTGCAGCACTCGAGCAGACGACTTTCGCAGCTACCGGAAGTGTGTCAGTGACGTAGAGGGCGTCGCGGCTGCAGCCAATGGCAGCCTGTCGTGGCCTGTCACTCTGTGTCTGGTGACGTAGGTAATCACGGCAGAATAGTCCCAAATCTCGCCGCCACGCGGAAATGGCGCAGCCCGCGAATTTCAAAAAACGCTGTTTTTAAAAATTAATAATAAATCGCTGGATTTTTTCCGATGAGTTTTACTTTGAACGGATGCTCGGAAGCATTTGTTCTACACATTGAAAACGTTTGTCAGTGACCTTTCTAGCCGTTTCATGCCCCCTTTAAGCTTGCGACACTCTATAACGTTTACGCTACGCGCACCAAGCGAGCGCTAACATCAGCGTGTCGTATTTTCATCCGCGTCCTCCAGAGACTGCGGAGGCCCAGAAGCATGATTAAGTCGTATGGTACTTCTTCGTTGCCAACTGCCAAGAACCTAATGCCAGAAATACATTTTATTTATTTATTCAAGTACCTACATATCACCCTGGTGGCCATTACAGTAGGAGGGACGAGGCAAAAAAAAACTGAAACACTTGTCAGCGCCAAAGTTCTAAAGTGAAAACAATACACGCATGAAATACATCGTCCTGATGGGCATTGTAGAAGTCTGGAACGATAGAAACCCATTTCAAAGCTTCAGAGTAATAACAAATACAAGAAACAAACGCTGGCAATCAATAATTGCTCCAGAGTAATAAACATATGCAACAAACACGGATAATCAGTCAGTGGACACGAAAGGGGGGAAAATGGAGAAAGCTACGCGTAATGACTAAGTGCATCGACAAACATTGCACGATCAGCAGTTTCAACAATATCAGGACGCAGCCGGTTCCATTTACCGATAGTGTACGGAAAAAACGACTTCTTATAAACAGTGGTGCAGGCAAAAATTTCTTTAATCTTTAGGCTGTGATCTCGCCGCTCAGGTACATAGCTCGGTGTCTGTAAATATCTACTTTTAACTAACGGTGTTTCGTTGTACAGTACGTCCCGCAAGAATAAAAGGCGAAATCGTTCACGGCGTAGGGAAAAGTGCTCCCAGTTAATTTGACGTTTTATATCGGAGATGCTGCTGGGAAATTGGTAACAACTAGTTATAAAGCAGGCGGCACGATTCTGAATGGCTTCTATACTATTAATGAGATGCTGTGTGGGAGGGTCCCAAACAATACATGCATAATCAAGAATAGGCCTGACATTGGTAACATAAAGTGTTTCCCTAACGTTCTGTGGGGCTTGTTTGAAGTTTCTTTTAATGAAGTTCATAACGCGGCCTGCCTTCTGGGTTATACATTGAACGTGACGATTCTATGTTAGGTCTGAAGAAAATGTGACACCTAGGTATTTAGCTTCGTTAACTGTCGCGAGGGGCTGACCATAAATGAAATAATTTGACAACATCAAGTTACGCTTTCTGGTGAAACGGATATAACAGCACTTGGAAACGTTTAAAGACATAAGCCAGTTTTGACACCAATGGGATATTCTATGCAGGTCGGACTGTAAAGCTAATCGGTCTGAATCATTTTTAATTTCTCTGTATAAAACACAATCATCAGCGTCGAGCCTGATTTTTGACGTTATTCCAGTACCAATGTCATTAACGTAAATTAAAAAAAAGAAGAGGCCCTAATACAGAGCCCTGTGGTGCCCTGGATGTCACAGAAGCGGTAGCAGATTCAGTTCCATTTATGATTACTTTCTGCGAACGGTCAGTTATGTAATTTTGCAGCCAGAAAAGAATATGCCGAGGTAAACCGAGGGCGGATAGTTTGTGAAAGAGAAGAGCGTGACAAACTTTGTCGAATGCTTTCGGAAAATCAAGAAGAATGCAGTCAGTTTGGAGACCACTGTTGAATGAGCTAAATATATATATATATATATATATATATATATATATATATATATATATATATATATATATATATATATATATATATATATATATATACAGTAGAAAATGTAAATATCCTGAGACAATGTATATACCCTGAGAAAACGTATATAACCCGAGACAGTAGAAACATATATATATATATATATATATATGTTTCTACTGTCTCAGGTTATATACATTTTCTCAGGATATATACATTTTCTACTGTCTCATGTTTTTTGCATAAAAGACAGTTGGTCGTCCATGGGACGAAGATCCCCTTTTCATGTAGCAACGTCTTAACAGGAAACGTATTCGAGTGTAACTTAAAGAAAAAGATTTCGTAGATGGATGAACTGGCATTTTTATTGCGTAAGAATACTACGCAATACTAGTGCTTGGTTGGTTGCTCGATTTACATACTTCACGAATGTATGGTACACTTTCCATAAAGTACTCTCTGGCGGGCCTGAGGTTTAGATCTGCATGATGTCCCGCCAACCGAGTGTGCCATATGCCGCGCATGCATAGTACCATTACCATATAATGCGGCGCCCCGCCATCGATTGATGTAGGGAGGAAGCGGATTCCATATGATGTTAGCCTTCAAGTCCTTTTTATGGTGCGTTGTAGTATGTCCCACCTGAAAACAGCATCTGAACACTCAAGAAAATTATGATCAATGGTCTCTGGTCTTCTTCAATGCAAACACTTTATTGTCCACGGAACAAAAACACTCTTCTGCTCGAGCCACGGTTTCACTGGTACAGTTGCAGTGTGTACTTGAAAAAAGAAGCTTTTTACCGAAGGTCGAACTGGCATTACTCTCTTCAGGACATCTTTGCGTTTACCTTTTGGATACATCAAGCGATGCATTGGTTGTGACATGTATACATCAACAATATCCTTGTATAACTTCCTCCGGGTTACGTCATCCAGATATTTTACTGAAAATCTTGCTTGGAGAAATTGAAAGGACCAGATAACCTCTCGAAGAAATCCGCGCACAGTTGATCCCTTAACTCGAGTTGAAGCCAAAACAAAAGACGGCACATGATCACACAATCGAGTTTGAATCACAGTCTTTAAAAAGGCATCGCCTTGGTCTCGCACGAGCAGAAACCAGGAAACCACTTGTTTCAAGAACAAATGAGCTTAACCCAGTGCGCCAACTTTTACTGTACGGAAAAGGTTCATGCGGCTTGCGCCCTCCCACGTCGACCTCCATATAAATACGGCGCACACCCTATGTAGTTTTTGTATGTTCCCTCTCGAAGCACACATGACTTGCAGAGCATACTAAATCTTCGCTACGAGAAACAGGTTACAAACATTTGACCTCGCGAAGACGGATAGATCCTGCCCACCAAACTTTGGGGTTCTTTCTTCGAGCTGCTCTGCTTCCCATTTCCAATATTTTGAGGTGTCTTTATAGCGTTTTAGATGCACACCGAGATACTTCGTTGGTAAGTGTGACCATTGCATGCTTTCCAAACGTACTCGCGTGGGGCCCCATTCTCCACGCCAGATGCCTATAGATTTTTTCCAGTAGATGCTGCTTCCCGTCATACTGCAGAACTTTATTGCTACGCTTACCGAGTTAGTGACATTGGCATCAGCAATGTAAAAAAAAACAGCTACGTCGTCCGCATATGCTAAAAGCTTAACTTCACTTGTAGAAAATCGATAACCGGTGGTAGCGTTGTTAGTTATAACCCCTAAAAAAGGGCTCCAAAAATAAGACAAATATTAAACGCGACAAGGGACACCCTTGCTTAACAGATGATTTACTTGAAATGGAGTGGTTAGTGTCTTCTTGACTACAATCCTGGTGAACATGTTAGTACAGCATTTAGTATAGCGTTTGTCTGTGAGCCTGACCTGCTACCTGCTCAAAGCTCCTGAACGGACCTAGGTCCACTAACAACATCCCAAAGATTTCACACGATGAAATAATGCTTCCCGTTCAGGAATTCTATTCGGTGCATATACATATGCCGCTCTCTCCCCTAAATACGAGAAAAGTTGAATTCACATACAACACTGCGGCCGCTTTCAGAGGAGAATACAGATTCTACAGTCCCCTTCCAATTTCAAATGTAAATGAACATATTCCATATTTTACAGCTGCAGCACACACTGAATCGAGCGCGGTATACTTCAATCATCTTATCTGTCTTCTATTTGCTTTCAATTTTAGTCGCCTGAATAGCTAACAAATCAATTTCATATTTGGGCAATAGACGATTCACCTCATTTTGTCTCCTTCGCGCAGGCAACCCTCTTACATTTTGGGTAGCTACGTGCAGAGCAGATTTGAACTTAGTAGCCATATAAGAAGTTACAAATGGTCTTTGCCGAACCCACAGCACTATGTAGAAAACAGAGCTTATTTTTCTGCAGGGGATGCTCGATACTGCAAAAAGGCGTATTCCCCACGGCATCAAACCTGATCACAGACCGGGTTTCAGGGCCGACCGACAACAGAACCTCCGCTAAGGTGGAGGAGGCGTTTACAAAGTCCTACGATTCAGTGGCACGTTTGGTTTGGGCTTGAAGGACGCACGGCGACTAGGAGGCGACTTCGGAAGAGGCCCCTCCTGGCCCCTTTCTTCAGGCCTCGTTGCCCCATAGTCAGTATCGGCATGTGTCCTCTTAGCCGGCAAACTGGAGGCCGCGAACATATTGGTGTGGTTGTCCTCTTCTTTTGTCTGCTGTGGAGTTGACTCAGTTGGGGCAGCATTTACTTGGACGCTTTCTTTTTTTGCCACGACTTTATTATGAGTATCGTCGACCTACGGTGACTCTGCGCTTGTGGAAGAGCCAAATCAGTTGGGAAACACGGTCTTTCCGGAGGCCGTGAATTTTTGCGTTGTGTCTTCCTGGCTTTCACAGGTAGCCTGTACTGCATTAGCGTCATCCATAATGTGCTTCTCGGTGATGTCGCTGCGCACTGGACTCGCAACGTTAGCATAAATACGTACGCACTGGGCGTCGTCATGGCCGTAGCGACGACAGAGCCCGCAAAGTGGCACGCGGCACTCTCTACGAATGTGTCCGGTGCCGCGGGACCGGAGGCAGATGAAAGTGAAGGAGTGCGACGCCCTCTCCAACTCGCAACTGGTGTGGTAGGTCCTAGACAGTCACGAAAACCTTCAGCTTCAATGTTACTCAGGGCGCGCAGTAGAGGACGTGTCGACGCACTCTAGCATTCCACTGTTCCCTAGTTATATCAGTCACTTTTCTAAAAGCCGCCAAAGCTGTTTTTATGCCTTCGCCTTGCACGCCGTGTAGCAGCCAGAATAGCTTCAACCTGACGCCTAGGTTGCAATGGTCAATAACAACACGACTGTGGTCATAGACGTTGAACGCCTCCGCCTGTAGCATTTTACTCTTAGCTTCTCCTTTGCGAAATGTCCCAACTCACACATGATTCATCTGACATGCCACGAGGGCGACCACTTCCGACAGCAGTGACAGACGCTCATTGCTGTTGGAACCGTCAACGCGGTATGGCCTGGCTTTCACGTCGCCATGCCAAAGACAATATGAAAACACTCGAACCTGTTGGTAGATGTGGCAGAACCTTTTGTAATCTTTAGCAGCGTCTCTCGCACTCCTGATACCACGGCTCAGCTTGGCCGCTGAATCCGCTCCTTGGGAGCCCAGATGCCAACTTCCGTCACGCTCGGTGGCCGGACGTTTCGGAGCAGACATTAGGGAGGGGTACGCGCGTAGCAGGCTGTGTCACGAGTATATATTCTCCATTATACCGCACGCGCAGCTGTATTTCAATATGATAAAAGAGCTTTCGAAAGAAAATAAAAAACGGCCGCAAGTGAGGATTGAACCCATGACCACTGGTTTACAATGGACCAGCGCTGTACTACTGAACTATAGCGGCTTTTTTGTTTTCTGACATGGTATTTATTACGCGTGGTTATGTACAGAAAGGGTTATGTACACAGACTACTTACAAAGTTAAAATGACTCAGCCGTTGCTGAGCTGCACAACGGAAAACACAACTAAAAGGCCGGCCAATCAGGTTGAAAGTCATATTCATCAGAAATGTCCTTCAGGGTCAGCATCATTCTGCTAAAATGGAGTCTAGGTGGAACAACAGATTCAGCGTTGCGATCCAACATGCGTGTCTTCGACAAGCTATGGAGTCCAATAAGGAAAAACATGTCATATGGTTTGTAAAAAGCTTGTGTAACAGAAAGATACCGCACTCTGTACGAATTTAGAACGAAGTCTCTCTTGAGAGTTCTTTGCAGCACGTTCCAAAAGAGAATTGCGTCTTTGCAATTATTGAAACAGTGCTCAATTGTTTCAGGCACATCACACAGACGCTAGTTTACAGATGATACAAAATATTTTTCCTATGGAGCCATTGCTTCCCGACTTAGTGTTTTCTTCAGATTTTACTGATCGTCCACAGTTACTAGGATTTATGAAGGAAGTTTATGCTTCGGTGCGGTTTTTGACAGTACGATTCTCGAATGAGTACTTATATTCTGTTGCGCGCAAGTGACTATACAAAAAATTGATAGCAATGCTTTTTCCGCCACCACTGTATCGTTTTTTATACTTTGGTCTTAAGGGTCACGATGTGCAAAAGAGGGTGCTCAAAATGCAGATTTCCCCTGAGCTATAGCGGTGCTCGCTCTTTTCTTTTATTGCCTGTTATTGGGACAAGTAGCACAACAGACATACTAAAATACGTTACCGTTATTCGGTCTACGTGAAAGCTTAAAATTGCTTTACTTTTGCAAGATCATCCAAAACGCCAACACATTCATGTGGCTCCTGTTGGCTGCGGTATTCATCCGGCCTATACATGACACTTTCAATTAAATTTTCTCGGACTGGACTTATGTTAACGACAGCATTTCTGACTTACATTCAGGTTTTCCATATACTGTGAAGGCCTAGGCATGATGAGACCATAAGGAACGCAGGACTCATCGCTTACCAGTAAGAACCGGATTCCATATGTTGTAACCGGCAGGGCGACTTTCTTAATCGTTCTTTGCAGAATGTTCCAATGAAAAACGGCATCCTAATATTGTATAAAGGCATGTTCGATCATTTTCTTTCTGCAGAGGATGCAGTTAACCGTCCATGGCAGAAAAATGTCCTTTTGATCAAGCCAAATTCTTACGGGTAGTGTAATTGTATGTAGTTTGAAGAAAAAACTCTTACATTAGGTTACGTTTTATCTGCATCTTTTTTACTCTCTTCAGCATGTCCTGCCGTGGGCCTTCATAGTTTAGATGTCGATACAGTGGTCATAATTACATCACATCCAACAAATCTTTGTACAATTTCCTTCTTGGCACAGAACTTAAATATGTAAAGAAGAAGATGACCTGGCGCCAGCGCGCCGGCCCGAGACGCGAGAACCAGTTGTTCGAGCCAGGGCCTACCTTGCAAGTGCCTACCTGCAAGCCTCGACCTAGCCCTAGCAAACAAGCTAGCCTTACAATAAAGCTCGTTATAAGTATTCTAACGAAAACAGCACTTCTAACATGCTTAAAGCCGTCACCACTTCACACCAAAATCCCCTTACAAGTTACACATGCGGTTATTTTATCAGAACAGGATACAAGATATTTCGGCAAAGAATTGCGTAGGCGCACTTGAATCACTGTACGCAAAGAAGCATCATTCTGATCTCGCTAAAAAATAAAGCTCGGAACATTATGTCTCACAAACAAATGTACAAGGCCCACTCTTCTGTTGCGAGCAGAATGGAGCAGGTTAGTCTTACATGTGCGCTCCTTGTGTTACACCAAACGAGAACCCCAAATATTCGGTGTAATTTCTGTAGGCTCACTCACTACCTGAGCAACACCTGTAAATCATACCAAAACTTCGCTAGAAGGAAGGTGGTACAAATAGTTGCCCGTGTGAACATTGACAAATTCTTGACATTCCATACTTGCAATTTCTTTCTTAAATTCTCATTCTCATGTCACTGTAATGCTCGAGTGGCGCTTCCAAATACGCTGTCCCTTTTACATTGGCAAAGGATTCAGGTTTACGATCCCTGTTCCCGTACCAGAGTCTAATCGACTTCTCCCAGTTTACTTAGCAGCCTCTTTTACCGCAAAAATCAGTGGTCACTCTTGCAGCTTCTGCAACGCTTTCTCTGTCTGTGCAAAAAATAGCAACATCACCCGCTTAGGCAAGTACCTTCTACGGCTTCGAGTGCGAAGCGCCGTATCCAAAGTAAACTCAAGCAAAAGGGCTCGAGGCATAAAGCAACGGCGACATGAAGGAAACAGCTTAGCAGAGGCCCTTGCCATTCCCAATGCATTGGAGAAAGTGTGGCGGAAGTGACGTCAAAATTTAGGGTTAGCCAAGTCGGGCCATTAGCAACGGCGACGCTGTTGCTACGAAAACTCGGGCCACAAGCAACAGCGTTGCTAAGGGCCCTAGGTACGTGGGCGTCGCGGAGAAAGAGAATGCAGAGGGTAAAGGAGGAGGAGAGATGTTGCAGCGTCCGGTCGCGGCGCGGCCGCGCCGGCTTCAAAAAAATGACGTCAGGGCCTCTCCTAAGCTCTTTCCTTCCTCCATGAACGGCGACAATGGACAGCCCTGCCGCACAACGATTTCAGTGGCCCTCTTTGAGCCAATTTTTTATTCACCACAATGCGCATTGTGCATTCCGAGTGCGCGTGTTTGACCCCGTCCGTAATAAACCTCCTTACATTCGCGTATACTCTAACATTTGAAAAAGCACTTCATGAGACACCCGATAAAACGTTTTCGCTAGCAACACAACATTCCAAAACACTTCTCTCCACGTGTATAGTAGTCATTCGACCTTGAATACAGCAAGTTAGGTGTGGACCTAGTATGTCTTTGATAATACTTTGAGTTCTGCTCGTCAACACTTTCATAAAATGTTTGTAATCAACGTTGATGAGGCTAATCCGCCGATAAGACCCTACCAACAGCACGTTCGCGGCATCCTGACACTTTTAATGAAGACGACAAAGAGCTCTTTGAAAGAAGGCGGCAATTTATTGGTCTCATACTATCTATTAATTACGCAGCAGAAGACCCGATTTAACGCCCCTTTGAAATCTTTATAAAAAGTTGCGCCAAGTCCATCGGGGCAAGGAGGTATGCCTGCACTTAACTGATCAACTGTGTTTTCCATTTCTGTTACACTGATGGGAACTGAAGTCTTTTCTTCTGAGATAGGCAGTATTCGCAAGAAGTCCCTTTCAAAACCATCTTTACTCACTTGCTTCTGTCCAAGTAGTGCACGGTAATATTCGACCAAAACTTGTTCTATCAACTCTAGGTCAGTGCTGTCTTCACGTTTGTAAATTATGTTATGAATGTTATTTTTCGAGGTGTAGCTGTTTTCCTTCCTCAGTGATCGCTTAGTAGGCACCTCATCCATCCTTAATAGCTCACTTCGGGCTCGTACAACAGCACCACGATACTTATCTTCATGACGCATCAAGTTGGCTTTTAACTTAACTCCCTTTATTTGCTTCATGCATAACCCAGGCTGGAGAGCTTATATGTTAAAGCCAAAGCCTTCAATGGCTCATACTGTCGGCTTCTGTCCGATTACAATATAGCTGGCAGTCAAAGGATATCACCCGAAACTGAAACTAAGCATACTAATTATAACTCTTCCTGTCTACAGTGAAAAAGATAGTTAAATATAAATAAATAAATCCTGTCTTCACCGGGAATCAAACCTCCATCCCTTGGATTCCTATCCAAACGCTTTAACCAACTGCGCCATGTCCTTATTATCAACTTTTGCACGGGGCAGCTACAAAGCGTAGGGCAAACCATGTTAAAACACATTTACTGACGTGACAGGTTTAAACTGTTATCAACAGCATCAGTTGATCAAGCCATCCAATCCATGTTGGCCGGTCAGGAAGTACTCGACGCGCTTCTCTGAACCGTATGACACTTTCAATGAAGTGCTCGCTTACAGATCGCACTTCGATATCTGCGCTATTGTACTGAATCCTCATTTTGCACAAACTGTGGAGGCCCAGGCTCATAATAGTATCCAACGAAGGTCATCTGTTTTTACAGGTAATAACTTACAGGTAATGCCTTGGGGATGTAACGGAAGCTCTCTCTAATGTTTTTTGAAGGGTATCCCAGAAACAATCGACTCACAACAATCTAAAAGCACGCGTTCTATTGTTTCAGGTTTGAAAAGATGAAGCGGTTACTCGACCAAGGGACAAAAAGACATTTGTCATGCGTTCATGTTTTCACTGATAATGTATTAGTGGGAAGTTTGAAGAAACAGTTTTTTACTGACGCTAAGATTGCCATTCGCTCATCTTTCTTGAAGACATCTCCTCCTGGGCCTCTGCAGTGCGGCAAACGATACATCGGCACTGGTATCATTATGTCCACTAAGTCCCTATACATATTTTTCCTCGTGACATTACGTAGGTAGTCCGTGGAGAACCGCACGTGCAACATCATGTAAGAGAGCGCCACTTTTCGCAGGTGCCCCTCACTGCACCACTCATGATTTCAGACGAGCAAACCAATTCGAGCAGTAGCTGGCCCAACCATAATTGAATAACTGTCCTTTCCTTGAAAGTATGGAAGCTGATAAGTAAAGTGCAACTGTTTTTCTGGCTCGAGTCGAAACGTTTTGGGCAGGCGAATCGCCAAGGAAACGGGCGTTAGCGGACGAAAAAAAGATGCGCTTGCAATCAAGACATACGGCAGATAAGAAACGGAAACGATGTTTCGGCTGACAGGGCTGTTATCAACCACGTCATCAACGATCGCTTCAAGGAACATCTTTGACACGCGCAAAGAGCACACGATGGCTTCATGCTGAGTTCCTACCGTTAATGCGAACGCTTGAAGAAGCAGCCAAAATTAGTTTGGTACAACCGACATCTCTGTGAGAAATAGAGCTAGGAATAGATGATCTGAAGCCAGGTAAAGCGGCTGGCCCCGATAGCCTAGGGCCAACCTTTTACAAAACGTTCAAGTCTGTTTTAGCCCAGGTCCTTTTTAACCATGTGCGCAAGACCACATTTTATGGTCGTTTACAACATTGCACATAGTACTGGTACCAAAAACTGAGGAACCAGAAAAACGTCTCTTGATGAGCTCTTATCGTCCGATAACTCTCACCAACGCAGACTACAAAATGTATATGATGGTTCTGGGAAAAAAAAAAAAGAAAAAGCAAGGTGTCATTACCATGCCAGTAGTGCCACATCAAGCTTGTGGTATCAAGGGCTCGCTCATCGCTGCTAACTTACACATAGCGAGGAGTACATGTATTAGAATGCTGTGACGTGTTGGGAGAAAGAGTGGCAATGATACAGCTAGATCATATCAAGGCGTTTGATCGAGCATGGCACGACGTTCTTTTTTTCCATCCTCCACCATTCCAATGTGGGCTCCGTAAGAGCGGAGGGCGTTGGAATGGCACATTCTAATTTAACAGCGAGATCGTTGTAAATGGAAACCTCACTGAAAGAATTTAGGTAAGATCATCAGAGAGGCAGAGATGCCCTCTGTCGCCCCTGCTGTTTGCTGCCTACCTTTTTATTCTCGAACACTTTCTAATCTCATGCGCCCACCTAACTTTCTGCCGCTTCCTGATAGCCTTGCCTTATACCTTGCTTTTCCTATATAACAGAATTGTACTAGAGACAAAACCTTCCTTTCAATTTTTCACAGAATATTAAAAGACAAAAACTGACAGTGACACAGAAGGAAGTATTTCGTGAACAAGCATGGCTGCACCAACTACGGTGCAAAGCACCCTCTAATATTCACCCAATTAATCCGGTGGTGTCTTAGCTGCGTACATTTTATCCTCGAACAGTTTCTAATCTCATTTGCCCACCTAACTTTCTGCCGCCCCGAAGAGCTTTGTCATATACGTTGCTTTTCCTACATGCACAACTGTAACGGATACAAAACCTCTCTTTCAATTTTGCACAGAATATTAAAACTAAAAAAAGTGGCATTGACGTAGAAGGAAATTTTTCGTGACCAGCCACACCGTACGCCACAAGCGCAGTCTACAACTTGCGGCTCATAGTTCGCGGACTGCACCCGTTGTGGCAGCCTAACAAGCAAATTTCGGCAGGATTGCAATGAGCAATATTATTACCGATATGCTCTGGCATTACGCTTTGGCACCTCTAATGGTAGCCAATGTAAGATACGATATGCATATATAGGCATCACACCAGAGGTTAGGAAACAAAGCACAGAAAAAGAAGCGATAACATCGCTTACCTGCTGCAAGCAGTAGGATAATTGTTAAAATCTGTGCTCTCATTGATGGTTTGTCTAATAACAAAAAGGTAAGTTTTGATATCACTTTCAAGTAAGTTTGATGCAGAATCCACTGGAGCAGCGTAAATCAGTACTTCAGCGTCGTGTCAATGGAGTACGCCCTTGTTAATGTCGTGTTTAAGTATTTTGTGAACAAAGCAAGAAAAGCTTAAAGCGCAACGCAGCTTCCGAAAGAGCACATGTGAAATGATGCTTGCTTGAAGAGCAGCTGTTGTGTCAAAGCCAGTAGAAGCGTACGGAAGCGGCCAGTCATTATTGTGAAAAGTCTGCGTGTATCATGACAGCTGCATCAAGAACAAAAAAAAAAAAACAAAAAACAATAGGGCCGAATATTTTTGACATGCGACGCATGTGCAAACGATCTTATGAGTTTGCAAATCACTGTTTGCAGCCGGTGATGTTTTATGTCCCGCAGCAAATGAAGAAGCCGCAAGAAGAACACGATATAAAAATATATTCTTCTTCAAACGGCATCTGACACGTAGCAGTCAAAATACGCCAGTTTGGCTTGTTTTTTGGCCGCCATCATCTTCACTAAGCGCCATGAGTGAAATAGCCTAAAACGCACATTCGATGCGGTAGAAAATGCATAGCAATTTCATGATTTTATGTCATAATAAATAACGACCTTCATTTTTAAAGTAGAACAACCCATAAGGGAGCCAGTCAGTCAGTCGGTTGGTTGGTTGGTCGCAGAATTACCCATTGGTTCACATGAAAGGAAAAGCGCAGTATCTGTCACACATTTTGTGTACACCTGAACCGAGCCCTAAGGGAAGAGAGGAAGGTTGGAGTGAAAGAGGAAAGAGAGAAAGGGCTGCCGCAGTGTAGACCTCCGGAGTAATTGCGACCACCTGGGGATCATTAACGTGCACCGACATCGCACAGTACATACCGCCTGAAGTCAAATGTTTGAGAGGGTAAGTCAGCAAACTGTGCCGAACATTCTTCAAGCTTGCTGCGCACAGCACAATGTAAGAGCTTAACGCGTTGCCGCCATTTAATTTCTTGACAAGCACTCTCGAAGCCTGCGACGCATTGAATAAGAATGCAATGCCTCTAGCGAACCTAGACCGCGAAAACGGACGTCTGCCATTGACGAATTCGCCGTTGATGTCAAGACATGACAAAGCGTCGTGATTTCCATTTAAAAACCCTAATGAAGCGAAAGCATTACTAAGAGCTTGTTAGCCCTTTAAGGGACCTTGACCGATGATGCACCTTTCTTTTCTTATAAACCAGTTTGCAATTAAAGCAATTGCTTCACTACGCTAGAAGAGTTGGTCTTCGCGTGGCACAAAATTTGACCGTCAAGTGAACTTGACCTAGATTCGTTCGCAGGAAGGGGAAGGCGCGAGACAGTCTGTATCGCGTGTTTGCGGCGACGTTTATACGAAACAGTAAAGCCGTACTACTACTACTACTACTACTACTACTAACACTACTACTACTAACACTACTACTACTACTACTACTAACACTACTACTACTACTACTACTAACACTACTACTACTACTACTAACACTACTACTACTACTACTACTACTACTACTACTACTAACACTACTACTACTACTAACACTACTACTACTAACACTACTACTACTAACACTACTACTACTAACACTACTACTACTACTACTAACACTACTACTACTACTACTAACACTACTACTACTACTACTACTACTAACACTACTACTACCACTACTAACACTACTACTACCACTACTAACACTACTACTACCACTACTAACATTACCACTACCACTACCACTACCACTACTACTACTACTACTACTACTACTACTAATAATAATAATAATAATAATAATTCGCGGAGGCAGTAATTTAGGTCATCTGGGGATCTTTAACGTGCGCTGATGCGTATTGCCATTCCCTAAAGACTGTGGCAACGGAAGTGCCGGGCGGCGTCACTAAAAAATAAAACACAACAAAAAGGAAGTTAATGAAGCAATGTTTTTTTGAGTATACATTGCAGTGCATAAACTTAAATGTATACCCAATAAAATAGTTTGATGGATTAAAATTGCTTGCAGTAATCGTCTGATCATGTCAGTCACGTCCGTCGCGTCATCTTTAGTACGTTGAATGAAAACGAATAAGAGCGCATTTAAAGGCCGTACTTCCCGTCGCTTCTGTGGCGCAATGCAGAACTGTTCAGTTAAGTGTAAAGCCTCAATTACACTCTTTTTTGTCAGAATAAAAGAGAGCGATATCTTCCGCGTAGGCAATCTTAACTTCATACTGAGCCAGAGAGAAACCACGGATGGCTGCACTGTTAAATATACTGAGACTTGGGGGTTACAAATATAAGGCAAACAACAGTGGAGATAATAGACATCCTTGACGAACAGATGATTCCAGTGATATCGGTTTTGTTAGCTCCTGATTAACAATTAGTCTTGTATACGAGTTCATATAGAACAGCCTTATGCCTTTGAGCAAAGCGTCACTAATGTTTGCGTGCTCCGAGACCGCGAACAAGACATCGTGCCGAACTTTATCAAACGCCTTCGCCGGGTCAATTTGAACCAGAGCTACTTGACTCGTCTTATCTGATACTGTTTCCAATACTGAACGTGAAATATAGACGTGTGTCTGAATATTGCGCCCTCTGATACCACATACCTGATGCGAACCTATCAAGTCCACAATGAACAGCTGCAGACGATAACAAAGAACCTGGCAAAAAGTTTGTAATCAACATTACAGAGAGAAACTGGACGATATCCTTCAACAGTTTTCAACCAATTAGTATCTTTGCTTTCTGGAATTAGTATTGTGTGGCCTGAATAGAAAGTGGGAGGCAGGAAACCCACATCATAAGATGCTTGGAAAACTTCTAACAAAACAAGCCTTAGGCAAGGCGGAAATGTTTTATAGAATTCGCTAGTAATACCATCTGGGCCAGGGGATATTTGGCTCTGAAGGTCTGAAATGGCTGATTTAATTTCATCCAAAGGGAGTCCCTCTACTACAGCATACTTCTTATCGTCTTGTCGAGGAAATTTCTCAAGTCAGGAATTATAATCGGAACCCTGATTTGGATCTTCACAACTGCCGAACAGCTTTTGATAATAGTCATAGAAAGCAGCAAGGATACTAGGAGCATAACTGTATGTGCAATCACCATATTGAATTTCGAATATTTACTTCGTAAAGCATTCTCTCTTTTATCCCTCAGGGCCAGACGTGAAGGTTGCTCCTCAAGAAACCTTCTGGTTCTAGATCTTATCTTGACTTGACTGAACAGTTCTGCAATGCATCAGGCGCGGCTCTTAATTTAGATAAATCTAAAGGCTTTTGATTGGGCCATTGGGGCACTAGACCGAGCCAGTTTGGAGGCATATGCTGGGACTGTAGTCATCTTCAGTACCTAGGGGTTTCGCTGCACCAAGTTCGCAACAGCGCAGCCTACTGACATTCACAAATCGTACCTATGCGGCGACAAACACTGGCTTGGATGGGTAGGGAACTGTCAGTGTTTGCTATGGTACAGGTCTGTAACACATTTTTGTTTGCAAAGCTTGCGTATGTCCTTCAAGTCCTGCATTGTGCGAGGAGGAAGGTACAAGTTAGACAGAATATTTGAAACATTTGTGTGGCGCTCCCAATGGGAGCCTATGCGGTGTGACTTGTTCCTTCCCTTAGAGTTTGATGGAGTGGGCGTTGTTCACTTGTTTGTGCATCAACTTGTTTCCCATTTCTTTCTTTTTCAAATCGTCAAACTACCCGTTTCTTGTAGCTGCGTTCATTAGGCGCCTTAGTCCTCATTTGTCTTACTTATACGCACCGACTGGGCAGGCTTGTGAGGGGCCTTTATGGGGATTCCTTACGGATGTTGCTAACACTTTCAATTTTCTCACTGTGCGCTTCTCTGTAGATTACCTGTACAGCCTATCGAGGAAGCAGATGACCCAGGTTCTCACTTAGTCTTTGTTTCCTACATCGTTGTATCGGCAGCCTTATCTGGGGTTTTTGGACACCACAGTTATAAAGTGTGCTAGGGAAATGTGCATTCAGGCAGCTTCAAAAACGTTCTTTTTCAGACTACATACAGCTACGTTGCCTGTCAAGACATTTCTTCATGATAAGGAGATGTTCGTGCCTGGACGGTGAATTGCCGTCTCTGTAATGTGCCTGAGACAATTGATCATTGCTTTATTCTGTGCCGTGATGCTATGTTCTTTTGAGACATACTACAAAGAACTCTTAAAAAGAAAATTGAAATTACACCATATTCTATTAGATTTCTGCCTCCTGACAAAAAAATCTGTCGTGCCTTACGATCTATTTGTGTTGATGGGATTGTTCAGTCTTTGGAAAAGCCGCATGATGGACAGGTATACCGAGGCACCAAGATCGTCCAAATCCGTGGTTTGGGAGCAGTGTGCTTTGGCGAGGAGTGTGTAGGTTGCACGCGAAGAACCTCCGAACTGAATGCCGTATCTAAATGCATGTGTTTGCCTCCCAGAATGTTGATGTTTTGATGGTGGCGCATTGTCCGGCTAGGGAAATGGTGGGTTCGTATTAAGGAGCCCGGTAACTTCAGACATGGAAAAGTTTAAGTAAGTGGAAGTTTTCCTTTGTTTACGAAACTTTTCCCAAGCAATAAAGAAAAAGAAAGCTTCTGTGGCTATATGAATTAACACCATATACCTGATTGTAAGATATGTGTTCGATTCCTGTAGGTGCAAGTTCTTTTTTTTTTTAAATTCACAAGAATGAAATAAACTACGCCCATATTTCCTGGGGTATGTTCACCTTTAGTATAGGGTGTCTATCCACTCTACCTTTATGTTGCATAATACCATGTATTTGTTTCCTAACAGTAGCAAAACCAGCCACAAACGCAGCCAGGAAAAGCTAGCAAGCCTTTGTGCGATGCCGCATGCACTTTCTACAACTTTGGCGCTCTTCACAGTCGTTAATTAAACTTCGTAGATTGAGCTAGTGCCCTTACCTGACAAGAAGTGTCGTGCACAAACAATTGTCGGCACTTGTCGGGAGCTGCGCCGATGTTTTGCCGGTTGATCCTAGCCAGCCTTTCGAGGCGCTGCTTTTCCGACAGCAGCTCCGTGCGGTCGCACTTATTTAGTCGGATCTTCGGTATCTTGAAGAAACCAAGGCCCTTCTTGTTGCTTTTCAGCTTCTGCTTCTTGGTCTGACTCCGGCTATTGCAGCCGACAATGACGCAGTGTACCATAGCTGGCGGCGAAGTGCAAAACGGCAGCGAAAGAACTGACAGCTTCACCCGTTCGGTTAAAACTGAACAAAAAGATGTCGCATTGCCCACAATGCACCGCGCTTGACGCTTCAGTGAATACTCCCAGGACGAGATCATCCACGACCTGCAGTCATGAAATCAATAGCCCCTACGCCAACGCGTGCCATATATGGCGCATAAAATGCATTCTCATCACCTTCGACGGCACAACCACCCTCCCCAGAACCATCGCCTTCCACTGTGGGATCTAGCACTGCCACCCATCTGCCCCAAAGCCGAGGCCTTCTCGAATTGCTGGGCTTCTCGCCACCGCGCGGACGTCTGCACGAAGCTTAAGTCAGGTCTGCCACCGCTGCGACCAGGCACCCAAGGCAATCGAGCCCCCTATCTGCGTCGTCTGCTGTATCCTCACATTACATCTCGGGGTCGCACTCGTGCACGCTGCTGTTCGACTGTGACGCCAACGCATGGCTGAGCTGCCACAATAAAAGAAGCAATAAGTACGTGAAATGGGTACTCAATAAAATTTGCGGCAGCGCTCCGAGAGAGTAGTACGCGACAAAAAGCAGGAATAACCACGCCGGCAGCGACAGCGAAGAAGAGATCGGCGAGCTGTGCTGCCAAGCGCGCGCGTGCACTCATATTGGATTGGATTGCCTTTTTGCTGGGTGGGCGGTTCGCGTGCTCTGAGGCTCAGAGCTTTTGGATCATATCAGTTGGGCAAGAGGAGAAAGACATTAATTTAAACCGAATATCTGTGCACTGGTGAGTGCGTGATCGAGTCCTCTTCAGGCGACCTTTTATAGGGAAGCATTATTTTTAATGTTGAAGATGTGTACGTGATGAAATTGTAAAATATATTTTCATGAAGATATAGGTGGAATGCTTGGAGAGAAAAGCTTCACTACGAGGGTGGGAGCCGAGCTTCGCGTATGCCGTATGCCGTGATGGAAGGACGTCACGCAGGTCTGGCCCCACTGTTGCCGATTAGAAGAGCAGTGCTTCTCCATATCCAACGCCAGGTAGGCCAAACGAAGATGCAGGTGGCGATTGTTTTTCTGTGACTGAGAGTGGCAGTGAAAAGCGTGATAGGCCTCGCAAAGGTGCGGCAGACGGCTTTCTTCGGTAATGAAATGTGGTGCTTGAGAGAGTGTGGATGTGGCAGTGCGGACGTCCGCCAGAAGGGTCAGACGAGCAAAGGTGCGAGCACGAAAGGGGAGTGGGAAAGGTGTACATAAGATATAGTGGTCGCTACCAAGGGAGACCCCTGTATTTGTCATGTAGGATCAGAAACGTTTTGGTAGGATGAAGGTCAGAGTTGGTATCTCGTACACTAGATCCCACCCTGGTAGGGCGAGCAGTGATTAAATACCGAAGTTGTCGTTCTGGATGAAAGTCAAGAGTAAATTGATCTTGGTGTTTTGGGCGTAACCCCAGCTGGTGTGTGGCATTGAAGTCGCCTAGAACGACTAAGGTGTTGCGGTAAGCGCAAGAGAGGGCCAGTGGCAAGACGGTTGTCCTGGTACTCCCCTGATGGGACTGGGGCAGGTAGGTCACCGCCGCTTGCGGCGAGGGCTAGCCTGCCACCGAATTTTTATGTGTTGTAGGCCGGGATTGCACCCGCCACCGCTTCTGTGACGCACGACGGGTGTTGTTGCGGCTATAGTGTTCTAGACCACTATACTGCGGCGCGCGTCTTTCTTTCCCTCTTCCTTTTCTTTCTTCTCTATTTCACCTTCTATCTGCACGAGGCAGCGGAGGTGGCTCAGCTACAGAGCCAGTAGCAGGCCCGCGCATTTTCTTTTCCTTCTTCCTACAACAACAACAACAGCGCAAGAGAGCACTACGAAGGATGAGGAAAAAGGGGCCGAAGGAGCTTTTGGGGGTTTTACAGATTGAGAACAAATAAGCTTGCCTCTGTGCGACGACGGGGAAGGATTTCGAGGAGGACGAGGGCACAGACCGAAACGTCCAGCTGGGGAAGCGTGGCAGCAAGGTTACAGTGTACCAGGGCGGTGAAGTTTGGGTAGGTGTTAGAAGAAGGATGAAAGGAGGCGTAATCATGCAGCTTCATGGTAGTTAGGGGTTCCTGGAGTGCTAGTACAGATGGGAGAGTGTCGGGAGGAACGTTCTGGAGGTGGAGCTGCAGGGTGCTTTGCTTGTCACGGAATCCCTGGCAGTTCCACTGCCAGAGATAAATTGTGGGGGCTGTCTGGCCATGACGGATGGCGAGGTCCTAGGAATAGGTTAGGAGAGGTCCTGGATAGGTTGGGCAGGAATTATGAGGTGAGGGAGGGCGGCCTCAGTTGCGCTGTGGCAGGCATCTAGTGCTACGACCCTAGTATCTAGAGCGGTGAGGTGGAATTCAAAGCGACCACGTGGGTGTCAGTACTGGCGACGCGCTCCTCAAGTCACGCGAAACACGCTATGATGCTCTTCTCGAACGTGTCTAAGAAGGAGGCTGGCGAACAACGTCGACAGCTTCGGTTGAAGGAGGTATGCGTTTGTGCGGGGGGCTACTGGCAAGACAGGATGCGCGCAATGATGTGGTTGAGGACGCCGCACTCTACGGCTCCTCATCTGGCGCCGGCAGTAACTGTAGAGGTACGGGAGCGCGGGGAAGAGGAGGAGCGGGAGCTTGTGTGGTCAGGCGTGCAAGTGCCTCAGGTTATGCTGGCAGTGACTGTTGAAGTGCGAGAGCTAGGGAACAAGGAGCGGGGGAGGACCGACGACGCGCTAGCGCGTCCTGTAGCTGATGCAGCAGCTTCTGAATTTGTTACTGCTGAGCAGCAATGTGGCCTCGAGGCCGTGATTTCATAGGCTAGTGTGTGAAATTGCGATTTCTAGCTTACCGATGTGGTCTTGGTGTAATTGTGTGCTCATGGTGGAGGTGGAGACCTCTGACCTGGACAGAGTCGAGAAGGAGATAGAGCGGTGGTGCCTGATAGACGGTGCACTGTAGGAAGCAGAGCGACGGCGGGGCTAGGCAAGTCCGGAAGTTTTGAGGATAGGTCTTGTGTGAGCCTCTGGTTAGGAAGGCAGCTGCTTGGAGGTGACTGGATCGGATCTAGTGTACGAGATACCAACTCTGACCTTCATCCCACCAAAAAGTTTCTGATCCTACCTGACAAACACAGGGGTGTCCTTTGGTAGCGACCACTATATCTTATGTACACCTTTCCCACTCCCCTTTCTTGCTCGCACCTTTGCTCCTCTGAACCAGGTAGCTGATCGGGACCTGCTTTCACTTCATTCATCTCTCTACTTCTTCCTCTGCTTATACCGATCTCTCTGCTGGGACTGAGACCCTTCTGGCGGACGTCCGCACTGCCACATCCACACTCTCTCAAGCACCACATTTCATTACCGAAGAAAGCCGTCTGCCGCACCTTTGCGAGGCCTATCACGCTTTTCACTGCCACTCTCAGTCCCAGAAAAACAATCGCCACCTGCATCTTCGTTTGGCCTAGCTGGAGTCGGATATGAAGAAGCACTGCTCTTCTAATCGGCAACAGTGGGGGCCAGACCTGTATGACGTCCCTCCATCACGGCATACGGCATACGGCATGGCGCGAAGCTCGGCTCCGACCCTCGTAGTGAAGCTTTTCGCTCCAAAAATTCCACTTATTTTTTTATGAAAATATATTTTACAATTTCATCACGTACACATCTTTAACATTAAATATATGTTTCCCTATAAAAGGTCGTCTGAGGAGGACTCGATCACCCACTCACCAGTGCACAAATATTGGGTTTAAATGAATGTTCTCCTCCTCCTGCCCAACTAATATGATCCAAAAGCTCCGAGCCTTAGAGCACGCGAACCGCCCACCCCGCAAAAAGCCAAACCAATCCAATCCTATATGACTGCACGCGCATGCTTGGCAGCACAGCTCGCCGATCGCTTCTTCGCTGTCGCTGCCGGCGTGGTTATTCCTGCTTTTTGTCGCGTACTACTCTCCCGCAGCGCTGCCGCATATTTTATTGAGTACCCATTTCACGTACTAATTGCTTCTTTTATTGTGGCAGCTCAGCCATGCGTTGGGGTCACACTAAAATACCGCACCTCGCCTTGCGGCCGCGCGCTCAGCACAAGAAACCAAAATGTGCTTGAGTAACACGTGATGCAGAATATATCATGCCATTTTTCCTTACTTGGCAACATTTTTTACGGTTTCCCTTACATTTCCTTGATTGTTCCCGGTGGATGAAATTTCTGTGACAATTCCCGGTTTTCAAGGTAGCTAGACACCCTGGAAGCTAGGACCATAAAAATTCAATTTTGTTTGACCGAAAACCAAGACAGTCATAATTTTCATTCATGGCAGTGATGTGTAATCAACAAAAGCAATTTTCCACCGGAATCAGTCTTTTAGGCAAATGTATAAGAAACAAATAAAGAAAGTAAGAAAGAAAGAACTCTCAACTATGGTGAATAAAAAGCTAAATGAATTTGACCCCCCTGTACATGGCAGTTTTTGCTTCAAAGCCACAAAAACACGCTTCAAAAACTGACGAGGCAAAAAAAACACTTCAGGTAACATATATAGAAGAAATATGTTTCCCTGGGGACTGCAGCTTAAAAAAAAAAAGCGATCCGTTCAAAACAATAGGTTCTAGCATTGCTTGCACAGGCGATCAGGCAAAAAGGTTGCGAAAGGCTGCAGATGTTACATGTATGCACGGAAACAAAAATGATAATTACTTCTGAGATTGCTAACTTGAATAAAAATTCCAAAAAGCTATCTCCACTGGCAACATCAAACATCAATACAGAGATATGAGATACCACAGTGCGCGCGAGCTGGTTTTGCAAAAATTAACGCGTGTACTTCACTCACAATGCACTAACGATGCGTTGTTCAATGCAGGCGTATAATCATGCAAATGACAAAACTACGAGTTCTTAAAAGAGTATACCTGCTCTAATACGCCCCTTTGTTCTGAGGCACCTTCAAGCGCCCGTGACAGCCGGCTCGACGCGATTAAAACGCAAAAAAAAGTAAAATTAGAGTTTTTGTCTAAACAGACTAATGCGAAAAGATGATATTTTCCCCCCAGAAAGACACAAGACTGGGTTCCAAGCATATCCTTCAGAGCTGTCACATCAAGGCAGGAATATTGTGTAGATCAGGAGCGCAACAAAGCACGCACAAGAACTTCTACCCGTGCGCACACAACAACGTCGAGTCATAGCGAAACGAAAGCTAACACTCATGACCTATAGCGGCGCTCGCTGTAGCTGCCCCCATCGGAGAAATTAGGGAAGGGCACTCGCGTAGCAGATCTGTGTTACGTGTCTGTATTCCGCATTATAGCGCACGTGTAGCCCATAACTGTTTTAACATAATAAAAGAGCAGCCGATAAAAAAACAGCCGCTAGTGAGGATCGAACTCACGACCGCTGGTTTACGAGACCAGCGCTCTGGCACTGAGCTATAGCGGCGCTCGTTACAGCCCCTCCCATCGTAGCAGACATAAGGGAAGGGCACGCGCGTAGCAGACCTGTGTCACGAGTCTGTATTCCGCATTATACCGCACGCGTAGCCATACCTATTTTAACATGATAAAAGGACAGCCGATAAGAAAAATAACCGCCAGTGAGAATCGAACTCACGACCGCAGGTTTACGAGACCAGTGCTCTGCCACTGAGCTATAGCTTTTTTTTTCTTTATTGCCGGGCTTCGTCAAAGTACAATACAAAGGAACTTCAGGAGACTCAACAAGCACAAAAGCAGCCGAGGCACGTCGGCTAGGCATTGTCCAAATAAAATTCTCTGATATGCGTCAAAGGCTCTACATTTAACAACCGATCAGGAACACTTGAGACTGCTTTGATCACCTCAACAAATTTGTGCATTGTTTCCCGGAAGTACATTCGCTGAGGTCGAGCATCTGGATCACAGTAATACCCGGCCATGTGGGATCGCCATATGCTATGGAGGCCCACGAAGATGATAAGGTCCAATGGCGTCCCCTCCTCTTTTTGTTTAGGCAAAAACCTAATCCAATGAGGGTTTAGTGGTAAGTCTTTATTAATGGTCCTTTGTAGGACATTCCAGAAATTGACCCCCTCCCAACAATGCAAAAAGAAGTGATCAATCGTTTCCTGTTGTTTACAAATAAGGCATTGTGCACCCCATGGAAGAAAAAAAATTCCTTTGCCTGTTGAAATTATTTCACGTTCAATGTTCCTGTGTGTAGTTTAAAGAAGGTCTTTATGTCTGGCGCGACATACATCTCTTTAACGCGTTTTAAAACGTTACTACCGGGGCCTCCAGAGTGTAAGGCTCTGTACATGGGTTCCGGAATAACAGTGTCACGTAAATCCTTGTACAGTGATTTTCTGTTAACACTCGTTAAAAATTCTTTGGAGAAACGGACGGTCAGAAAACTCGCACTGAGGACAATCTCTCTAAAGAAGCAGTAATTCTTCCATTCAGATGTTGCATAGTAACAACCCAATCTGGCAATATGCGCCCGAGGCGCACTTGACACATGTTTCGAAGAAAGGGGTCTTTTACATCACGCAAAAACAAGATTTTATTTACAATTTGGCGGAGTTACAAATGCCCGAGTCCAAGTTCGCCTGCTCTGACGCACCAAAATAAATTGGTTCGACTACATCTTTCCCAACTTGAGGCCCAAATGAAGACTGTAATAATAGAAGGAGAATATTGATTAACCTATGTAATGATGTATTGTATTTGGGCAAGCCATTACACTTCGTCAGGCAACATCGACCACTGTAGTTACAGATATAAAATGTTGGGAAGCCATCACGAGTGGCGGGGGTGTATTGACTAATGTATGCCAATATAAAACACTGTGCAGTTTCTGTATATTCATTCGAGAGCCGTACAACGCTTGGAGTACATACCACCAGTTTGCTTTTGAAAAAATTATAACAAAGAGTGGCTCTAGAAAATATAAACAAGTAGCCGCTTTTCCCTTTCTCTATCTTCTCCCGAATTTCTTTCACTTGTTCTCGCCAATATGGCTCAGAATCCTTATATGGGATCCCAAGGTACTTAACGGGTGCTGTCACTCACGACACGCTAGCGAAAGTGTCAGGGGTTGAAGGCCAATCTGCGTGCCAGAATCCGAAGTATTTTTGTCAGTTCACCCTACTTCCGCTTACAGTACTGAAGTGCCTTACCACGTCGACTGTCTCACTCACACTGCTGTCGTCAACACAAAACACCGCAAAGTCATCTGCATATGCCAGAAGCTTGGCTTTCGTTTATTGCTGTCGGTAAGCATAATTTGAATTATTTTCAAATATATGCAAACACAGGGTTTCAATATACATATATATAGAACAAGCCCGTAACAATATATATATATATATATATATATATATATATATATATATATATATATATATATATATATATATATATATATATATATATATATATGTGGCTGCCTTGGCGTACCGAACGTTGTACACTTATGCGGCCCCCAGTTGCTTATTTACGATTAACCTTGTGCTGCAGTTAAGGTACGACATGGCAACTCCCTCACGAATTACAGAGCCGACATTAATATGATCTAGAATGCAAAACAGCCACACGCAGTCAATTGCTTTCTCCAGGTCGCGCAGGAGGACTGCCACATGGGCATACATAACATCACAGTACTCGAGCCCACACCTCGCTTTATGTATGCTATGAACGATGAATCTTTGAATCTACATGTTTGGTGAGACCCCACTATAGCCTGTATTACGGCTTGCAGCGTTGCCGCAAGTACCTTCATGTAAATCTGGTAATCCTCATTTGTTAAGGCAATGGGCCTGAGCGATGATACCTGTCTTAATTTTTCTATTTGTTCTGTTTTCGGCATGAGTATGCTGTAGGATGATGCGTACGATGAGGGCAGCTGCTTTAATTCATAAGTTTCACTAAACACTGCACATAATAGTGGTACAAGGTCTCCTTTGAAAGTTTCATAGAATGACGCGCTTGAACCGTCTGGCCCTGGCGACTTTCCTGCGTTTAACTTATCAATGGCTCATTCTACCTCACTTTCAGTAATCGCTCGCTCTAATCTTATTTTATCTTCATCCCGCACACGTGGCATCGCCTCCAGAAAATCTTCCTTAAATCTTGCCACATCAACGTGCTGCATAACGAAGAGCTTTTCATAATATTCTAAGAATACTTGACCGATGCTACCGTCGTTCCACACGTTTTACCACCCCATTCAATTTCCGCAACATGATTGCGCCGAGCATGGGCTCTTTCGAGCCCATGCAAATTCCCGACTGTATGCCCAGGTTATACAGCTTGCCGTTCGTTATTCTATCCAGTTCGTCTTTTACCATCTCAGTGAAAATTTCATCCTCTAATATCGTATTATTTAGTTTCCATAGTGCCCACTGGAATTCGCTAGATCGTTTTTTTAAAACCTACTCTAAGCAAAACCATGCAGTAGTCTGAGAATGTAACGGTACGACATCATAGCTGTGGCATTTTGGCACTATATCTAAAGACACATAAACTCGGTCCAGTCGGGCATGACTACGGCCTTTAAAATGCGTGAAACTAACCATGCAATTACTATCCACACATTCAGCCACATCTTTCAAGGCGAAATGGTCAATTAAATAGAGCAGAATATCAGTGCTTCCTATGGGGCCTAGTGCTGGTTTTGTCGGCGGCATTTAGTACGCAATTGAAATCACCCATCAATACTATCTATTTCCCTGTGCTTAGGTACTGCTTGATGCTTTCAAAAAACAAAACACGCTCTTCCAGCCGTGCATAAATGCATATGACGCGCCATTCAGAACTGTACTACGAAAAATAACCCACGACACAGCTCCCGAAGGACACGAAGCGTGCCCCTGTACGTCAGGGTTCGGCAGCTTTTTCAGAAAAACCACATCTCCTGCTGACGTACTTTTTGCGTGGCTCATGATTGTGTAAAATCTCGACAAACATTGCACCATGCTCCCAGTCTCTTCTTCCCCTTCAACTTTTGTCTACTGAATGACAAGCGAATCATTCACACGGTCAGGTAAAAGCCGGTAAACTTGGTTCTGCTTTTCTTTTCCCGGCTAAACCCCGTACGTTAAGCGTAGCCACGGTCAGTGATTGAGCAGGAATAATTTTTATCAACGGTAAAAAGACCGAGAGCACGGTGCTTACCTTTCGTGTCCAGTCCGGAGCTAGACGTCGTCACCGCCACCGGAACCATCCGGTGCAAGTGTCTGGGCCTGTTGAAGTGGCGCCCTGTCGCACCCTCGCTTCTCCGCCGTAACGCTAGGCCGTGGCTTGAAGATTGGTCGACGGGCTTGGACAGCTTTCGTCGGCGGCTCCTTCACGCTGGCGGCTTCCGTCTTGTCCCCGTCGTCGCTAGTCTGGGCGTAGGGGCTCTTAGCTGGGGTGTTGACGATAGTCATGCGTGCATCGCCATTTTCCGGCTGCACTGCAGTCTCTGACATGGTGGTCTTGGCATCCTGATTGCTTGCTTCGTCTTTCACTGTACGTTCCTGAATTGTAGTTTCTTTCACTTCCTTAGTTACGTCCTTGGCATTATCGCTGCCACTAGAAGATACCGATGATTCCAGAGTTGTTTCTCCCTTCCCTGTCCGCTCAGTGCCTTTTGCCGCATCCTCAGAGACTTCGATGGTCAAGTCCGCCGCATCGTCCGCAGCTAGAGACCCGTAGCTGCTGCGTACGTTCGGACACACTCGACGTCGCTGTGTCCGTATCGCCTGCATATCGAACACCTCGGCACCTTGCACTCTCGGCATACTTGGCCTGTGCCGCGGCACCGCAGGCTCTACAACAAGGGACAATTCGCCGCCGACTCGTACCTGATGAGGCAGGTCGTCTACTTTTATACCAGGTATCAGTTTCAGAAAAATAGTCCTCGTTGTCGAGCCCTTTTCTTTGACACCTTGAACGCGCCAGCGCTCCCGTGCCACCTCAGTTACCTTGTCCTGACGTCTTCGTCAGCTACGCCGTGTAGCAGCTAGTGCAGCCGCAACTTCACCTGATGGTCCTCGGGATCCATGACGATACAGCGTTGATCTTTCACCTTAATCTCCTCAGGCTTCTTATCCGAACCTGTTGAGCTGAAGATCAAAGCCCAGATGTGGTTGATCTGGTACGCCCCCAACGCCACAACGTGGGGGAGTGCGAAAGCGCTGTCGAGGGCTTCCGTAAAGTTCTCAACCCTGTAAGGCCTCAACCGCACGTTAGCGCGCAAAAAAAAAACGATGTTGAGTACAGTCGAGCGCGATATGAAGATTATCGCGCGTCGACCAGCCTAGCACTCCAGGTACCTGGCGGCCGGGTTTGGAACAGGAAAAATCATGATTTCATACTATTCTCTCCCTCGTTCGCTGTTCCATACAAGAACCATCTCCCCCGCGACAAACTCACTGCCCTTTCTCTCTATTCTAACCTTTCCGTTTGTGGCGATAAAGTGTCCAATTTCAGATAATACCGAAGAATAAGTCGTGCGCACGACGATCACTGCCTGTTTTCCAAACCAAAAAAAAAATGATGTCCTAGCAGGGAGCGACGGCTGCTGAAGGAACAGCAAAAAGAGTGAGGGAAGCTGGCTTGATACCCCCTTCGCCTCGGCAAAGAATTCTGGGCCATGCCGCTGTTCATGTTCCCTGTCGACGCTCGCGCGATAATCTTCAAATCGCGCTCGGCTGTACAACACGCCCTGTAGGCAAGGTGGGCAAAATATCCTGGTACTTATCATCGGCGTCTTCAGTCAGTTTCTGCGACCAGCATGGGCTGCTATCGTCGCTCCGCCGGAGCTCATGATTCCGCTTTCGTACACGCTGGTGGCCGGAAGTAGAATCGCCACTGAGCTATAGCGGCGCTTGGTGCAGCCACCTCTTTAGGAGCAGATATTAGAGGAGTGCGCACGCGAATAAACAACTGTGGCGTGAAACTGGAATCAACATTAGCGTACTAAAGCGAGACTTACGTTCCCCTCATAAAAGGGGAGCTGAAAAAAATTTAGCCGCCAGTGAGGATCGAACTCACGACCGCTGGTTTACAAGACCAGCGCTCTGCCACTGAGCTATAGCGGCGCTTGCTGCAGCCACTGCTTCAGGAGCAGGGATTAGAGGAGCGCGCACGCGCGTAAACAGTTGTGTCGTTCAACTGGAGTCAACATTAGCGCACTAGAAGCGATACTTACGTTTGCCTTATAAAAGGGGAGAGGAAAAAAATTCAGCCGCCAGTGAGGATCGAACTCACGACCGCTGGTTTACAAGACCAGCGCTCTGCCATTGAGCTATAGCGGCTATTTTTTTTCTTTATTGCATGAATTGGTACAAATACATCAGTAAAAGATCGTGGTTGCCATGCCCCTTGGCTGACAACCGTGTCTGATGGACTTACATTACCACAAGTTCGCCCATCAGACTTAAGACCTCCTCCGCAGCGTCTTGCTGCTTCAACATTTCTTTTAGTTTATACACTTGTTCAACAAAATAATCACATACAGATCGTGCATCGACATCACAGTGTCTATAAGCCATCCTACTCCTCCAAATACTGTGAAGGCCCAATAGCATGATGAGGTCATACTGAAAATCATTAACAGTTGTCAAGTACCGAATTCCACGTGGCGTCAATGGCAGGCCTTTTTCCTGGATTGTCATGTTCCTGGATTGTTGGGATGCGGTGTTTTACTGGGGTGTGTTACAAAGGACACTTAAAAGAAAACCACTGAGCTGTATCGGCGCTTGGTGCAGCCACGTCTTTAGGAACAGAGATTAGAGGAGTGCGCACGCGCGTAAACAGTTGCGTCGTTAAACAGGAGTTAACATTAGCGCGCTATCGCATTAGCCTTATAAAAGGGGAGAGGAAAAAAATTGAGCCGCCAGTGAGGATCGAACTCACGACTGCTGGTTTACAAGACCAGCGCTCTGCCACTGAGCTATTTTTTTTTTCTTTTTTTTCTTTATTGCCTGACTTCGGCAGGGACCACAATACACAAAATTACTTACAGGGCACAATGAGCAATCATTAATACAAGAATCAGCCAGGAGGGTTGTGGCGTCGTCATGTTAAAAATTATCTTAGGGTCACTAATGGCTCCAATCTTCCGAGCCACTCGGGAGCTTCAGGAGCAAGTTTCTGAATTTCAGTCTATCTATTCATGCCTTCCCGAAAATAGATCCGTGTTGGTCGTGCGTCAGGATCACAATGGTATCGCCAAATACAGTGGAGGGCCATTAGCATAAGGTCAAATGGCACCCCATCCTCTTTCTCTACTGGCAAGTACCTAATACCATGCGAGTCTAACGGAAATTCCTTTTCTAAAGTCCTTTGTAAAATATCCCAAAAGTATACCCCTTTCCAACAATGTAGGAAAACCTGGTCTAGAGTTTCTGGCTGTTTACAAATTAAGCAATGC
Organism: Amblyomma maculatum; assembly: GCF_055883805.1. Lineage (NCBI taxonomy): Eukaryota > Metazoa > Arthropoda > Arachnida > Ixodida > Ixodidae > Amblyomma > Amblyomma maculatum. The sequence goes on along the minus strand of NC_139349.1, from coordinate 95,408,139 downwards.
GAACTCCAAGGTGAATATAACTTCTTCCCTTCCAAGCACTTCTTTACTGGCAGTGTTTCCGTGTGTAAATTAAAGAAAAAAGTTTTTACATTTGACGGCACCTGCATCGCCTTCACCCCCTTAAGTACGTCGCGTCCTGGTCCTCCACTGTATAAGGCCCTGTACATTGGTATGGGAAGAACTACGTCACACAAATCCTTGTACAGCTTCTTACTGCTAACACAAGATAAATATTCATAAGAAAATCGAACAGACAGGAATTGCACACTCGCGACAACTTCTCTAAAATAACCAAAAATTCGTCCCGATACACATTCGGTCGAGACAACAAAGTCCGGCAGTGCCTTTCCGAGCCTTAATTGGCACACAGTACGCAAAAATAGATCTCTTACATCGCGAACAAAAAGAAATCTGCTGAAAATCTGTCATAGAAATAAATGCCCCAAACCCAGTTCACCGTCCTTCACCCGCCTAAACAAGCTGGTCCGGCTACATCGTTCCCATTCTGCTGCCTACACAAAAAGGGCAAATATTCGGTGCAGTCTCTGTACGTTGATCCTTGCACAATGCAACACTTGCATCATGTTCAACAGCTTCGACATAAAAAACACATTGCACACTGTGGCCCTGGCGAAAACTGACAATTGTTGCCCTTTCCACCCCTCCACCTTTTCCCGCGTGGCTTGAGTCTGTGCCCTCCAGTACGATTCGCTATCGCGATAACTATCTAGTGGGACGCCCAAGTACTTTACTGGTGTTGTCACCCAGGACATGTTTGCGAACTTCTCGGGCGTCGTTGGCCATTCTCCGTGCCAAAGCCCCAGGGACTTTGACCAATTAACTTTACTGCCGGAAACCTTTGTGAATTCTTTTACAGACGACACGGCCTCGATTACCCCTTCGCGATTCACTGCGAATACAGCCATATCGTCCGCATATGCCAGCAGCTTAACTTCTGCAGCTTGCAATTGGAAGCCACAAATTTTGTCGTTTTCCATGATATTTAAACACAGTGTCTCGATGTAAATGCAGAATAGCAGAGGGCTGAGGGGACAACCCTGGCGCACCAATCGCTGCACGTTTATGGGGGCTCCCAAATTCTTATTTACAATCAATCTTGTTGTGCAGCTTCGGTATGCCATGGCCACTCCCTCGCAAATGACGGACCCTACATTCACATGGTCGAGTATGCAGAACAGGATTTCATGCGAGACGCAATCAAATGCTTTCTCCAGATCCAACTGAAGGATGGCTACACAACTGTTTGTGTGATCACAGCACTCAAGCACACTCCTAACTTTATGCACATTGGAAACAATGGATCGACCCATGATCCCACACGTCTGGTGTGGTCCAACTAACTGTTGAATTACTGACTGTAGTCAACGGGCTAAAATTTTCATAAATACTTTGTAGTCTACATTCGTGAGTGCGATAGGGCGATATGCTGTAACCTGTTGTAACTATCTGCTTCATTGTATTTAGGAATCAACACTGTGTGGGATTTGGAATAAGACGGGGGCAATACATTTACTTTGTAGGACTCGTTGTACACAGCTCTCAGTACCGGCGCTATTTCATGTTTGTATGCTTTGTAGAACGCCGCGCTTATCCCGTCGGGGCCGGGAGATTTTCCCGGGTTCAATTTTTTCTATGGCTAGCTCGACCTCTGACGCGGTTATTGAAAGCTCCAGCCTATCTTTCCGTTCATCATCTAATCGCGGTAAAGCGCTCAGAAACTTTCCTTTGAATGGGTTTACTTCCACGTCTTGCTTTGTAAACAGCGTTCGATAATATTCAAGAAACGCCTGCTGGATATGACCGCTTTCTCCAGATAACGCCCCGCCCCATTCCATCAGTTCAATGTGGTTTCGCTGAGCATGCGTCTTGTCGCTTCCTAGTGCTCGTTTCGACGGTGTCTCCCCAGCAGCTATATCTTGCGCCTTCACCTGCACATGAGCACCACGATAGCGCTCTTCTTCGAACAGTTCAATCCTGTTTTTTCATTTTCCTAATATCGTCCATCCATTTACTAGGCTCTTCGCTTTCTTTTTCAAGTAGTCTAGCCAGCAAGGATCTTAAATTGTCCTCCACACGCTTCTCTTCTTGTCGTATACAGCTTGACCGTTCGATTGCTGCTATCTTTATTTGCTCTTTGCAAAGTTCCCACTGCTGCCATATTTTCATCTCCCCCTAGACTGTATTTTGTCAATTTCTTCGCTTACTTTCCTGCTAAAGATATCGTCTGTAATGAGCTTATTATTTTATTTCCACGTCTCCCATGAAAACTGATTGCCTCGATTTTTTGTCCCTATCCCGCACTCCACTAAACAATGATCAGAAAATGAAATCGGTACTACATTGTAACTACTACATTTTGATATGACGTCCGTAGACAGATAAATGCGATCCAGCCACGCATGGCTTGACCGCTGGAAATGTGTAAACTTCACACAACGCGATCCTTCTAAGCATTCCGCCACGTCGTCAAGGTTGGTAGTGTCTACAATTTCTGAGAGAGCCTCAGTACTTGTGTCCCTAAACGCTCTGGTACTGGATTTATCGCAGCCTCTCAAGACGCAATTAAAGTCGCCCATGACAATCAGGGATTTCTCACAACTGAAGTACTTTTGTACGCTTTGAAAAAAGGCTACCCTCTCATCCACAACATTTGAAGCGTACACACTAATAATGCGCAAATACTTTTTGTTGTACATAAAATCAACACAAACACAGCTGTCCGACGGACATGCCATATGCGCCTGAACCTCGAGTCCGGGCAATTTCTTAACAAAAATGACACAGCCCGCAGACGTGCCAACTGCGTGGCTCACTACTGCAAAATACCTAGACGCGAAACGTCGCACCATGTTACCGGTCTCTTCTTCATCATCAACTTTCGTTTCCTGCACGGCCAGGGCGTCGATGTCATGCTCAGTTAAAAGGCGGTACACCTGGCCCTGCTTCTTCTTGCTTGCCAGTCCCCTGAGATTAAGTGTACCTACTTTTATCGGAGCCGCAGAAGCCATTTTCATACAGAGGAAAGAGGCCGGTAACATGGTGCTTACCTCTCGCGTCTAGCGCGTGGCTAGACGACGTCTTTGACACCGGAGCCATACGGTGCTGGCGGCAGGCCTGGCTGCGGTGGCGGTTTGTCGTGGTCTCTCCTCTCCGCCGACACATTAGGTCGCGGCCGCACAGTGGGCCGCCGTCCTTGGCTGGTTTTTGCCGGCGGCTGCTCGACGCTGAGAGCTGTCGCCTTATCTCCCTCAGCACTGGTCTGGGCGTGGGGCCGCTTCGATGGGGCAGGAACACCGATGGAGCGGGCGGCGCTCTTGTCATGGTTCTGCTCAAACAGAGTCGCTGATTCTGCTTCCTTGAGTGCCGGCCCGCTTACTCCTTCAGTCGGCTCCTCCATCTGGTTTCCCGCAAGTTCTCCCGCTTCAGGTTTCCGCCCGGCATCGCTGCTGGAAGGTCCTGAAGAGTCCGTAGCGCCGGTTTTCTTTTCCCGTTCAATGCCTTTAGCGGATACCTCGGCCTCCACTCCGTCCATCAGGAGCTCCTCCGTGTCGTCTTTTGACGCGGCACCCGTAGCTGCCGCGTAAGTGCGTACACAATCGTTGTCTGCGTGGCCGTACCGACGACATTTCGTACAGCGGCGGACTTTGCATTCCCGGCGCACGTGACCGGTGCCGTGGCAGCGGAGGTACTGCATCGGGCGTCCAGGCGCCACGACAAGGGCCAATTCTCCGGCGACGCGTACCTGATGTGGCAGGTCGTCCACTTTTAGGCCCGGCTTCAACTTCAGTAGGACAGTCCTTGTCGTAGAACCCTTGTCATTGACGCCTTGCATCCGCCACCGCTCACGCGTGACTTCCGTCACCTTGCCAAACGCCGCGAACGCCGTCCGGATGTCGTCGTCGGCCACGCCGTGAAGCATCCAGTGAAGCCGCAGCTGTACCTGCTGGTCTTCCGGGTCAATGATGAGACAGCGGCGTTTCTTCACTTGCAGCTCCTTGAAGGCGAGCAGCTTCTTTGTTGCCTCCGCACTCCGCAGGGTAACCGCCCAGACATGGTTGATTTAGTACTCCCCCAACGCAACCACGTCGGGGAGCGCACCGGACTCGGCCAGGGCGTCACGAAAATCTTCGACCCGGAAAGGCCTCACTCGTACATCGCCGTGAAGAAAACCCGTGTTTAAAACAACACGACCGGTTGGCAGTGTAGGCAAAATGATCTGGTAGTCCATATCTTCGCTTGCATCGATCTTGTTTCCGCGGCCGTCAACAGCCGCTATCGCCGCTCCGTTGGAGCCCATGACCCTGCGATCCGTTCAGCTCGGCTGCCGGAAGCAGAAATCTGCCACTGAGATATAGCGGCGCCGGATGGAGCCACTGCTTCAGGAGCAGAGATTAGAGGAGCGCGCACGCGTGTAAACAGTTGCGTCGTTAAACTGGAGTCAACATTATACCCTCTTTACACGGGCAGTCCTAACCGTGGTTAAGCTTAACTACAGTTACGGCGCTTAACCGTCGTTAGAGCCAGTCGCAGTTAGCCGCGCTTACACACAGTTTAAGCATCTCGGTTAGTGCGAGGGAAAAGATCATGTGATACTCGCCCGAGTGAAGGTATAAATTCACCTATCGAGGCGCATTAGTATAAAAAGCTACTTTTAAAAGAATAAGCAAAAGAAAAAATGTTGTGTTTCATGCTAAGACCTGTTTGAAACCTTTTTTTACTTGAACATGTGGCTGACGCTAGCGAAAAGCTAAAAGGAAGTCTTAAACAATGACCACAGTCGACTTCGTAGCCGACTCCGCGCTCAACTTTCGCCTCTTTTTACCGTGACTGCGTAGTGCGACACATCAGTGCTGGTGCTTTCGCTACTTCCGCGTCTTTTCTTTCACCGTTGGTGCGACTTCGTTCGCTGTGCACTGTGCATTTTTTGCCATCAAGCCTGCGATGGCCCTCAGCAGACCTGCGGCGTACCTGTCTCTCCGTGAGCGAAGTTTGTGGACGTACCCGCGCCCTAACTCGTGGTATGAAACAACGCTGCCGCGTCTTCTGGACAGCGGATTTCGAGAAAACTTTCGCGTCAACCGCGCTACATTCCGTTACGTAGTGGCAGTTTGTGGAAGTATGCGCCGGCAAGACACAAATATGAGAAAAGCCATCCCAGGGGAGAAACGTGTGGCGATTGGCCTGTACTGCCTCGCAACATCAGCTGAAGAGCGACCTGTTGCCAACTTGTTTGGCGTGAGCCCCGCCTCAGCGAACCTTATCTTTCAAGAATTTTGCAGCGTGATTGTGGAGAAGTTGGAAGCACGATTTGTGCAGTTGCCAACACTTAACGAGCTGCATGAGCACATGCGTGAATTTGAAGCAGTCTGCGGCTTCCCACAAGGTGTCGGTGCACTGGATGGCTGTCATATAGAGGTGTGCCCTCCAAAGCAAGAAGCTACAGACTACTATAACTATAAGGGATGGTATAGTGCCATCTTACTTGCTGCCGTCGACCATGCCTACAGGTTCCTGTACACCAACGTTGGGAGCCCTGGTAGAAATAATGACTCGGCTGTATTTCAAAAGTCTCGGTTGCCTGGTGTTCTGGCTAGTCCACTATTCAGAGGGGAAACCAAGATCATTGAAGGTGTGGAAGTTGGCCCAATTATTCTTGCGGACCAAGCATTCCCCTTGAAGAATCATTTAATGTAACCATTCCCCCTACCTGGCGCCTCTGGATCTCCCTCACAGACCTTTAACTACCGGTTGTCCAGTTCTATACAGATCTCTACAGCAGCCAAAGTAGTCAGGACCGTAATGAGATTGGCGGTAGGGAAAAACAGTCAGACGTTCCACCAGTGACGAAGGACGAGGTCAAGAAAGCACTAGAAACTGAAAAGGGGGAAATCAGCTGGAGAGGATCAGATAACTACAGATTTGCTGAAGGACGGGGGGGATATCGTGCTAGAAAAACTGGCCACCCTGTATACGCAGTGCCTGGTGTCATCGACGGTACCGGAACCATGGAAGAATGCAAACATTATCCTCATTCACAAGAAAGGGGACTCTAAGGACCTTAAAAATTACAGACCAATCAGCTTACTGTCTGTTACGTGTAAGGTATTTACTAAGGTAATCGCTAATAGAATCAGTACAACATTAGACTGCAATCAAGCAAAGGATCAAGCAGGGTTTCGGAAACGGTACTCTACTATCGATCATATCCATACCATCAATCAAGTGATAGAAAAATGCTCGGAATATAACCAGCCCTTATACATAGCATTCATTGATTACGAAAAAGCATTTGACTCAGTTGAAACCTCGGCGGTGATGCAGGCATTGCGAAATCAGGGGGTAGACGAGCCGTACGTGAAAGTGCTGGAAGATATATATAGTGGCTGCACAGCAACCATAGTTCTGCACAAAGAAAGTAACAAAATTCCCATAAAGAAAGGTGTTAGGCAAGGAGACAGAATCTCCCCAGTACTATTCACAGCTTGTTTAGAGGAAGTATTCAGAGACTTGGAATGGGAGCAGTTAGGGATAAGGGTAGATGGAGAATACCTCAGTAATCTGCGATTTGCTGATGACATTGCTTTGCTAAGCAACTCGGGGGATGAACTGCAAATAATGATTGATGACCTAGACAGAAAAAGTAGAAAGGTAGGCTTGAAAATCAATATGCAGAAGACTAAGGTAATCTTCAACAGCCTCGGGAAGGAACAGCAGTTTACATTAGGTAGTGAAATACTGGAAGTAGTAGGCGAATATGTCTACTTAGGACAGGTAGTAACCGCAGATCCAGACCATGAAAAGGAAATAACAAGAAGAATAAGATTGGGATGGAGCGCATTTGGCAAGCACTCGCAGATTATGACTAGCAGCTTACCGGTATCGCTCAAGAGGAAAGTATACAACAGTTGCGTCTTGCCTGTACTCACCTATGGGGCTGAAACGTGGAGGCTAACCAAGAGAGTTCTACTTAAGTTGAGGACAACCCAGAGGGCTATGGAACGAAAAATGGTAGGGGTAACATTAAGAGATAGGAAGCGTGCAGATTGGGTCAGAGAAATAACTCAAGTTACCGACATTCTAGTGGAAATTAAGAAGAAGAAATGGACATGGGCAGGACATGTAGTGCGAAGAGAGGATAACCGATGGTCGCTGAGGGTAACGAACTGGACTCCAAGGGAAGGAAAGCGTAGCAGGGGGCGGCAGAAAGTTAGGTGGGCGGATGAGATTAAGAAGTTCGCAGGGGTCAAGTGGATGCAGCTAGCACAGAACCGGGTTAAGGTGAGAAATATGGGAGAGGCCTTCGCCCTGCAGTGGGTATAATCAGGCTGATGATGATGATGTCCAGTGCCAGAAGTGTTGTGGAAAATGCATTCGGACGTGTGAAGGCACGCTTTAGAATGTTGCTAAAGGGCCTTGAGTGCAACATTCATAGTGTGAATAACGTTGTCCGTGCTGCTTGTGTATTGAAAAACATTTGCGAGCAGCTCAACGACCAATGTGATTCAAGCTGGTTTGGTGTGGCCAAAGTGCAGATGAAAAGCGGCCTCAGCCACTTTGCACAAGCAACCGCGAAGAGCCGTTAGGAGTGGCTGTCAGGAATGCCCTGGCGAAGCACCTTGCCGGGAACTAAAGTCCGTTCATGTGAACTGTTCAAAGGCATTTGGGAAGGCGCTCCTGCCAAGAACTAACAGCATTTATCAGAGTCACTCGCATATTTGTGAAAAAGCAGGCACTGCAGCTTCGGCTCACCTTCAAAGGCTAACACTGTATGCATGTGAAGCATTCCTTCTAGGGTGAAGGTTGCGAGGGTAACGACTAGTGTGCTAAGTTACATAAGCTACATGTGCTTCTGAAAATTGTCTTCCATTAATTATATAGCTGACATGCATTATTTTTACCGTAATGTGCTTTTTTTCTTCTTCAAAAGCGCGACGTTTTTCTTTACAATTATAGCCTCATGTTAAGCTATAAAATGATGTGGTTCATATCAACCAACAGCACTTCTTATGACAAACAACTCATCACCTACGCGCAACCTTTGTCTATAAACTTGTTAAGCCATAAAAATATCAATTCTTGCTCTAGTCTAAACAGATCTGTCTTCAAACAGTTCTGCTAGCACTCAGTAGTAAAATATTGGCTTAAGCATCCCATTCTTATAGTATTCATTTCTGTTAAGCACTGCTGGTTATGTAGCCAATTCAATGTCATTGTACTGCCCTTTTGTTTTCGTGTCGCATGGTCTTGTGTTTCTTGTGTTTGTGTCACATAACCTGCTACTCTTATCGGTTACTGTTTATTTCATTCTGATATTCATGTATGAGAGGTCATCATCCTACCATATTGCCAATCTGAAACTGGCCGAGACCTTGTCAAGCTGTTCAAGCTTTTAGTCTTGCACTCCTACTTATGAAAGGAATATAATGAAACGCTTTCTCTATATAAACCTTTCCAATAAGGGCTCCCTGGGTGCTGCCATATCGCTCACTGTGTGCATCAGAAGCTAGCTCAGTGGAAGCGGCAATGGAACTGGTTTGCAATAACCCAGAGAGAAGGCGTTTTGGCATGAGTCTATAATTCAATTTTGATACCATCTACACTTGCATTTCTTCATCACGGCAGCTAGTTCTTCAGTTAGCACAGACACATGCTATTAAACTGTAATTCAAATATATCCACAAGTTTTCAAATCACTTCTGCGCAGTGTTTGAATAATGAGTGTGAGAGGCCTCCTCCTTAGCTTCTTACAACCCTTTTGCAGGCAGTGCCAACTCTGACCCCACATAGCATGCTGCCGTGCTGAGTGTGCGCGAGCAGTAAAGATTCTGTAGGCATGCAGTGCAGTGACAGGCATTAGCACGGTTTATCTGAGTAAACACATTCAAAATGCTGACCTTAAAGATTGGACAACTGCGGTAGGCACTAGTTTGATGTCTTCTCAGTTGATGCTATGTCATATGACTGATGCCAAGATAGTATCCATTTCCAGGTGTGTTCTAGTAGTGCCAGGTTGTGCATCTGGGCAATCTGCGTGTTAACCCCCATTAGCTTTACTTCACTGCAATAGGCGCTTTGTTTTCTTGTGCTTACAAATATGTGCGACCTTGCTGCTTTCCAACATTTACCGCACCTGTAGTCATGTCTTACGCAGGTGTAGATTCGTCTAAACGATTGATCGAACAGAACTTTAAATAAAATTTCATTTCAGACTGTTTTGCAGGTTTCATATTCAGAGTACAGAAATGCTAACATGACTATAAACTTTTAAGTTCATATTTGATTTGGCGGCAAGGCTGCGCTATTAATATTACATTTGATTGGTTTGGAACGTACTATTTGCACGTCCCTACATGATTTGCCCCAGTAGGCAAAAAATTTGTGCGACACCTCAGTGCAGGCAGCTATGAATTCTTCATAAGTTCTTAAAATGCGTTCCAAGACAGCAACTTTTTTGAATTGCAAATTACTAGTATATGGACAAATGTAATACAAAAATTTCAGCAAAAGAAGATCTCAATTCATCACATCGCATGAACTGTAATGTCATGAACTGCAAACCAACAAACTTTCAGTACTTTTCGTCACTCTTTATTGAGAGTGTCACTGTTTTCTTTATTGTCCAAAAATTTTGCTAGCAGTCTCACCATACTAGCACTAATTTCATTGCCCTCTTCTTGGAGGCGAACCATGTTTTTGGGCATTTTATGCGCCTTGCGGTCAGCGTGAGCTGCTGCCTTCGCTTCTCCTCTATGGAGGGCCAACAACTGTTCCATTGCTGACCCTTGTCGCTTGCGGTGACTTTTTAGCACACTGCTCCTTTCAGAGCTTGTGCCAGCACCGGCTGTGTCTCCGTTGATGCCATCTGTACTAAGTTGTACAGGTACTGAAGCATTTGCACTTGCAGGGGAGCTGGCAGCAGTTAGTGTGAGGCCGTCTGTGGTGCTCTCTTCAGGCACTCTGTCGTCCCATGACAGCAGCATGTCTGAGCCGTCTGGTGCCTCATTGACGACTGGCAGCTGCACATGATGAAACATGGGAGACGGCATGTTTTATCATCCCAGGAGAGAGGAAAGCAATCATAGGCTGCAACAGTATATTGAAAAAAAAACACAACTTTGTGCTGGCCACGATGGAAAAAGGCAGAGGTCCAAATTTTTCAGAACCTAACTATATAAATATAACATGAAGAGCCGAGCAATACAGTATACGAAGCTCATCACTCAAAATAAATAAGGAACAATATGTTAAACACATGCAATCATATGGGCATGGTCGACCCAAGGGTAAAGCCACCTGAGGAGTGTGACTTGAGCAAAAGTATACATGGATGGTTGTGGGAGTGGTTCACTCTAGACAAGCCCCAGTTGGTTCATTATCTGTTATTGGCCAGCCTTTTGTAATGAGGACTATGCTGCACGCTGAGAAATGAGTAGTAATACAATTCTGCAGTGATATGATGAACTGATAACAGGCAATGTTAGAAATCACAAATTACCTCTAAACTTTCCTCGACTCGCCCATCATCGTTGATCGGTAGGCTGCCGAGGAAACTGTGGAGCTGCCAGTAGAAGGTCCATGGGACACCAGGCGACCCAATTGAAGTGCCTGTACGTCTCAAATGCCTGGAAAAATAAAAATGATTTGAACTATTAAATGTACTTTTTAAAAAATGGACAATTGAGGATTGTGATCGCAAAACTTCTCTTGGTGCATTAAGCATACGCATTTGCACTGAAGGAAAAAAAAATTACTAATACAGATTACATTTACAATGTGCGTTTAATCCTACAAGTTGCAGCCTTGGAAGCAAAGCAGCGACTGGCTATTATGGTTCAGCTATCGGGATTCTAACTTAGTGAATTTATAGATTTATTTATTTCATATATATTTCCAGGCTTCGATTCGCTGTATATACTGCTTTAGAGATACTGCTAGTACACAGTGAAGCCTGGAAGAAATGCCTAATCACATATCGGCAAATGCCTAGCGGCGTTCCAGGCTTCACTGTGTACTAGCAGTATCTGTAAAGCAGTATACACACCGATGACTGGAAAATATATATGAAATAAATAAATATAGGAATTAACTAAATTACTGCTCTAGCGCGTGGGTCAGAAATAGCGACGCGTACAGATTGCGGTGCAGCTTGTAAATAGTTTCCAAATAAACACAACGAACAACACGTGTAGAACGAGGAGGACGAAGTTGTCATGCAGCGCGGTGCACGTGTGCACGAGCGAAGACAAATAAGAAAGACTGTATTCTAAATGCTGCGCATGCTGCCTCTGCCGTGAGTCCTTTATTACTCTCAAGTCGTTAGCACCTTTACAACGCATTTGCAAGTTTACCTCGGACACTCAAGAACTAACCAATGTGCGACGACGGGAAGAGAATCGACGCGTAGCTCAAGTGACAGCACGTCCTACTATCGCACACTCAAGGCTGACGCAAGCAGCTCAGCTGCACTATGAAAACAGCGTCAAGAACCTGACGGTACAATCATCGTGCAATATAGATCGCACTTACCGGTATTTTTTTGTGAGGTTATCCATCTTCTGCTTCACTTGCTTTGCTGTATACGGGCCTTCGCCCGGCGCTAGCCCGGCGTTCAATCCAGCAAATATTGCTGCGTATATTCGTGCATTGCGCGTGTTACCACGCAGCGCAGGCAGCTGGTCCTCCCAAATGCGTATCAAGGCCGCGGTTGTAGAATCGGGCCAGATGACATGCCGGTGAGAGGAAGAGTCGTTTGCCGACGTTGTTGCTGTCACGGGCGCCGCCATTTTGTCAGTTTACCAGGTTTGCGTCGCAAACCGAGGTTGGCCAGCTCGGTTTCGGTAACTGCGGTTAGGTGGCGCAACTGCAGTTTCGTCTGCCGTGTAAGCGCGGCTAACTATAGTTTCGGGGAACTGTAGTTACGCTAACCGTGGTTAACTCTGCCCGTGTAAAGAAGGTATTAGCGCACTAGAAGCGATACTTACGTTTGCCTTATAAATGGAGAGAGGAAAAAAATTCAGCCGCCAGTGAGGATCGAACTCACGACCGCTGGTTTACAAGACCAGCGCTCTGCCACTGAGCTATAGCGGCGCTTCGTGCTGCCACTGCTTCAGGAGCAGAGATTGGAGGAGCGCGCACGCGCGTAAACAGCTGTGTGGTTAAACTGGAGTCAACATTAGCGCACTAGAAGCGATACTTACGTTTGCTTTATAAATGGAGAGAGGAAAAAAATTCAGCCGCCAGTGAGGATCGAACTCACGACCGCTGGTTTACAAGACCAGCGCTCTGCCACTGAGCTATAGCGGCGCTTGGTGCTGCCACTGCTTCAGGAGCAGAGATTGGAGGAGCGCGCACGCGCGTAAACAGCTGTGTGGTTAAACTGGAGTCAACATTAGCGCACTAGAAGCGATACTTACGTTTGCCTTATAAAAGGAGAGAGGAAAAAAATTCAGCCGCCAGTGAGGATCGAACTCACGACCGCTGGTTTACAAGAACAGCGCTCTGCCACTGAGCTATAGCGGCGCTTGGTGCAGCCACTGCTTCAGGAGCAGGGATTAGAGGAGCGCGCACGCGCGTAAACAGTTGTGTCGTTAAACTGGAGTCAACATTAGCGCTCTAGAAGCGATAGTTGCGTTTGCCTTATAATAGGGGGGAGGAAAAAAATTCAGCCGCCAGTGAGGATCGAACTCGCGACCGCTGGTTTACAAGACCAGCGCTCTGCCACTGAGCTATAGCGGCTTTTTTTTTATTGCCTGCTTTGTCAAATACACTGCAAATATGACATAAAACACTGTGACCATGGCGTGGTCAGCGTGAATGCTTAAAACGTTTTAAAATGAACAAGTTCATCTAGGACGCCAATCCAGTCGGGAGGTTCTGGCAATGTACGGTAAACATCTCGTAAGTACATAATGCTTTCAATGAAATTCTCCCTGACTGGACGGACGCTTACATCGGCGTGCCTAACAGCCATCTTTGTTCGCCATATGCTGTGGAACCCCAGAACCATGATCAGGTCATAAGGAATGTCTCCATCGTTTTCAATTGGTAGAAAACGGATTCCGTATGGTGTTATCGGTAGGTCTTTCTTTAGAGTCCTTTGCAAGATGTCCCAGTAGAAGACTGGATCCCAGCAATCAATAAATACATGATCTATTGTTTCTGGTTTCTTGCATAATATAAAATTAGTTGTCCATGGAATGAATATTCCCTTTTCCTCTAACCAAGTCTTAACTGGAAGCGTCCCTGTATGAATTTTAAAGAAAAAGGTTTTAATGCTGGGCTTAATATTCATCTTTTTAACTCTCTTTCAAACATCATTTCCTGGGCCTCCACAGTATATTGTTGGGTGCCTGGGTGTTGTCAACATTGTATCCAGTAGGTCTCTGTACAGTTTTTTCCTTTGCACTGAACTTAAGTACTCAAGGGAAAATCGAGCCTTTAAGATTTGGAATGCAAGTACAACTTCTCGCCAAAACCCAGTTACTGCGCGTCCACCGTCATTGCATGATGAAACAATAAATTCAGGTAAGGCATTGCCTAAGTGCACATGCATTACTGTGCGCAAAAAAAGAGTCTTTCTGGTCCCGAAGAAAAATAAATCGCGAAACGATTTGTCTTAGAAACAGGTGAGACAGGCCTAATCCACCATTACAAACAGAATGAAACAAATTCGTCCTACTAGTACGTTCCCAACTTGCCCCCCAAATGAAAACCGCGAACACTCTGTGAATGTTTTGCATATTTGTGCGTTTCATGAGCAAAAATTGGAGTACGAACCACACTTTGGATATCAAAAAAAAAAGATTGCAGACAGTCGCGCGGGCAAACATGGACAAATTACGGCCTTGCCAGCCTTGCGTCTTTTCCCTGACCCTGTCTGTTTCTTGATGCCAGTACTGCTCTCTATCTTGATAGCTATCAAGGGGCATACCTAGATACTTCGTAAGCAACGATGTCCATCGCATGTTTGCAAACGTTCCCGGTCTTTCGTTCCAGTTACCATGCCAAAAGCCAGCCGATTTTTCCCAGTTAATCTCACAGCCAGTTGCGGTGCAAAACCCGCCAGCAACCTCGACTGCCTCACTTACACTTTGTCAGTTCACACAGAAAATGGCTATATCATCCGCGTACGCAAGTACTTTCACTTCGAATGCTTGTAGCTTGAATCCACGGATTCTTTCATTATTAATCAGGCTTAAACAAAAGGGCTCTAGATACAAGGCAAATAGAAGAGGGGACAATGGACATCCTTGGCTTACTGACGATCGCACGGCTATTGCGTCCGTAAGACTTTTATTTACAATAATACGAGTAGAGAACCCAGCGTATGCCATTTTTACTCCATCTGCGACAACACTTCCGATATTTACATGCTCTAAAATGGTGAAAAGGACGTCATGTGAAACGTTGTAAAATGCTTTTGACAAGTCGAGCTGTATCATTGCTACATGGCACTCTAAAACGCATCTTGCTGTGTGTACATTTGTACAGATAGCGCGGCCCTTAATGCCGCACGTTTGGTGTGGACCGACCAACTGTTTAATGACACCTTGCACCCTCCTTGCCTATACTTTCATAAACAATTTATAATCCACATTTGTGAGGCTTATAGGTCGATAGGACCCCACCGATAGAAGTTTGACTGCATCATCTGATTTAGGAATTAAGACAATATGTGAAGCTTTGAAAGATGGCGGTATTTGTTTAACATGGTATGTTTCCTTCATTACGCAGTACAATGCCCTGCTGGCTTCTGATTTGAATTTCTTGTAAAAAGCAGCTCCTAATCCGTCAGGACGGGGTGATTTTCCAGCGCTTATTTCTTCTATAGGCCGCTAAATTTCAAGTACACTTATTGGTTCCTCAAGCCTGGCTTTAACTTCATCCTCAAGCCTGGGCAAGGTCTGCAAAAACTGACTTTCGAATTGTTCTTTCCTTTGCTTAGCCCGCCCAAGTAGCTCACTATAGTACAGTCGTGAGCAGCCTTGTCTAGAGCGCGCCGACAGTGTTCCGCGGAGCAAGTCAGCGCCATCTAAGGTTAGGCTCTGAGTTCGAATTATGTGTCCCATGCGCATGCGCGGCCAAAATAAAGCAGTGCCTGCTCGTGGGTTCCCGGCCTCATTTCCATCCAGTGATTGCGCTTCATGCCGCCAGGTACGCGCTTAATGATAAGTAACATCAGTCTGTAAACCAACGTGTTTCGCGCGAATCACGAAGCAGCTAGGCAAGTGGAATGTGATATCGGGTTATCGCTAGGTTCAAAAGCAATTGCAAGTGATAGCGGATAATCGCGCGCTTCAAACACCATAGCAAATAGTGCGAGAATTGGGCCTAGTTAGCCGTTAGGTGTTTGTTTTCGTCCTGTCCGTATACGGTTACGACCACGCACGTTGCAGGCGTCTCGCTTGATGGCGTGTTTTTGGGCCGAGTTATAAGCTATAAGGGACACAGCATTTTGCATCGCTATAGATATAGGAACTTGATTTCCTCCACGATGAGGTACAGCGACGATGAGTGGTGCGTATGCAGGAACGCGCATTATTCCGCTATCAGTCGCGCTTGCTTGCCTGGCCGTCTCGTTGCATTCGAGAAACACGGCGTCATCGCGACGCTCTGGGGACCGTCACAACCTCACAAATTATGGTGCCTCGATGCGGAGAGCGGGCGCGCATCGAGGCACCCTATCACAAATGCAGTCAATACGACCCTAGCGGCAAGAAAAGTGTTCGCAAGGCAGGGGTTGGATGTTGAAGTGATGAGCAGGCATCCTTCCGATTTGCCGCGCATACGCACGGGACGCATACCTCAAACCCAGAGCCTAACGTTAGATGTCGCTGACTTGCTCCACAGAGCCCTGTCGGCGCGCTCTAGACAAGGCTGCTCACGACTGTAGTCAACAAACGCTTCTTTGATAACCTCGCATTCTGTTGCAACTTCGTTATGGTAAAGTATCTTTTGAATTTTGTTTTTTTCCCCGTATCTTTTCTAGTCACCGAGTGAGCGCTTGTTCGGTGTCTCGCCAACCCATAATCGCTCTGCTCGTGCTCGCACAGTAGCTCCCCTATATCTTTCTTCATCGATAAGCACAAGTTTATTCTTAACTTCTTTTATCTGCTTCGACCATAATTCAGGCGTCCCGCTATCTAGGTTCAGCAACAAGTTGAGTTGACGGTGCAGATCTTTCTCGTTCTCTTTACTGATATGTCGCAAAATGGTAGCTCTTTCTATTGCTTTCGTTTTTATATTGTTCCTAAAACTTTCCCACTCACTCATCCAGTCCCCTGATTTTGTCGCAAACAGTGCGTTGAACATTTCCTTTACTTCGTTCACATAGCTCTCATCATCCAAAAGTTTAGAATTAAATTTCCAAAGCTCCCAGTTAAATTTAGATTGATTTTCCTTTGCACCTATGCAAAAAACTACTAGGCTGTGATCTGTAAATGACACGTGCTTAACTTCATAACTTCGGCACAGAGGCGCGAGTTCTAGGGAAATGTATGCACGATCTAGCCTCGCATGGCTTTCTCTTTGGAAATGGGTGTACTGGCGTTGTCCACTAGGTGATAGAAGCCAACCAACGTCTTCTAGATGATACTCTGTGGTTAAGGTCCTTAATAAGTGTGCGCTAGGGTCCTGCACAGGCTGAAATTTTACGCGATCTTCAGGCATACATACACAATTGAAGTCACCCACCATAACAACTCATCTTTCACCCTTCAAATGCTGTTCGAACTGCTCGAAGAACAACCTACGCTCCCCTTCCTTATTAGGTGCATAGACGCATATCATACGCCATTTCAAATTAAAGAAGGAAAAGTCAACAACAATCAGGCGTCCAGAAGGGCACACAGTGACTGCCTCATCGATCATGCCCAGACTGTTGCGAATAAAAATAACACACCCTGCCGAATTGCCAACAGCATGACACACACATACATTGTACCTATCTATGAATGGTTGCCCCATGCGGTCCGTTCAAGGCGGATGTAAAATGATGGCGAAGGCTGGGCCCAAAAACGGTCTAGCGCGACAGCAGCACAGCCACTTTGGGGGGGCCGAAGCACTTAGATAATGAAATTCAAAAGCACATATAAAAACGCTATAAAGAAATAAATATTTTAATGCCACGTTTTATAAAATAGGTAAACTATTTCAGCAGAACATTACGCCGCATTTTTAATTTTTTGCAACGTTCTTGTCGCGCCCCCTGTTGATGAGTGTGCGGTGCATTTGCAGCTTGACTTTGCAGGCCTTGTTTCGGCACCCGGCCACAGTGGCCGCGGGAGCTCACGAAGCGGTTTCTTATCGCCAGTCTCGAAATGCCCCTTTTGCGAAGTTTTCGTCGCCCTTGCGCGTCGGTTCTCTGTCACCGTTTTGTAAAATTTGCACCCCGCCGCACCGCTGCGGCAGTTTTCTCGGTTTTGTCGTTTCCTTCGACGTGCGGCCAGTGCGAAGTCTTTTTCCGTCTTTGCACGCTTCGCGCTGTTCTTTTGAAGCGCTTAGCGCTTGGTTTTATTTCAAGATGAGCTTGCGACGTGTGAAGAAACGATGCGCCGTGGCACACTGCGACAGAATGGACAGTGCCGTCGGTGTCAAGCTACACCGCTTCCCGCTGGACTTTCACAGGTGAGCTCTTGTCAGTGTCGTCTGCTACTATGCGTCTGCTCTAGGTATGCTCCGAATGCTTTCGTTGGGCTGTTCGCTGCTGTTTCTGTAACCAGTTCATGCGCACGTGGCTTCATTTTTTTGGCAATATTTATGTACTACACTACAGGACACACACTTTAAGTGCTGAACTGTGCGAAAGAGGCCCACTATTTGTCTGATTTATGGTGTTTCATGCAGCCGGCTATCACCAGCGTTAACTTGATACCGGGCTCTCAGGAGCAACCACGCGCATGCCACTGACCGGAAGGCCAATTTAAAACCAATTGTGCTGCCTGACAGGTCTGAGCACAACACTGTTTACTTTTCCAACACCGCGAAGCCAATTTGACCCTCGCAACTGGTAGTATCGAAATTCAGCCACGTGTATAGGCGCTGCCTTGAGGGTGCTTTAACTGAATTCACTCAGCAGGAGTTACTGCCTGTCTTCTTATTGCTATTCTGCATATGCATGACCGTTAGGGTAACTTTGAACGCACTTCATTCTCGTCAATCTTAACCATAGAAAAATATAGCTACCCGCATGGCATGAGGACGAGCGTACGTAATTGCACTCTTAGGCGCTGAGAGCTTGGGGCGAGCATTTACTACCATAGTTCAGATATAATGGAAGTATATTGTACTGCGGTTAGCATTGACAGGAATAATGACGCATTGGCGTTTGGAGTATGCAGTATTCCTTACGGCGCAATTGTGAATAACGTGCACGTTGCATCACGTCCAGGTGCCGAGCGTGGGTGCAGTTCTACCACAACGTCAGCCTGGAGAAGAAGACACCATGGCAGCTTCGAGACTTGCGGGTTTGTTCCAGCCACTTCGAACCGTCTGCGTATCTGTCGTCAAAAAGGCTGCGACTCATGTTGATGCGCCTACTTATGTCATGTCATGTTTGCCTCAATTGAAGCTGTCCTAGCACTGTCTTCTATGCTTTTCAATTTCCTACCTGGCAACGTTCGTGAAACTGCAGGGCCTTTCTCTATCCACACTGTGACCATTGAGATGAATAGTCAGCTTAAAGAAACTACTGCTTGAGCTGCCTGTGACGCGTATTTTTTGTTGGTGTGCTTTATCACTGTATTTGTTTGGTTGCTGTAATAAACCATGAATATGAAAACCATAGTTGCCGTACGCTGTATTGCAAACTGTGCACTTCAGCCTGTGCTTTGTGCATCATACCTTGTACTCAAAAGTACTAGCACCAGTATTTCCACCAAGGTTTCCACTATGAATCATGCATGATTGCATTCTTAGCCAGCCAAGGTAAGCCAGCGTCTGAAAGTGTTGCTGCCTTCTTTGCCAGTCACTTTCATTGGGTTCCGAATTACAGATTAGCAAGGCCATAACTAGCAGGAACTCGAGCACATTTGACTGGCAAAGGTTGGTGCGCACTGAAAGGCAACCTTCATGAGATACCGGCTTGAAAATGCGGGTTCTATAAAAAGACCACTTTAAAATTCGCGCTAAAAACATACGTATGCGTGACGTCATTCAACGTCACTCGTACGTAGTTGCCCCCCCAATATGGCGGTGCCCATGAGCCGCCATTTTTTTGACCAATGGGCGTCTATGGAGCCTTCGCTACAATTGTATATCTACCTTGACAGAGGCGCGAGTTCTAGGGAAATGTATGCACGATCTAGCCTCGCATGGCTTTCTCTTTGGAAATGGGTGTACTGGCGTTGTCCACTAGGTGATAGAAGCCAACCAACATCTTCTAGATGATACTCTGTGGTTAAGGTCCTTAATAAGTTTGCGCTAGGGTCCTTCACAGGCTGAAGTTTTACGCGATCTTCAGGCATACATACACAATTAAGTCACCCACCATAACAAAACATCTTTCCCCCTTCAAATGCTGTTCGAGCTGCTCGAAGAACAACCTACGCTCCCCTTCCTTATTAGGTGCATAGACGCATATCATACGCCATTTAAAATTAGAGAAGGAAAAGTCAACAACAATCAGGCGTCCAGAAGGGCACACAGTGACAGCCTCCTCGACAATGCCTAGACTGTTGCGAATAAAAATAACACACCCTGCCGAATTGCCAACAGCATGACACACACATACATTGTACCTATCTCTGAATGGTTGCACCATGCGGTCCGTTTGTTCTCCGCTTTCTACCTTCGTTTCTTGTATAGCGACCAAGTCCAATTCGTTTTCAAGAAATAGCCGACTAACTTGATATTGCCGCCGCCTCGCTGTCATTCCGCGAACGTTTAAGGTGGCTACACGTAACGCAGACAGGAGGATTACTGCCATTTAATTGCAAAACAAAAGGACCGCACAGCGCTTACCTCGGCAGTCTGGGAAGCAGTTGAGCATGTGCACTTGCTTTTTTGGTCGAGCCCGTAGCCACTGCGGAGAGGCCTTGCCTCTCGGTCGAAGCACCTTGAAGGGTTTGTCCAGTTCTTTATGCACAAACTTCACAATCCCTTTTTGCTAGGAGGGCCGTGTCCCGACCGTATTCTGGTCGAGGGAGGTGTTTGGCTTCGGTCTGAAGCTAGGTCGCCGTGGCAGGACGGCTTTGGGAGGCGGTCCCTCGTTGTTAGTGTAGTCAAGGCCGTCTCCTGCTCCCACGCTGTCCCCGTGGGTTCTTTTTGTGTTCACAGTTAATTCCATCGGCTCTCGCTGACTTCCATTTTCTGCGGCTGACGCTGCTCTTCGGTCACTACTAGACGCAGCCTTCGTAACTCCAGGTGGCTGCACGCCGTCCTAGGTGTGTTCGTCTCGGTGGCCCTCCGACAAGGTGCTCTCGGAGGACTTCTCAGCAGCCTCCGAAGGCGTCTCTACTTGTGTAGCAGGTGACTCGCTTTTCGTGTCACGGCTTGCGGCCTGCGTGGAGCCTTCAGAATTTTCGGAAGACGCGTTAGGGTATCTCGTGGACAATTCCAGCCTCCCTTTCGCTGCTTCCTCGGCGTCGGCTTCATCCATAATGAAGTCTGAAGCGTCCTCTTGTTGCAGTGGTCTCGTAACACTCGCGTAAGTTTTAACGCACATGTCCTCCTGATGACTAAAGCGCCTGCATCGGGCGCAACGAGGAACATGACACTTGCGTGTAATGTGCCCCGCAGTCCGGCACCGGAGACAAAGCGGAGCTCTGCCCTCTGCCCGGCACTACCACCAGAGCCAACTCGCCTGCTACGCGGAGCTGGTGCGGGAGGTCGTCCACCGAAACTCCGGATTTCAGCTTGAGCCCAATTACTCTTGTCGTTGATGCTTTGTCCGCAACGCCACTGACTCTTGAATGTAAGCGCTCAGACGTGATTCATCTGGTACGCCCCCAAGGCAATCACCACGGGGAGCATATCCAGACTATCCAACGCATCACGGAAGTCTTCCACGCGATACGGCCGACATCTCACATCAGCATGCAGAAAAACAGTATTTAAAACATTCCGACCTCATGGCAGTTGAGGCAAAATGACTTGATAATCCTGGTCCGGTAAGTCCGCAATCCTGTTTCCGCGACCCAGCCGGGCCGCTGTTACCGCTCCGTCGGAGCACATGATGTCACGTCCGTTCGCCTCGGCGGCCGGAAGTAGAATCCACTGAGCTATAGCGGCGCTTGGTGCAGCCACTGCTTCAGGAACAGGGATTGGAGGAGCGCGCACGCGCGTAAACTGTTGTGTCGTTAAACTGGGGTCAACATTAGCGCACTAGAAGCGATACTTATGTTTGCCTTATAAAAGGGGAGAGGAAAAAAAATTCAGCCGCCAGTGAGGATCGAACTCACGACCGCTGGTTTACAAGACCAGCGCTCCGCCACTGAGCTATAGCGGCGCTTGGTGCAGCCACTGCTTCAGGAACAGGGATTGGAGGAGCGCGCACGCGCGTAAACAGTTGCGTCGTTAAACTGGAGTCAACATTAGCGCACTAGAAGCGATACTTACGTTTCCCTTATAAAAGGGGGGAGGAAAAAAAATTCAGCCGCCAGTGAGGATCGAACTCACGACCGCTGGTTTACAAGACCAGCGCTCCGCCACTGCGCTATAGCGGCGCTTGGTGCAGCCACTGCTTCAGGAACAGGGATTGGAGGAGCGCGCACGCGCGTAAACAGTTGCGTCGTTAAACTGGAGTCAACATTAGCGCACTAGAAGCGATACTTACGTTTCCCTTATAAAAGGGGGGAGGAAAAAAAATTCAGCCGCCAGTGAGGATCGAACTCACGACCGCTGGTTTACAAGACCAGCGCTCTGCCACTGAGCTATAGCTTTTTCTTTCTTTATTGCCGTGAAACACAAAAACAAAATACACATGATAAAACACGTCAACTACACTTGAGCTAACGCGTACGCGGCTAAAATCTTTTCAGGTGCACCAACTCATCAAATAGACATTGCATTGTGGTGGATCCTGCTGCATCCTGAACGTTTCGCGTATATACGCCGCACTTTCAGTAAAGTTTTCACGCGCAGATCGTGTCTCTAAATCTGCATGTCGCACCTGCCTTCGTGTTTTCCACAAACTATGGAGGCCAAGAAGCATAAATAAATCATAAGGTGCATCATCGTTCTGCACTGGTAGAAATCTGACACCGTACGGAGTTAAGGGAAGTTCCTTTTTAATTGTCCTTTGGAGGACGTCCCATAGAAAGACAGCATCCCAACACTGTAAGAAAACGTGTTCAATTGTCTCCGGTTTTTTTTGCACAACAGGCAATTTGTTGTCCATGGGACGAAGATACCTTTTTCATTCAGCCAGGTTTTAACAGGGAGCGTATTAGAGTGAAGTTTGAAAAGGAACGTTTTAGCAGATGGCCTCACGGGCATCTTTTTGACTCTTTTCAAAACGTCCTGCCCTGGGCCTCCATAGTGTGATGCCCGGTAAAAAGGCACCGGTAGCATCACGTCAATGAGATCTTTATACAGTTTTTTTCTGGGAACCCTGAAAAGGTAATCAAAAGAAAACCGCACTTCCAGCAACTTGCACGAAAAAACAACCTCGCGCAGGTAGCCAGTCACAGTACCAGGCATGCTTTCACATGACACAAACCATTCAGGGAGCAGCCTCTGCAATCGCACTTGACTCACAGTTCTTAGAAAGGTATCTTTTTGATCACGCAGGAATATAAATCGCGAAAGCACTTGACGCAAGAAGAAATGGGCAAGGCCAAGCCCGCCCCTTTTAACAGAAATAAACAAATTCGTCCGGGTGGTTTTATCTCATGTGGATGCCCAAATAAAAACAGCGAAAACGTGGTGCATTTTCTGAATTGAGGTTCGTGAGACACACAACACATTGATGAGGCACCACAGCCTCGAAATAAGAAAAACATTGCAAATAGAAGCGCGCGCAAACATTGAGAGTTGCCTTCCTTGCCACGCATCCGCTTTTTCTTTCGCTCTGGATGTTTCTTCCATCCAGTGCACGTTGGGAGCTCGATAACAATCTAAAGGCACGCCTAGATATCGCGTTGGAGAGCAGACCATCGCAGCTTACAGAAGAAATCAGGCGTCACGCCCCAATCACCGTGCCAAAACCCAGAGCTTTTCTCCCAATTGATCTTACATCCGTTTTGATCACAAAATGTTTGGACGACACTCTTGACTTCACAGATGCTCTTCCTGGTTGCACAAAACACTGCTATGTCATCAGCATATGCTAGCATTTTTACGTGTGCTGATTGCAGCTTGATCCCTAAAATGCGATCGCTATCAATGATAGCCAAGCAAAGTGGCTCTAAATACATTGCAAAAAGCAGGGGTGAGAGCGGGCAGCCCTGCCTTACCGATGAACGTACTACGATACTGTCAGCCAGTTCACCATTCACTATAATACGGGTCGTGCATTTCGCGTAAGCCATTTTAACACCCTCCACTATGACTTTTCAAAGGTTAGAATGCTCCAACATGGAAAAAAGAATTTCGTGAGAAACACGGTCAAAGGCTTTCGCCAAATCTAACTGCATCATGGCTATCTGACCACCGAGTGCATCAACACATTCTACTACGGTTCTTGCGACATGTATATTCGTGGCAATTGATCGACCCTTGATGCCGCACGTTTGATGAGACCCAACCAGTTTTGTTATTACGCTTTGCAGTCTTTTTGCTAAAACCTTCATGTACACCTTATAGTCAACATTTGTGAGGCTAATCGGTCGATATGAGCCCACCAACAGTCGTTTCTCCGGATCATCTGTCTTGGGTATTAGCAGAATGTGCGATGTAGAGAAGGCAATGGAACAGTATTACGTTCATAAGCTTCAGTGATTACATCGAGCATAAGCTGAGCCGCATACTGCTGAAAAGTTTTAAAGAAGGCAGCGCTTAGCCCATCCGGCCCAGGGGCTTTCCCAGGTGTCAGGTCATCTATTGCAGATTCTACCTCCTGCGACGTTATCGGTGTTTCTAGGCGCGCTTTACATTCGTCATCCAGTGCAGGCATCAGTCTTAGAAAATCTGTTTGAAAGCCGTCTACAGTCTCAAGCTTAGCGCTAAGCAGTTCTTCGAAGTGCTCTGTTACCGCACGCTGAATATCTTTAGCATCTTCAGTGATATGGCCGGCATACCTTATACTCCTTATTTCTTTCTGGCAGGCGTATCTTTTTTCATCTGCTAGGGCTCGTTTTGTCGGCACTTCTCCAGCCCAAAGTTTTTCAGCGCTTGCACGTATGACAGCCGCTGTGTATCTTGCGCTGTCGATTGTTTCCAGCTCACTTTTAATCTCTCGTATTTTACTAGCGAAATGCCCTGGCACAGTACTTTCCATGCTAAAAAAAAAACTGAAGTTGTTCATTCAGTTCTTTTTCTTTCTCTTCATGCCGCACCTTACTGCTCTTTTCTATGGATTGCAATTTGACCCACTCTTTGAAGCTGTCCCATTCCGCTGCAAAACTTACTGGTCGCATAGCCAGGCGACTTTCAAACTCGGTCTTAACTTCCGTAAGGAACTCTTCATCGGCGAGAAGTTTGGCATTCAGTTTTCATAGGTACCCATTAAAGCGCGATTTCTTTCATGCCCTACCGAACACTGCACTCACGAGACAATGATCGCTGAAAGACACAGGTTTGACCTCATAGGGAAACAAGATCAACCGAGGCATACACCCTGTCCAATCGAGCATGGCTATCTCGCTGAAAGTGCGTGAACTCTGGTTGGTTTCCAGTGGAGAACACACTACCAACATCCTCAAGGCCGTATTCATGCAGAAGTGCATTCAACTGCAAAAGTTTGTGAGAAAAGAAGCCACCATACGGTCAGTGCTTTCTTGGCTCTCAATCTTTGACTCTTGCACAGCTGCTACATCTATATCATTATCTAAAAGGAGGCGACTGAGCTGGCATTGTCGCCTTCTCGCTCCCAGCCCTCTGACATTCAAAGTAGCTACGTGTAACGGCGAATTAAGCTTGTGAGTCATGTATTAGCGAGAGACGCCCGTACCCGCATGGTGCCTACCTTCATGACTGCGTGGCCTCTGCTTCTGAAGAACAGTGGCATATGTGTGCATGTATTGTCATCCCAGCAGAACGTCGGGCTGCATACAAACGAAGTCCAAGCACCATCTGTCATTTTTGCTCACACACGCCCCGCTTGGTTGCAGAATGTTCCTGGCGCTGGTCGGTAGGCAGTAGACCCACAAATCGTTCAGGACACCACAAAAACTACGGAGGCGGTTTCCCCGCCTGCCGGGTGTCGGCCGAGAAGTTCGGCTTTGGTCTTAACGTTGCTCTTCGGATGCGCGAAGTTTTCGGCGGCGGCTCACTACAAACACCGCCTGGCAGCTGAGTCCCCTCGGCGCTTTCCTCGTGTGGACGTTTCGCGGCAATAAAGGCTGCTGTCTCCGGCCCAACCTCCATGGCATCAGTACAGGGAGGCTCAGTACTGAGATGCTCCTCAGCGTCATAAAAATTGATTACATCTTCTGATGCTTCCTTTGACGCGCCTTCATGGTCCTGTGACTTATTTTGCAAGGCTTGCCGCGTTTCATTCTCTTGACTCGGCACCGTCACCTTATGCTTTGTTAAAACAGTCATGGAAGGCGCGTCCCGTTTTGTTGACTGACCTCTAATGTCACCAGCCTCCTCCGCATCCACCTCGTCCATTATTAACTCCGACGAGTCTTCGCTGGTCCCAGGTCCGGCAATGCTAGCGTAGGTACGAGCACACTGGCTGTCTTCATGCCCGAACCGTCGACAGGTTCCGCAGCGAGGAACCCGGCACTCTTTGCGGATGTGACCCGTACTCCGGCAGCGTAGGCACAGCGGGGTTCTGCCTGGCACAATAACGAGCGCCAGCTCACCGCTAACATTCAGCTGATGCGGCAGGTCGTCGAGCTTCATGCCAGCTTTCAGCTTCAGCGTGACGAGTCTAGTAGTTGAGCCGTTTTCTAACATACCTTTAACTCGCCAGCGCTCCCGTGTAACTTCGGATACCTTTCCGTACGGCGCAAAGGCAGCACGAACATCCTCGTCTGGCACGTTGTGTAGCAGCCAGTGAAGTTTCAGCCGCACATCCTGGTTCGCCGGGTCAATTACCAAGCAGCGACCGTTTTTCACACACAACTCGCCTAGACTAACAAGCTTGGTCACCGCTTCAAAATCCTTGAGAGTGACAGCCCAGACGTGGCTCATCCGATACGCCCCCATCGCAACAACATCGGGAATCAGCGAATGCTGTGCCAAAGCGTCGCGGAAATCTTCCACCCGGTACGGGCGGGCCCTGATATCGGCATGCAAAAAAACCGTATTCAAAACAAACCGACCTGTTGGCAGTGCAGGCAAAACAACTTGATAAGTACTATCCTGTTCAGAAGTCCTGTTACCGCGGCCTGAAGTGGCCGCTGAAGCCGCTCCTGAGGAGCCCTGCATCGTGCGTCCGTTCACTGGCGTGGCCGGAAGCAGAATGATGCCACTCAGCTATAGCGGCGCTTGGTGCAGCCACTGCTTCAGGAACAGAGATTAGAGGAGCGCGCACGCGCGTAACATTTGCGTCGTTAAACTGGAGTCAACATTAGCGCACTAGAAGTGATACTTACGTTTTGCTCATAAAAGGGGAGAGGAAAAAAAATTCAGCCGCCAGTGAGGATCGAACTCACGACCGCTGGTTTACAAGACCAGCGCTCTGCCACTGAGCTAAAAAAAAAAAAAAAACAAAAAAAAAAAAAAAAACTGAGCTATAGCGGCGCTTGGTGCAGCCACTGGTTCAGGAGCAGGGATTAGAGGAGCGCGCACGCGCGTAAACAGTTTTGTCGTTAAACTGGAGTCAACATTAGCGCGCTAGAAGAGTTACTTACGTTTGCCTTATAAAAGGGGCGAGGAAAAAAAATTCAGCCGCCAGTGAGGATCGAACTCACGACCGCTGGTTTACAAGACCAGCGCTCTGCCACTGAGCTATAGCGGCGCTTGGTGCAGCCCTTGCTTCAGGAGCGGAGACTAGAGGAGCGCGCACGCGCGTAAACAGTTGCGTCGTTAAACTGGAGTTAACATTAGCGCACTAGAAGCGACAGTTACGTTTGCCTTATAAAAGAAGAGAGGAAAAAAATTCAGCCGCCAGTGAGGATCGAACTCACGACCGCTGGTTTGCAAGACCAGCGCTCTGCCACTGAGCTAGAGCTTTTTTTATTGCCTGACTTCGGCACAATACACAAAACAACTTACAGGGCACAATCAGCATTCATTATTGCAACAATCAGCCAGGTGGGTTGTGGCGTCGTCATGCTAAAATTCTCTTAGGGTCACTAATGGCTCCCATCTTCCGAGCCGCTCGGGAGCTTCAGGAGCAAGTTTCTGAATTTCAGTATATCTATTCACGCCTTCCCGAAAATAGATACGTGCTGGCCGTGCGTCAGGATCGCAATGGTATCCTGCCATTCTCGAGCGCCAAATACAGTGCAGGGCCATTAGCATAATAAGGTCAAATGGCACCCCATCCTCATTCTCTACTGGCAAGTATCTAATACCATGCGAGTCTAATGGAAATTCCTTTGTTAAAGTGCTTTGTAAAATATCCCAAAGGTATACTCCTTCCCAACAATGTAGGAAAACATGGTCTATAGTTTCTGGCTGTTTACAAATTAAGCAATGCAAACTCCAAGGTAAAAATAAATTCTTCCCTTCCAAGAACTTCTTTACTGGCAGTGTTTCCGTGTGTAACCTCAAGAAAAAAGTTTTTGCATTTGACGGCACCTGCATCGACTTCACCTGCTTAAGTACGTCGCGTCCTGGTCCTCCATTGTATAAGGCCCTGTACATTGTTATGGGAAGAACTACGTCACACAAATCCTTGTACAGCTTCTTCCTGCTAACACAAGAAAAATATTCATAAGAAAATCGAACAGACAGGAATCACACACTAGCGACAACTTCACTAAAATAACCAAAAATGCGTTCCGATACATTTTCGGTCGGGACAACAATGTCCGGCAGTGCATTTCCGAACCTTAATTGGCACACAGTACGCAAAAATTGATCTTTTACATCGCGAACAAAATGAAATCTGCTGGCAATCTGTCGTAGAAATAAATGCCCCAAAACCAGTCCACCGTCCTTCACCCGCCTAAACAAGCTGGTCCGGCTACATCGTTCCCCTTGTGCTGCCCACACAAAAATGGCAAATATCCGGTGCAGTCTCTGTACGTTAATCCTTGCACAATGCAACACTTGCATCACGTACCTCAGCTTTGACATAAAAAAAATCATATTGCACACTGTGGCCCTGGCGAAAACTGACAATTGCTGCCCTTTCCACCCCTCCCCCTTTTCACGCATGGCTTGGGTCTGTGCCATCCGCTGAGCTATAGCGGCGCTTGGTGCAGTCACTGCTTCAGGAGCAGAGATTGGAGGAGCGCGCACGCGCGTAAACAGCTGTGTGGTTAAACTGGAGTCAACATTAGCGCACTAGAAGCGATACTTACGTTTGCCTTATAAAAGGGGAGAGGGAAAAAATTCAGCCGCCAGTGAGGATCGAACTCACGACCGCTGGTTTACAAGACCAGCGCTCTGCCACTGAGCTATAGCGGCGCTTGGCGCAGCCACTGCTTCAGGAGCAGAGATTGGAGGAGCGCACACGCGCGTAAACAGTTGTGTCGTTAAACTGGAGTCAACATAGAAGCGCTACTTACGTTTGCCTTATAAAAGGGGAGTGGGAAAAAATTCAGCCGCCAGTGATGATCGAACTCACGACCGCTGGTTTACAAGAACAGCGCTCTGCCACTGAGCTATAGCTTTTTTTTTACATTATTGCCGTGAAACACGAAACAAAAATACACATGATAAAACACGTAAACTACACTTGAGCTAATGCGTGCGTGCCTAAAAGCTTTTCAAGTGCACTAACTCATCAAAGAGACAATGCCATTGTGGCGGATCCTGCTGCCTCCTGAAGGTTTCGCGCATATACACAGCACTTTCAAGAAAGTGTTCTCGCGCAGATCGTGTATGTATATCTGCATGACGCACCTGCATTCGTGTTTTGCACAAACAATGGAGGCCAAGAAGCATAATTAAATCATAAGGTGCATCATCGTTCTGCACTGGTAGGAATCTTACACCGTAAGGAGTTAATGGAAGTTCCTTTTTAATTGTCCTTTGTAGGACGTCCCATAGAAAGACAGCATCCCAACACTGTAACAAAACGTGTTCAATTGTTTCCGTTTTTTTTGCACAACAGGCAATTTGTTGTCCATGGGACGAAGATACCTTTATCATTCAGCCAGATTTTAACAGGGAGCGTATTAGAGTGAAGTTTGAAAAGGAACGTTTCAGCAGATGGCCTCACGGGCATCTTCTTAACTCTTTTCAAAACGTCCTGCCCTGGGCCTCCATAGTGTGATGCCCGGTAAAAAGGCACCGGCAGCATCACGTCAATGAGATCTTTATACAGTTTTTTTCTGGGAACATTGTAAAGGTAATCAAAGGAAAACTGCACTTCCAGCAACTTGCACGAAAATACAACCTCGCGCAGGTGGCCAGTTAGAGTACCAGGCTTGTTTTCACATGACACAATCCATTCAGGGAGGGGCTTCTGCAATCGCACTTGCATCACAGTTCTTAGAAAGGTATCTTTTTGATCACGGAGGAATATAAATCGCGAAACCACCTGACGCAAGAACAGATGTGCAAGGCCAAGCCCGCCCCTTTTAACAGAAATAAACAAACTCGTCCGGGCGGTTTTTTCCCATGTGGATGCCCAAATATAAAAAGCAAAAACGCGGTGAATTTTCTGAATTGAGGTTCGTGAGATACACAACACATTTATGAGGTACCACAGCCTCGAAATAAGAAAAACATTGCAAATAGAAGCGCGCTAAAACATTGAGAGTTGCCTTCCTTGCCACGCATACGCTTTTTCTTTCGCTCTGTACGTTTCTTCCATCCAGTGCACGTTGGGATCTTGATAACAATCTAAAGGCACGCCTAGATATCGCGTTGGGAGAGCAGACCATCGCAGCTTACAGAAGAAATCAGGTGCCACGTCCCAATCACCGTGCCATACATAACCCAGAGCTTTTCTCCCAATTGATCTTACATCCGGTTTAATCACAAAATGTTTGGACGACACCCGTGACTTCACAGGTGCTCATTCTGGTTGCACAAAACACTGCTATGTCATCAGCGTATGCTAGCATGTTCACGTGTGCTGATTGCAGCTTGAACCCTAAAATGCGATCGCTATCAATGATAGCCAAGCAAAGTGGCTCTAAATACAGTGCAAAAAGTAGGGGTGAGAGCGGGAAGCCCTGCCTTACCGATGAACGTACTGCGATGCTGTCAGTCAGTTCACCATTCACTATAATACGGCGTGCAGTTCGCATAAGCCATTTTAACACCCTCCACTATGACTTCACCTAGGTTCAGTTCAGTTCAGTTCAGGCGTTCAGTCGTGTCCGACTCTTCGTGACCCTATGGACCATGTCACGCCACGCTTTCCGGTCTCTCACTATCTTCTTAACATCACATAGCTTCATCTGCAATGCCTCGAGAATGCCATCTAACCATCGTGTTCGCTGCCTACCCCTTCTCCGGCGACCCTCAACCTTTCCCAACAT
This sequence comes from Amblyomma maculatum, assembly GCF_055883805.1. Classification (NCBI taxonomy): domain Eukaryota; kingdom Metazoa; phylum Arthropoda; class Arachnida; order Ixodida; family Ixodidae; genus Amblyomma; species Amblyomma maculatum. Next base: position 95,377,465 of record NC_139349.1, on the reverse strand, counting down.
CAAATCTTTCTCCAGCGACTCCTCTCTTCTCATCAGATGACCAAGGTAGCTGAGCTTTAACTTTAGAATTTGACCCTCCAATGAGCAGTCAGGGTTTATGGTCGACAATATCGACTGATTTGATCTTCTGGCAGTCCAAGGAACTCTTAAGAGTCTTCGCCAGCACCACAATTCAAACGCGTCAATTCTTCGGCGGTCAGCCTTTTTCACAGTCCAACTCTCGCATCCATACATCACAACTGGAAAGACCATAGCACGGGTTATACGGATCTTGGTTGGCAGACTAATGTCTCTGCTCTTTACTAGGCGGTCAAGGCTAACCATTGCTCTCTTTCCCAGAAGCAGGCGTCTCCTAATTTCATGGCTGCAGTCTCCTTCCGAGGTAATCTTGGCGCCCAAGAACAGAAAATCTGTCACAGCTTCCACTTCTTGTCCATTGATGCTCCAGGACTTGATAGGGCAAGACGCCATGATCTTCGTCTTTTTAATGTTCAGTTTAAGCCCAAACTTCTCACTCTCTTCTTGTACGCGCATCAGAAGTCTCTTGAGTTCCACTTCACTTTCTGCCATTAAAGTGGTATCATCCGCATATCTAAGGTTGTTGATACGTTTTCCAGCAATCTTCACTCCAGCTGAAGACTCGTCCAGACCGGCCTTCCTCATGATGCACTCTGCATATAGGTTAAATAGGCAGGGCGATAGTATGCAGCCTTGCCTCACCCCTTTCTCAATCGGAAACCAATCAGTAAGACCATGCCCAGTTCTGACTGTGGCCTCTTGCCCTTCATACAGGTTCCTGAGGAGACAGATGAGGTGAATTGGAACTCCCATCTCTCGGAGAGCTTGCCACAATCTGCTGTGATCTACGCAGTCAAACGCTTTCGCATAATCAATAAAGCAGAAGTAAATGGGTTTCTGGAACTCTCTTGCTTTTTCCATGATCCAGCGAAGGTTGGCAATTTGGTCTCTAGTTCCTCTGCCCTTGCGAAACCCAGCTTGCACGTCCGGAAGCTCCCGATCCACATACTGCTGCAGCCTACCTTGCAGGATTTTTAACATCACCTTGCTAGCATGCGAAATAAGCGCGATCGTGCGGTAGTTGGAACAATCTTTGGCACTGCCTTTCTTTGGAATGGGGATGTAAACTGACCTCCTCCAATCCTGTGGCCACTGCAGGGTTGTCCAAATCTTTTGACATAATGTATGCAGTGTGCTAACAGCGTCGTGGTTGAGGTTTTGAAGCAACTCAGCTGGAATACCATCAATTCCGCTTGCTTTGTTCTTAGCAAGGCTGGCTAAGGCCCATTCAACTTCACTCTTCAGGATGCCCGGCTCGAGATCAGTAATCACAACCGTCCTATGTTGGGATTGCACATCCGGGTCCTTCTTGTACAGTTCTTCTGTGTATTCCTGCCACCTCTTCTTTATCTCTGAGGCTTCAGTGAGGTCCTTGCCTCGTTTGTCCTTTATCACGCCCAGCTTAGCACAGAAGCTTCCTTTGATATCTTTGATTGTCTTATACAGAGCTCTTGTGTTTCTTAATTGGCTGTTGTCCTCAACTGCTTGACACTGTATGTTCAGGAAGGCATTCTTATCTCTCCTTGCTATTTTCTGAAAATCCGCATTGAGAACCTTGTATCTTTCTCTTTCCCCCATACCTTTTGCCATCCTCCTTTCCTCAGCTATTTGCAAAGCCTCTTCAGATAACCAGTTTGCTTTTTTGCATTTCTTTTGCTTTGGAACTACCTTAGTAGCAACTTCTTGTATTATATCACGAACATCAGTCCACATCTCTTCGGGCTCTTTGTCTTCTAGATCTAATTCTTGAAATCGATTCCTCACTTCCACAGCATATTCTAATGGAATCTGATCCAGATCATACCTGAAAGGCATTCTAGTTTTCTGCGTTTTCCTCAATCGAAGCTTAATTTTGGCAACAAGAAGCTGATGATCGGTGCCACAATCGGCCCCAGGCCTTGTTTTTACTGCTTGTATAGCGCTTCTCCATCTCTGCCGGCAAATAATATAATCGATCTGATTCCTGTACAGACCGTCCGGTGAAATCCATGTGTACAGGCGCCTCTTGTGCTGTTGAAAATGAGTATTCGCTATGGTCAGGTTGTTTTCTTGACAGAACTCTACTAGCCTCTGCCCAGCTTCATTTGGCTCACCAAGACCGAACTTGCCTGTAATTCCGGATATTTCTTCACTCCCGACCTTAGCATTCCAGTCTCCTATGAGAAAAACGACGTCTGATGATGGGGTGCGGTCTAAAAGGCATTGTAGGTCCGCATAAAGTCTCTCAACGTCAGCTTCTTCAGCAGCAGTGGTCGGTGCATAGACTTGGATAACTGTTATGTTGAAAGGGTGACCTTGGATCCGAAGTGAAATCATTCGGTCGTTTTTGGGGTTGTACCCTGCACTGCTTTGCCCATTCTTCTGTTTACTATGAGAGCGACCCCATTCCTTCTCTTGGATTCGTGCCCACAATAAAAGACATAATGGTCGCCGGAGTTAAATTCTCCCATTCCGGTCCACTTGAGCTCGCTGATACCCAAGATATCAATGTTCAATCTGTCCATTTCTCGCTTGACGATATCCAGTTTACCTTGCGTCATAGATCTTACATTCCATGTTGCTATGTGACATATCTCCTTGCAACATCGGACTTTCCGGTCGCTTCCCGACACATCCACAACTGAGCGTCCTTTTGGCTTTAGCCCAGCCGCTTCATTCGTCCTGGAGCTACTAGGAATCGCCCTTTGTTCATCCCCAGTAACATGTGGGACGCCTTCCAACCTGGGGGGCTCATCTTCCGGCGCCATATCGATAATGGTATTGTGACTGGCCATAGGGTTTTCTTGGCAGGAAATACTGGAGTGGGTTGCCATTACCTTCTCCAGTGAATCACATTTTGTCAGAACTCTTCGCCGTGACCTGTCTATCTTGGGTGGCCCTACACAGCAGAGCTCACGACTTCATCGAGTTTCGCAAGCCCCTCCGCCACGACAAGGCAGTGATCCATGAAGGGGTCACCTAGGTTAGAATGCTCTAAAATGAAAAAAAGAATTTCGTGAGAAACACGCTCAAAGGCTTTCGCCAAATCTAACTCCATCATGGCTATCTGACACCTGTCGTGACGCTGGGACTAAGTCGACTCGGCCTTCACTTGGTAGCGTGCAGAGACTCCGGGTTGATGAAGGATTGAATCTTCGAAGTTGGTAAAATATATACAAGCAGGTTTAATGGCACTTGGAGAAAACGTATTTACATGAAAAAAGTGTATATCAGAAAAATGGCAAGCGTTAAGAGTTCATAGCGAGAAGCGTCTGGATGAGCCGTTTACCAGGGCTCAGAGCGTCATTTCGCGCTCTGCAGCGTCCTTAAAACCCCCTATGTCCAGCCCCTCTCTGAAGATGCTGACCAACCAGTTCCAGGGCATGCCCCTCAGATATCGGCATCCAATCGAACACAACACTGCACTGATGGTCTGATGCACTGAATGGTCCGGTATTCTTTCGTCGGGCGTGGTCACTTGTTGGCGGGTAGAGCTTGGGAACGGCGAGGAGGTACATTTCTATTCTTCAGCAAAGATCCGATATGGTGGTTCCGGCAAGTGGATTTCCTTCTCATAAACCCAAGTGCACGTGCGCGCCACATACTGCTCCCAGCATTGTCCCTTTCCGACAATTGCAAATCTTTCCTGCATTCCCGGGAATTCCTCTAATGGCCGTATTCGTCATGCTCCTTTCTTATCCTGTACGTCAGCGGACGTGTCACTCTGTCGTCTCCTTTGGACAATAGGCATTCCTCACTTGACAATAGCGCTTCTCGACGGGAAGGGTGAACAATTGAACAAAAGCACATCCGGCTATTTCTCACAGGGCGACGTTTCTTTGTATTTTTCTTGACGTTCCCTTGACGGGGCCAATTTGGCATTTGCAGGGTCTCGACAAAGCAAAACAGGCTCACACAAAAGGATTCATGGAAACAGGCTCACTTAGAGCCCTTGCACCAACAGCACATATCCACAGCAGATATCCATGCCCACAGGCGAGCAATAGAGCGCGCAATTGCGGACCATGCACGGTCATAACAGCTTCCTCCCCCGCCAGAAGAGTCACGGAGGGCAGCAGTCGCAGCTGCTGCATGAAGAGACGACTTAATGGCCTGCACATGAACGCTTGAATCTCGCAGTTGCTTGTCACGTTGTCTTGATTGTGTAGGCCAAATTGCTTGAGCTGCCTCTGAAACTCAAACACATGTCTAAACAAGCACTCGGCTCCCGTCTGAAGAGACCAGGTGAAAAGAAAACTGCCATCGTTGTCCGAGAAAAGCCCACACTCAAGACGTTCAGGACCCACGAATGCCTAGAAAACCAAACGTGCTGCTTTACATAGTCAAACATATACAAGCGCACGAAAAAAAAAAGAACCTGAGTATCAATTTGGATACATGGTGAGGAGCACCTCGGACCGCTTAGAAACAGCGGCTAAGCGCGTCTGCATTCCCATTCAACTTCCCCTTTTTGTATGTTATTTCAAAACTGTACTGCTGTAAAATCAAGCTCCACCTAAGAAGGCGACTGTTCTTCGATGTCGCAGTTTGCAGCCAAGCCAGGGGACAATGGTCCCTCTCTACGGTGAATTTGGCCCCTCCAAGATAGCACTGCAATTTTTGAATGGCCCATACAATGCAAGCGCACTCTTTCTCTGACGCGCAATAAGCCCTCTCTCTAGAACTCAGTTTTCTGCTCAGGTAGAGCACGGTGTGCTCATTACCGTCGTCATCTCTCTGGCAGAGAACAGCACCTAGCCCTCGATCACTTGCATCACACTGGACCGTGAATTCTCGGTCATAGTCTGAGCTCGCAATACCGGACGGCTAATCAGCACAGCCTTCAGGTTTACGAAGGAGGCTTCCTTTTGTTCGTCCCAGACTACATTTGTCGGTTCTGTCTTGCGGAGAGCGTTGGTCAGAGGGCTAGCCAAAGCTGAATAGTTAGGGATGTAGTGATTGTAGTATCCCGTTAGCCACAGGAATGCCCGAATTTCCGTCTTCGTGGTCGGCCGCGGGTAGTCTGCTACCGCAGAAATCTTAATCTCGCTGGGTTTCCTGAGACCTTGACCTACATTGTGACCCAAGTAGTCCACGGTCGCCCTTGCCAGCCAACATTTCTCGGCATTTACGGTTAGCCCAGCTTGACGCAAAAGGCTCAGTACAGCTCTTATATGTACCATATGGTCCGAGCATGAGTCGGAAGAAACCGCAATGTCATCTAAATAAGGCACCGCGAATGTTGCACACCCCTTTAAAACCCTATCCATGAGTCGGGAAAAACAAAATGGAGCATTTTTGAGCCAGAAACTCATCATTGTTGGCTGGTAGCTGCCCGTCGGAGTGACGAAAGCCGCGTATCTGCTGGCGCGTTCCGGGAGCGGTACTTACCAGTATCCTCGAGTAAGGTCCAGCGTAGTCACATATGCCGCTCTACTGACCTGTTCCACTCTATCCTCGATATTCGGAATAGGATACACTTGATCCCTGGTGAGAGAATTTAGCTTTCGGTAGTCTACCACAGGCCTAGGGTCTTTACCTGGAGCTTCTACTAAGATCATAGGCGAAGCATAATCGCTTTCAGAGGGTTTTATTACTCCCAATTCCAGCATGCGAGTTACTTCCCTATCCAGAATATCTCTTTGCCTTGGAGAAAATCGGTAGCACCTTGATCGCACTGGCACGTCTGAAGTCAGCTCAATATCGTGTTCAGTCAAATCAGCCCTGCCTGGCCTGTCCACGAAGCAGGCCTCAAACTCTGTTATTATCTCGCCCAGATCGGACAGCTGGGATTTCTTTAGTTCTCCTCTCTGCTCCGTCTCTTTGAGAAGCTCCTGAGCGTTGCTTTCTTTTCCGCTCAGGCAAATCAAGTTGTCCCCCATCTTCTCGGGAAGGTTTAACGTTAGATTTACCACGGCTTCCCTCTGCACATAAGGCTTCATAAGATTGCAATGATAAATGCGCACTTCTTTACGCCTACCGGGAATTTTCACTGCGTAGTTAGTGTTAGAAAACTTTGCAACGACTTCAGCAGGTCCTTCCCACTGTACTTCGAGCTTATTCTGCCTTGAACCTCCCAGCAACATCACCTGGTCCCCGATACGAAACGTCCTTTGACGGGCTGACTTATCATAGTACACTCTGGAACGAGCCTGGGCTGACTTCATGCTGGCCTCAACGAGTTCCTTAGTGTTATGTAAGCGATTCAAGAGGTTCAGAATGAATTCTACTACTGTTGGGTCTTCACCGCGCCCCTCCCAGGCTTCGCGCACCATTCGCAAAGGTGAGCGCAGTGACCTTCCGTACACCAACTCAGCTGGGCTAAATCCAGTGGATTCGTGCGGCACTGACCGCAAAGCGAAAAGTGCTGCAGGTAGGCAGGTATCCCATTCGCGCTTGTTTTCATAGCACAGTCCCCTCAGGACTCGTTTGAGAACAGAATGCCATCTTTCTACGCTGTTGCTCTGCGGATGGTGGATCGAGCTATGTACTACCTTAATGCCGCATAGCTCGAGAAATGAGGTGGTGAGGACACTTGTGAAAACGCTACCCTGGTCACTTTGGACCTCGGAAAGGAATCCAACTCGTGCAAACACTGAGAGCAGCGAATCCACTACGCTCTCGGACGTCACCTCGAGCAGCGGAACAGCTTCTGGAAACTTTGTGGCTGGGCATAACATAGTGAGGATATAACGGTACCCTGACTCTGTCACAGGAAGTGGCCCAACTACATCTATTACTAACCGGTGAAACGGCTCGGTAATGATTGGTACTAACACTATCGGAGCTTTCCACTTATCTTGCGCCTTTCCAACCCGCTGGCACGTGTCGCATGACCGTACAAAATTTTCCGTGTCCTTAAAACATCCAGGCCAATAGTATTCTTGCAACCGCCTCTGCTTTGTTTTCCTTATTCCAAGGTGACATGACCACGAGGTGCCATGGGAAAGTCGCAGTAAGTCTTCGCGGTACTTTTGGGGAACGACTAATTCATCCCGCTCTACTCCGCGCTTATCCTTGAATAAGCGATACAGCACTCCCTTTCTCATCTCGAAAGAAATATTCTTTGCTGTCTTAGTGGCGCGGTGACGCTACCTTATCTCCTGTATCTTGGGATCATTGGCTTGCTCCATAGCTAAGTCCTCTCGGGTTCCACTTAGAAGTCTTGTGAGATTACTAGACACTGGCGGCAAGAGGTTACTCTCAAGAACGTCCTCATTCCGCGTCTCATCAAGCTCACTTTCAAGTTGACTTATCTGAGATGCCTCGCTCTCAAAGTTTTCTGACCCGCTATCTTCCACATCGACCACTGTTTTAACTGCCGTTTCCTCCGCTGTGGAATTTTCTGGAATGAGCAGTGTAGCTAGTTCTCGCGCCTTTGAACGTGTTAAGGCTTGCACAACTCTGTCTCCGAAAAGGATGCCCCTCTTTCGCAGTAGCATGTCCGATTTGTTGGAAAACAAATACGGATAGCACTTAGGAAGCTTTCCTGAAACGGCAGCCTCGGTTGTTAACTCGCCGAAAGGGCCCCCGATGACCATGTTCGCGATTGGCAAGCGCACACTGTTCCTCCACTACCTGGCGGATCCATGCACACTGTCCTGTATAGTCGAAAGGCGACACATACGCCGGATGGACAACATCCATCGTTGCGGCCAAATCGCGCAGTACCTTGCAAGGCTTCCCGTTGACTATTAGGTCATGCATGTAGGATTCCAAAAGCCTCATGTTTTCCTCGCAGTCACTGACATACGAGAAAGCAATCTTTTCTTTCCGGCAGTTGACGGCAATGTGACCCTGCTCATTACACCTAAAGCATGTGAGCGGCTTTCTATTCTCAAGCTTGTTCTTTGTGTTCTGCGCGTTGGTCACTTCCCCACTTTTCTCACTGCCGTCCTTTCTAGGGAGTTTGCCTGAAGAAGCCTTCCTTTCGTCGTTTGCAACTCTAGCAAAGTGCCTTTCCTGACGGTTATTCACACTCAACTTGGGATTGCGGGGCCTATCCACTGCTGGGTTGCTGAATTGTCGACGCGAAGCGTACTCCTCAATGAGTTCGGCAGCTTCAGTTGCCGACTTAATGTCGCCTCGGTCCTGTAACCAATTTCTGTATTTTTCTGGGAGGCAGTTATAAAACTGCTTCAAAAGTATTCGCTCGACTACAGCGTCCCTATCACTGTAGGAATCAGTGCTCTTTAGCCACTCGCCCAAATTGGCTCTTAAATTGTACAGGAATTCAGGGTAACTCTCGTCCCTGGACTTAGTAGTGTTCCGAAAACGTTGTCTGAACGCCTCGGCGCTAAGCCTATACTTTCTCAGAAGGCAAGCTTTGACCTTCTCGTAGTTGTCCGCGTCCTCCTTGCTTAGCCGCGCGACAACCTCCGCTGCCTCGCAGGGCAGAACCGTCAATAATCTCTGAGACCAAGTGCCTCGCTGGAAGGGCAGTTTTTCGCAGGTTCGCTCAAAGTTAGCCAGATACAGACCGATATCCCCTGATATCACAAATGGCTGCATGTACTTTGAAATCTTGAAATCTGCCTCCTTGTTGAGAAGAGGTACCGCTAGCTGGGGACAATTGCCCGACCTCTTGCTGAACTCTAGTTCTAATTTCCGGAGCTCAATTTCTTGCTCCAGCCTTTTTGCTTCTCTCTCAATTTCACGCCTCTTTTCCTCTTTTTCCCTCTCAAGTTCACGCTCACGCCTCTTTTCCCCGCTCTTTCTGCTGTCTGAGTTGCTCCTCCTTTTTTGTCCGATGAGGTTCTATGCTTCACTGAGCTCCTCATCATCGGTTCCCAAATCAGTGATTGCCTTTATAATCAAGGATTTTCGTGACAAACCACTTGTATCAATTCCCAATTCCTCACACAATAGCAACAGTTCCGGTTTCTGCAGCTTTTGTAGGTCCATGATCGCTCCGAGTGTCGGCTACTTCCCAAACAACTGTGCAAACTACCAAACCTAAAGGCGTTTCAACACTCTTTACCAGTTCTAAAATCTAACCCTGTTCTAGAACCTGGTCCACATCAGAAGAAAAGCCAAGCGCTCACCCACACATGCGATCGATGTTCCGAGCTGCTCTCTTGTTGGCCGATTGTGGCTCCTGCTTGTTGCTTGAGATGCCACCTCCGATCACCAGATGTTGTGGGTTGTAGCTTCAGATGCCACCTCCAATCACCGGATGTTGTGGCTTGTAGATTCAGATCCCAACGCTGGTCACCAGTTGTCGTGACGCTGGAACTAAGTCGACCCGGCCTTCACTTGGTAGCGTGCAGAGACTCCGGGTAGATGAAGGATTGAATCTTCGAAGTTGGTAAAATATATACAAGCAGGTTTAATGGCACTTGGAGAAAACGTATTTACATGAAAAAAGGGTATATCAGAAAAATGGCAAGCGTTAAGAGTTAATAGCGAGAAGCGTCTGGATGAGCCGTTTACCCAGGGCTCAGAGCGTCATTTCGCGCTCTACAACGTCCTTAAAACCCCCTATGTCCAGCCCCTCTCTGAAGATGCTGAACAACCAGTTCCATGGCACGCCCCTCAGATATCTGCATCCAATCGAACACAACACTGCAACGATGGTCTGATGCACTGACTGGTCCGGTATTGTTTCGTCGGGCGTGGTCACTTGTTGGCGGGTAGAGCTTGGGAACGGCGAGGAGGTACATTTCTATTCTTCAGCAAAGATCCGATATGGTGGTTCCGGCAAGTGGATTTCCTTCTCATAAACCCAAGTGCACGTGCGCGCCACATACTGCTCCCAGCATTGTCCCTTTCCGACAATTGCAAATCTTTCCTGCATTCCCGGGAATTCCTCTAATGGCCGTATTCGTCATGCTCCTTTCTTATCCTGTACGTCAGCGGACGTGTCACTCTGTCGTCTCCTTTGGACAATAGGCATTCCTCACTTGACAATAGCGCTTCTCGACGGGAAGGGTGAACAATTGAACAAAAGCACATCCGGCTATTTCTCACAGGGCGACGTTTCTTTGTATTTTTCTTGACGTTCCCTTGACGGGGCCAATTTGGCATTTGCAGGGTCTCGACAAAGCAAAACAGGCTCACACAAAAGGATTCATGGAAACAGGCTCACTTAGAGCCCTTGCACCAACAGCACATATCCACAGCAGATATCCATGCCCACAGGCGAGCAATAGAGCGCGCAATTGCGGACCATGCACGGTCATAACAGCTTCCTCCCCCGCCAGAAGAGTCACGGAGGGCAGCAGTCGCAGCTGCTGCATGAAGAGACGACTTAATGGCCTGCACATGAACGCTTGAATCTCGCAGTTGCTTGTCACGTTGTCTTGATTGTGTAGGCCAAATTGCTTGAGCTGCCTCTGAAACTCAAACACATGTCTAAACAAGCACTCGGCTCCCGTCTGAAGAGACCAGGTGAAAAGAAAACTGCCATCGTTGTCCGAGAAAAGCCCACACTCAAGACGTTCAGGACCCACGAATGCCTAGAAAACCAAACGTGCTGCTTTACATAGTCAAACATATACAAGCGCACGAAAAAAAAAGAACCTGAGTATCAATTTGGATACATGGTGAGGAGCACCTCGGACCGCTTAGAAACAGCGGCTAAGCGCGTCTGCATTCCCATTCAACTTCCCCTTTTTGTATGTTATTTCAAAACTGTACTGCTGTAAAATCAAGCTCCACCTAAGAAGGCGACTGTTCTTCGATGTCGCAGTTTGCAGCCAAGCCAGGGGACAATGGTCCCTCTCTACGGTGAATTTGGCCCCTCCAAGATAGCACTGCAATTTTTGAATGGCCCATACAATGCAAGCGCACTCTTTATCTGACGCGCAATAAGCCCTCTCTCTAGAACTCAGTTTTCTGCTCAGGTAGAGCACGGTGTGCTCATTACCGTCGTCATCTCTCTGGCAGAGAACAGCACCTAGCCCTCGATCACTTGCATCACACTGGACCGTGAATTCTCGGTCATAGTCTGAGCTCGCAATACCGGACGGCTAATCAGCACAGCCTTCAGGTTTACGAAGGAGGCTTCCTTTTGTTCGTCCCAGACTACATTTGTCGGTTCTGTCTTGCGGAGAGCGTTGGTCAGAGGGCTAGCCAAAGCTGAATAGTTAGGGATGTAGTGATTGTAGTATCCCGTTAGCCACAGGAATGCCCGAATTTCCGTCTTCGTGGTCGGCCGCGGGTAGTCTGCTACCGCAGAAATCTTAATCTCGCTGGGTTTCCTGAGACCTTGACCTACATTGTGACCCAAGTAGTCCACGGTCGCCCTTGCCAGCCAACATTTCTCGGCATTTACGGTTAGCCCAGCTTGACGCAAAAGGCTCAGTACAGCTCTTATATGTACCATATGGTCCGAGCATGAGTCGGAAGAAACCGCAATGTCATCTAAATAAGGCACCGCGAATGTTGCACACCCCTTTAAAACCCTATCCATGAGTCGGGAAAAACAAAATGGAGCATTTTTGAGCCAGAAACTCATCATTGTTGGCTGGTAGCTGCCCGTCGGAGTGACGAAAGCCGCGTATCTGCTGGCGCGTTCCGGGAGCGGTACTTACCAGTATCCTCGAGTAAGGTCCAGCGTAGTCACATATGCCGCTCTACTGACCTGTTCCACTCTATCCTCGATATTCGGAATAGGATACACTTGATCCCTGGTGAGAGAATTTAGCTTTCGGTAGTCTACCACAGGCCTAGGGTCTTTACCTGGAGCTTCTACTAAGATCATAGGCGAAGCATAATCGCTTTCAGAGGGTTTTATTACTCCCAATTCCAGCATGCGAGTTACTTCCCTATCCAGAATATCTCTTTGCCTTGGAGAAAATCGGTAGCACCTTGATCGCACTGGCACGTCTGAAGTCAGCTCAATATCGTGTTCAGTCAAATCAGCCCTGCCTGGCCTGTCCACGAAGCAGGCCTCAAACTCTGTTATTATCTCGCCCAGATCGGACAGCTGGGATTTCTTTAGTTCTCCTCTCTGCTCCGTCTCTTTGAGAAGCTCCTGAGCGTTGCTTTCTTTTCCGCTCAGGCAAATCAAGTTGTCCCCCATCTTCTCGGGAAGGTTTAACGTTAGATTTACCACGGCTTCCCTCTGCACATAAGGCTTCATAAGATTGCAATGATAAATGCGCACTTCTTTACGCCTACCGGGAATTTTCACTGCGTAGTTAGTGTTAGAAAACTTTGCAACGACTTCAGCAGGTCCTTCCCACTGTACTTCGAGCTTATTCTGCCTTGAACCTCCCAGCAACATCACCTGGTCCCCGATACGAAACGTCCTTTGACGGGCTGACTTATCATAGTACACTCTGGAACGAGCCTGGGCTGACTTCATGCTGGCCTCAACGAGTTCCTTAGTGTTATGTAAGCGATTCAAGAGGTTCAGAATGAATTCTACTACTGTTGGGTCTTCACCGCGCCCCTCCCAGGCTTCGCGCACCATTCGCAAAGGTGAGCGCAGTGACCTTCCGTACACCAACTCAGCTGGGCTAAATCCAGTGGATTCGTGCGGCACTGACCGCAAAGCGAAAAGTGCTGCAGGTAGGCAGGTATCCCATTCGCGCTTGTTTTCATAGCACAGTCCCCTCAGGACTCGTTTGAGAACAGAATGCCATCTTTCTACGCTGTTGCTCTGCGGATGGTGGATCGAGCTATGTACTACCTTAATGCCGCATAGCTCGAGAAATGAGGTGGTGAGGACACTTGTGAAAACGCTACCCTGGTCACTTTGGACCTCGGAAAGGAATCCAACTCGTGCAAACACTGAGAGCAGCGAATCCACTACGCTCTCGGACGTCACCTCGAGCAGCGGAACAGCTTCTGGAAACTTTGTGGCTGGGCATAACATAGTGAGGATATAACGGTACCCTGACTCTGTCACAGGAAGTGGCCCAACTACATCTATTACTAACCGGTGAAACGGCTCGGTAATGATTGGTACTAACACTATCGGAGCTTTCCACTTATCTTGCGCCTTTCCAACCCGCTGGCACGTGTCGCATGACCGTACAAAATTTTCCGTGTCCTTAAAACATCCAGGCCAATAGTATTCTTGCAACCGCCTCTGCTTTGTTTTCCTTATTCCAAGGTGACATGACCACGAGGTGCCATGGGAAAGTCGCAGTAAGTCTTCGCGGTACTTTTGGGGAACGACTAATTCATCCCGCTCTACTCCGCGCTTATCCTTGAATAAGCGATACAGCACTCCCTTTCTCATCTCGAAAGAAATATTCTTTGCTGTCTTAGTGGCGCGGTGACGCTACCTTATCTCCTGTATCTTGGGATCATTGGCTTGCTCCATAGCTAAGTCCTCTCGGGTTCCACTTAGAAGTCTTGTGAGATTACTAGACACTGGCGGCAAGAGGTTACTCTCAAGAACGTCCTCATTCCGCGTCTCATCAAGCTCACTTTCAAGTTGACTTATCTGAGATGCCTCGCTCTCAAAGTTTTCTGACCCGCTATCTTCCACATCGACCACTGTTTTAACTGCCGTTTCCTCCGCTGTGGAATTTTCTGGAATGAGCAGTGTAGCTAGTTCTCGCGCCTTTGAACGTGTTAAGGCTTGCACAACTCTGTCTCCGAAAAGGATGCCCCTCTTTCGCAGTAGCATGTCCGATTTGTTGGAAAACAAATACGGATAGCACTTAGGAAGCTTTCCTGAAACGGCAGCCTCGGTTGTTAACTCGCCGAAAGGGCCCCCGATGACCATGTTCGCGATTGGCAAGCGCACACTGCTCCTCCACTACCTGGCGGATCCATGCACACTGTCCTGTATAGTCGAAAGGCGACACATACGCCGGATGGACAACATCCATCGTTGCGGCCAAATCGCGCAGTACCTTGCAAGGCTTCCCGTTGACTATTAGGTCATGCATGTAGGATTCCAAAAGCCTCATGTTTTCCTCGCAGTCACTGACATACGAGAAAGCAATCTTTTCTTTCCGGCAGTTGACGGCAATGTGACCCTGCTCATTACACCTAAAGCATGTGAGCGGCTTTCTATTCTCAAGCTTGTTCTTTGTGTTCTGCGCGTTGGTCACTTCCCCACTTTTCTCACTGCCGTCCTTTCTAGGGAGTTTGCCTGAAGAAGCCTTCCTTTCGTCGTTTGCAACTCTAGCAAAGTGCCTTTCCTGACGGTTATTCACACTCAACTTGGGATTGCGGGGCCTATCCACTGCTGGGTTGCTGAATTGTCGACGCGAAGCGTACTCCTCAATGAGTTCGGCAGCTTCAGTTGCCGACTTAATGTCGCCTCGGTCCTGTAACCAATTTCTGTATTTTTCTGGGAGGCAGTTATAAAACTGCTTCAAAAGTATTCGCTCGACTACAGCGTCCCTATCACTGTAGGAATCAGTGCTCTTTAGCCACTCGCCCAAATTGGCTCTTAAATTGTACAGGAATTCAGGGTAACTCTCGTCCCTGGACTTAGTAGTGTTCCGAAAACGTTGTCTGAACGCCTCGGCGCTAAGCCTATACTTTCTCAGAAGGCAAGCTTTGACCTTCTCGTAGTTGTCCGCGTCCTCCTTGCTTAGCCGCGCGACAACCTCCGCTGCCTCGCAGGGCAGAACCGTCAATAATCTCTGAGACCAAGTGCCTCGCTGGAAGGGCAGTTTTTCGCAGGTTCGCTCAAAGTTAGCCAGATACAGACCGATATCCCCTGATATCACAAATGGCTGCATGTACTTTGAAATCTTGAAATCTGCCTCCTTGTTGAGAAGAGGTACCGCTAGCTGGGGACAATTGCCCGACCTCTTGCTGAACTCTAGTTCTAATTTCCGGAGCTCAATTTCTTGCTCCAGCCTTTTTGCTTCTCTCTCAATTTCACGCCTCTTTTCCTCTTTTTCCCTCTCAAGTTCACGCTCACGCCTCTTTTCCCCGCTCTTTCTGCTGTCTGAGTTGCTCCTCCTTTTTTGTCCGATGAGGTTCTATGCTTCACTGAGCTCCTCATCATCGGTTCCCAAATCAGTGATTGCCTTTATAATCAAGGATTTTCGTGACAAACCACTTGTATCAATTCCCAATTCCTCACACAATAGCAACAGTTCCGGTTTCTGCAGCTTTTGTAGGTCCATGATCGCTCCGAGTGTCGGCTACTTCCCAAACAACTGTGCAAACTACCAAACCTAAAGGCGTTTCAACACTCTTTACCAGTTCTAAAATCTAACCCTGTTCTAGAACCTGGTCCACATCAGAAGAAAAGCCAAGCGCTCACCCACACATGCGATCGATGTTCCGAGCTGCTCTCTTGTTGGCCGATTGTGGCTCCTGCTTGTTGCTTGAGATGCCACCTCCGATCACCAGATGTTGTGGGTTGTAGCTTCAGATGCCACCTCCAATCACCGGATGTTGTGGCTTGTAGATTCAGATCCCAACGCTGGTCACCAGTTGTCGTGACGCTGGAACTAAGTCGACCCGGCCTTCACTTGGTAGCGTGCAGAGACTCCGGGTAGATGAAGGATTGAATCTTCGAAGTTGGTAAAATATATACAAGCAGGTTTAATGGCACTTGGAGAAAACGTATTTACATGAAAAAAGGGTATATCAGAAAAATGGCAAGCGTTAAGAGTTCATAGCGAGAAGCGTCTGGATGAGCCGTTTACCCAGGGCTCACAGCGTCATTTCGCGCTCTACAACGTCCTTAAAACCCCCTATGTCCAGCCCCTCTCTGAAGATGCTGAACAACCAGTTCCATGGCACGCCCCTCAGATATCTGCATCCAATCGAACACAACACTGCAACGATGGTCTGATGCACTGACTGGTCCGGTATTGTTTCGTCGGGCGTGGTCACTTGTTGGCGGGTAGAGCTTGGGAACGGCGAGGAGGTACATTTCTATTCTTCAGCAAAGATCCGATACGGTGGTTCCGGCAAGTGGATTTCCTTCTCAGAAACCCATGTGCACGTGCGCGCCACATACTGCTCCCAGCATTGTCCCTTTCCGACAATTGCAAATCTTTCCTGCATTCCCGGGAATTCCTCTAATGGCCGTATTCGTCATGCTCCTTTCTTGTCCTGTACGTCAGCGGACGTGTCACTCTGTGGTCTCCTTTGGACAATAGGCATTCCTCACTTGACAATAGCGCTTCTCGACGGGAAGGGTGAACAATTGAACAAAAGCACATCCGGCTATTGCTTACAGGGCGAGGTTTCTTTGTATTTTCCTTGACGTTCCCTTGACGGGGCCAATTTGGCATTTGCAGGGTCTCGACAAAGCAAAACAGGCTCACACAAAAGGATAAATGGAAACAGGCTCACTTAGAGCTCTTGCACCAACGGCACATACCCACAGCACATATCCATGCCCACAGGCGAACAATAGAGCGCGCAAGTGCGGACCATGCACGGTAATAACACCCCCGAGTGCATCAACACATTGTAGTACAGTTCTTCCGACATGTATATTCGTGGCAATGGATCGACCCTTGATGCCACATGTTTGATGAGACCCAACCAATTTTTTATTACGCTTTGCAGTCGATTTGCTAAAACCTTCATGTACACCTTGTAGTCGACATTGGTGAGGCTAATCGGTCGATATGACCCCACCAACGTCGCTTCTCCGGATCATCTGTCTTGGGTAGTAGAACAATGTGCGATGTAGAGAAAGACAATGGAACAGTATTACGTTCATAAGCTTCAGTGATTACACAGAGCATAAACTGAGCCGCATACTGCTGAAAAGTTTTAAAGAAGGCAGCGCTTAGACCATCCGGCCCAGGGGCCTTCCCAGGTGTCAGGTCATGTATTGCAGATTCTATCTCCTGCAACGTTATTGGTGTTTCTAGGCGCGCTTTACTTTCGTCATCCAGTGCAGGCATCAGTCTTAGAAAATCTGTTTGAAAGCCGCCTACAGTCTCAAGCTTAGCGCTAAGCAGTTCTTCGAAGTGCTCTGTTACCGCACGCTGAATATCTTTAGCATCTTCAGTGATATGGCCGGCATACCTTATACCCCTTATTTCTTTCTGGCAGGCGTATCTTTTCTCGTCTGCTAGCGCTCGTTTTGTTGGCACTTCTCCTCCCAAAAGTTTTTGAGCTCTTGCACCTATGACAGCCGCTGTGTATCTTTCGCTGTCGATTGTTTCCAGCTCACGTTTAATCGCTAATATTTCACTGGCGAAATGCCCTGGCACAGAACTTTCCATGCTCAAAAAAAAAAAAAAAAAAAAAAAAAACTGGAGTTGTTCATTCAGTTCTTTTTCTTTCTCTTTATGTCGCACCTTACTGCTCTTTTCTATGGATTTCAATTTGACCCACTCTTTGAAGCTGTCCCATTCCGCTGCAAAACTTACTGGTCGCATAGCAAGACGATTTTCAAACTCGGTCTTAACTTCCGTAAGGAACTCTTCATCGGCGAGAAGCTTGGCATTCAGTTTCCATAGGTGCCAGTTAAAGCGCGATTTCTTTCCTTTCCTACCAAACATTGCACTCACGAGACAATGGTCACTGAAAGACACAGGTTTGACCTCATATGCAGTACATAGGGAAACAAGATCAACAGAGGCATACACTCTGTTCAATCTAGCATGGCTATCTCGCTGAAAGTGCGTGAACTCTGGCTGGTTTCCAGTGGAGAACGCACTACCAACATCCTCAAGGCCATACTCATGCACAAGTGCATTCAACAGCTAGGAGCTTCTGTCTGTTCGAGGTTTACACTTCGCCGCTCGGTCCACAGCTGCGCACACACAGTTGTAGTCACAAAGTAAAAGCACGCGTTTGTCGGCCTTGAACCACAGTTCAATAGACTAAAAAAACAATCCATGTTCACATTTTGAATTGGGAGCATACACACACACAACACGCCAGCATAAATTACAGTAGGTAAAATCAGTAACCAAAAGCCGACAACTTGGACGGGCAAAAACGGACTGTACGCTTACTCCCAGCGTGTTACGTATAAATAAAAGGCATCCACCCGATACACCAACAGAATGCATATACACACTTAAAAGTTTGCTTGAAAAGAAGCCCCCATACGGTCAGTGCTTTCTTGGCTCTCAATCTTTGACTCTTACACAGCTGCTATATCTGTATCATTATCCAAAAGGAGGCGACCTAGCTGGCATTGTCGCCTTCTCGCTCCCAGCCCTCTGACATTCAAAGTAGCTACGTGTAACGGCGAATTAAGCTTGAGAGTCATGTATTAGAAAGAGACGTCCGTACCCGCATGGTGCCTACCTTCATGATTGCGTGGCCTCCGGTTCTGAAGAACAGCGGCGTATGTTTGCATGTAATGCGCTCCTAGCAGAACGTCGGGCTGTATTCAAACGAAGTCCAAGCACCGTCTTTCATTTTTTTTTCACACACGCCCCGCTTGGTTGCTGAATGTTCCTGACGCTGGTCGGTAGGCAGCCGACCCACAAATCGTTCAGGGCACCACAAAAACTACGGAGGCGGTTTCCCCGCCTGCCGCGTGTCGGCCGAGAAGTTCGGCTTCGGTCTCAAAGTTGCTCTTCGAATGCCCGCAGTTTTCGGCGGCGGCTCACCACAAACACCACCTGGCAGCTGAGTCTCCTCGACGCTTTCCTCGTGCGGACGTTTCGCGGCAATTAAGGCTGCTGTCTCCGGCCCAACTTCCATGGCATCAGTACAGGGAGGCTCAGTACTGAGATGCTCCTGAGGGTCAGAAAAATTGATTGCATCTGTCGCTTCCTTTGACGCGCCTTCATGGTCCTGTGACGGAACGTGCAAGGCTTGCAGAGTTTCATTCTCTTGACTGGAGACCTTCACCTTATGCTTTGCTTTGTTAAAACAGTCATGGAATGCGCGACCTGTTTTGAAGACTGACCTCTAATATGTCAGGAGCCTCCTCCGCATCCGCCTCGTCCATAATTAACTCAGACGAGGCTTCGCTGGTCCCAGGACCGGCAGTGCTAGAGTAGGTTCGTGCCCACTGGCTGCCTTCATGCCCGAACCGTCGACAGGTTCCGCAGGGAGGAACCCGGCACTCTTTGCGGATGTGACCCGTACTGCGGCAGCGTAGGCACAACGGGGGTCTGCCTGGCAGAATGACTAGCGCCAGCTCGCCTCTAACGTTCAACTGATGCGGCAGGTCGTCGAGCTTCATGCCAGCTTTCAGCTTCAGCGTGACGAGTCTAGTTGTAGAGCCCTTTTCTAGCATACCTTTAACACGCCAGCCCTCCCGGGAAACCTCCGACACCTTTCCGTACGGCGCAAATGCAGCACGAACATCCTCGTCTGGCACATTGTGTAGCAGCCAGTGAAGTTTGAGTCGCAAGTCCTGGTTCGCCGGGTCAATTACCAAGCAGCGACTGTTTTTAACACACAGCTCACCTACACTTACAATCTTGTTCACCGCTTCAATATCTTTGAGAGTGACGGCCCAGACGTGGCTCATCTGATACGCCCCCATTGCGATAACGTCGGGGATTAGCGAGTGTTGCGCTAAAGCATCCCGGAAATCATCCACCCGGTACGGGCGGGCCCTGATATCGGCGTGCAAAAAAAACGGTATTCAAAACAAACCGACCTGTTGGCAGTGCAGGCAAAACAACCTGGTAAGTATTGTTCTGTTCCGCAGTCCTGTTACCGCGGCCTGACATGGCTGCTGAAGCCGCTTCTGAGGAGCCCTGCATCCTGCGTCCGTTCAGTGGCGTGGAGGGAAGCAGAATCGCCACTGAGCTATAGCGGCGCTTGCTGCAGCCACTGCTTCAGGAGCAGGGATTAGAGGAGCGCGCACGCGCGTAAACAGTTGTGTCGTTAAACTGGAGTCCACATTAGCGCACTAGAAGCGATACTTACGTTTGCCTTATAAAAGGGGAGAGGAAAGAAATTCAGCCGCCAGTGAGGATCGAACTCACGACCGCTGGTTTACAAGACCAGCGCTCTGCCCCTGAGCTATGGCTTTTTTTTTCTTTATTGCATGAATTGGTACAAATACATCAGAAAAATATCGTGGTTGCCATCCCACTTGGCTGACAACCGTGTCTAATGGACTTTCATTACCACAAGTTCGCCCATCAGACTCAAGCCCTCCTCCGCAGCGTCTTGCTGCTTCAGTATTTCTTTTAGTTTATACACTTGTTCAACAAAATATTCACATACAGATCGTGCATCGACATCACAGTGTCTATAAGCCATCATACTCCTCCAAATACTGTGAAGGCCCAATAGCATGATGAGGTCTTACTGGATATCATCATTAATAGTTGTCAAGTACCGAATTCCACGTGGCGTCAATGGCAGGTCTTTTTTAAGTGTCCTTTGTAACACATCCCAGTAAAACACCGCATCCCAACAATCCAGGTACACGTGCTCAACTGTTCCAGGTTTCCTACATAGTAGACAGTTTGAGCCCCAAGGTACAAAAAGGCCCTTTTCTTCCATCCATGTTTTGACTGGGAGGGTTCCTGTATGCATTTTAAAAAGAATGTTTTTACGCCCGGTACAACAGTCATGTTTTTAACTCGTTTAGCACATCTTTCCCTGGGCCTTCACAGTATAAGGTTCTGTACGATGAAGCTGGGAACAATTGTGAAATAAGATCCTTGTACAGTCGTTTTGGTGGTACCGTCGCTAAATACTCTACAGAGTACCTCACGCGCAAAAACTTGAACGACCACACCACTTCTCGCAGGAAGCGTGACACAGTGTATCCCCGAGCAGAACATGAAGAGACTATAAACTCTGGAATTGCACTGGATAGCATGATTTGCATAAAGGTTCTCAGGAATGCATCTTTTTGGTCACGTAGGAAACAAAACCATAAAACCATCTGCCGCACATATAGATGCATTAAGACAACCCTCCGCCTTTAACTCGCCGAAAGAGATTATCTCTGCTAATTCGTTCCCAGTTGGACAACCAAATAAAGCGAAGCAGTGGCTGCACGAAGCGCCGCTATAGCTCAATGGCAGACCGCATCGTGTATTTGCGGTCTGCCACTGAGCTATAGCGGCGCTTGGTGCAGCCACTGCTTCAGGAGCAGAGATTAGAGGAGCGCGCACGCGCGTAAACAGTTGTGTCGTTAAACTGGTGTCAACATTAGCGCACTAGGAGCGATACTTACGTTCGCCTTATAAAAGGGGAGAGGAAAAAAATGAGCCGCCAGTGAGGATCGAACTCACGACCACTGGTTTACAAGACCAGCGCTCTGCCATAGAGCTGTAGCGGCTTTTTTATTTTTTTTTTCTTTATTGCCGATTCAGACGTTCAAATCAAGCGGTTACAAGAAATAAAACATGCTGGCCACACTTTGGCTCACACGACTTTAAAATTTTTTTTAGTGACATCAGTTCTTGAAGTGCAGATACCCATTGTGGTGGATCAGGCAGTGCGTTGTACACATTTCTCAAGCGCACAACACCCTCAATGAAGTGTTCGTGAACCGGGCGAACAACCAAATCCGCGTGTTCAAACTGCATTCGAGTTTTCCACACTGCGTGGAGGCCCAGGAGCATAATCACGTCATACGGTATTTCCTCTGAGTTATTTACAGGCAAGAAGCGGATGCCGTATGGATCCAGGGGTAACTGTTTTTTTAAGTTCTTCGAAGGACATCCCAAAAAAAGATCGGGTCCCAGCAGTCTGTCAATACGTGTTCTATTGTTTCCGGTTACTTGCATAAAAGGCAGTCGGTGTTCCAGGGAATGAAGAATCCTTTATCTTGAAGCCACTTCTTAACTGGGAGAGTGTTGGTATGGAGTTTGAAAAAGAACGATTTGGCTGATGGTAATATAGGCATTTTCTTCACTCTTTTTTAGGACGTCCTGTCCAGGTCCTCCGCGATGTGTGGAACGGTACAAAGGTACAAGCATCATGGCGTCTACAAGGTCCCTATAGAGGTTTTTCTGTAACAGTGGACAGGTACTGCTGGGAAAAACGCACATTCAAAAGCCTGTACGGCAAAACTACTTCACGCAGGTACCCAGTCATACCTCCGCGCATATTCTCAACAGTCGAAACTATTATCCAGGGAGAAAACTACCCAGCCTTACTTGCATAACTGTGAGGAGAAAGGTATCATTTTGATCGCGTAAAAAAACAAAGCGTGTCACGATTTGTCGCAAAAACAAGTGAGCTAAGCCAAGGCCATCTTTCTTGACAGGCAAAAACAAATTAGTTCGACTGGACCGCTCCCAAGTCGAGGCTTAGATAAAAAATAGCAAAAACCCGGTGTATCTTTTGAATGCTCACCCTTGCAGCACACAACACATTCATGACGTACTGAATTTTTGATACCAGAAAAAGGTTGCAGACAGTGGCTCTTAAAAACATGGAAAGTTGCTTGCCTTGCCACCCGTCGGCCTTTTCCTTTGCTCTCAATGCCTGATCTGCCCGGTATGGTTCAGGCTCGAGGCAATTTCCGAGAGGCACCCCTAGGTACTGTGTTGGTAAGGTTGACCAAGTCAGCCAGCAAAACGTTTCTGGTGTGTCTACCCAATAACCGTGCCAGAAACCGCGACTCTTGTCCCAGTTTATCTGGGCTCCAGTCGTATCACAAAACGTTTCGACCACATTAGTTGTCTCTGTAATACTCGCTTTGTCTGCGCAAAAAAACCGCGATGTCATCCGCATACGTGAGAATTTTAACTTCTGCTTTCCGCAGCCTATACCCTGTAATGCACGCATTATGTTCAATGGCCAAACAGAGTGGTTCAAGATAAGCGGCAAACAGCAGTGGTGATAGCGGGCATCCCTGCCTCACCGACGACAGCACGCACAAGTTATCAGTGAGCTCGCCGTTAACAATAATTCGCGTTGTGCAATTTGTGTAAACTATCTTGACACGTTCCGTAATGACACCGCCCAGGTTCGTGTGTTCAGGTATGCAGTGCAATGCTTTGTGCGAGACACGATCGAAGGCTTTTGCAAGGTCAAGCTGTATCATCGCGACGTGACCACCAAGCGCGTCACAACACTCGAGCGCGCTTCGAGCCACGTGAACATTTGTCGTGATACTGCGGCCTTTAATGCCACAAGTCTGGTATGGTTCAACCAACTTTTTAATAACGCCTTGCAGTCACCTTGAAAGAACTTTGATGAATATTTTATAATCGACATTAGCAAGAGTTATTGGGCGATATGACCCTGGCAACAAACGTTTCTGAGCATCATCGCTCTTTGGGATTAGCACAATATGTGACGTTGTGAAGGACAAAGGCAATCTTTTCCGGTCATACGCTTCGTTAATGACATGAGAAAGAAATTGGGCTAGCTCAGAGCAGAATGTTTTATAGAAAATGGTCCCTAAGCCATCAGGCCCAGGTGCTTTCCCGGCAGCTAAGTCATTATTGCACATTCCATCTCACTTGGTGTAATTGATTGTTCTAGTTGTGTCTTCACATCTTCGTCCAGCTACAGTGAACTGTAGTCTAGCTTTGGCATCAGTGGGAGGAATTCTTTTTAGAACCCATCTTTAAGGTCCTGTGGATGACTTAGAATTTCTTTAAAGTGCTCGGCAATCCCTTGCTTAATTTAATTTCTGTCCGACGTAAAGTTGCCACCTATAGCTAGCTGGCGGATTTCCTTTTGACATGCGTATCTCTTTCCGTCTGAAAGAGCGCGTTTGGTTGGCATTTCATCCGCCCAAAGCTTCTCTGACCATGATCTCACTACTGCCGTCTTCTATTTTTCCGTATCTATCCTTTCAAGTTCAGTTTTCACTTCCTTTATTTCGTTAACATACAGACCAGGTTCGGCATTCTCCATGGCAACAAAAAGCTTCAGTTGATGGCGAAGCTTTGTTTCTGCTTCTTTCTGCTCGCGTCGGATGACACTTCTTTCAATAGCTGTTTTTACTTTCTGCTTAAACTCTTCATAACGAATGGCGCAGCTTACTGGCTCGCCTGTAGTCGCATGTTTCAGTTCTTTCGTTACTTTGTCGACGAAAGCTTCATCATCCAAAAGCTGCGCATTCATTTTCCACAAGTCGCAGCTAAAGGTTCGTTTGCTCTGCGTCTTACCAAATGTGGCAGTTACCAAGCAGTGATCACTAGATGCGACGGGTTTTGCTTCGTACTCACTACACCAGGGCACCAATTCCGCAGAGACATACAATCTGTCTATAGCCTTACGTGGCTGTCTCGCTGGAAGTGGGTAAACTGCGGACGAGTAACGCTGGCAAAACCGCTACCAATATCTTCAAGGTCATATTCATTCACCAACGTGTTCAACAATTCTGCACTCTTGTCACGAACACGCGAACATTTTGCGTGGTCGTCAACATTGCACGCACAGTTAAAGTCGCCTAGCAGTATAACCACTTTCTGACAGTTTATATATGCCTCAAAGCGTTCAAAGAGGGACCGCCGCTCCATGTCAATATTCGGCGCATATAGTACACAGATAACGCGGCACTCCAATTCGCCGGACACTACATCAGCCACTAAGAGGCGCCCACTGTCACATGAAAACACTGCCTGCACTGTGATGCCAAAGCTTTTCCGTATAAATATGGCGCAACCATCTGATCCACCAATCGCGTGAGAAATACATCAAAATGAGTTTAAAAATTGGACACCATTCGGTCCGTGAGCTCCTGGCTCTCAATTTTTGTCTCTTGAACTCCCACTATATGCAAGCCATTATCTAACAGAAGGCGACTCAGTTGACATTGCAGTCTTCTTGCTCCGAGGCCCCGTACGTTTAACGTCGCTACCCGTAGCGCTCTTTCGATACTAGCCGCCATGGCTACACGTTAGAATGGTGCCCGTTACAACAGCCCGAGGGTGTGTGTTCATAATACAGTAGTGATAAACACGTCGACGGACAGCAAAAAATAAAAAAATAAAAAAATGAAAATAAACCCGCCCGTACAAAAACGACAATCAGTGTAACCTTGACGCCCCTTTCCTGGTACAAATACAAACAACGAACCGCTTAGGGTGACAGCCATGGCGTTTACGAAAACCCCCCAACCACCTAAGCTATCCAGAACACGCTTACGGAGGCGGTTTGCCCGCCTGCCGAGTTTCGACAGGTACACGTTCGGTCGCGGCTTCAAGGTATGCCTCCGCATACCTGTGGCTTTAGTCGGCGGCTCGTCTCCGCCCCCCCCCCCCCCCCCGTCCTCCTGCTTCTCCACGCTGAGGGTATTATCGTGTGGTCGTTTCCCCACCGGCGGGCAGGCTGAACTTGTAGGGGTTTCCATAACCTCAGGTTCTGAAGTGCCGGGAGGCGGCTCAGAACCAACTAAGGTTTTCAACTCGGCGCTCGCAACAGTTGAACAGTCCTGTGAAGGAGGTCGTTGGTGCTCTGCCGCGACCGCTTCAGCTCTGGGCAGCTCCTGCTGCGGCAGTGGTACCGCTGCCTTTCCGGCGACCTCCGCTGTTAGACTTGCCGCCGATGCTGCCTCTTCCATGTCCACCTCCTCCATAAGTAGGTTTGAGGCGTCTTAGCTGGTTGTCGTTCCTGCTACGTTGGCATATATGTCCGTTCGCACCGGCTGCTCTGACTAAATCGTCGGCACGCACTGCACTTGGGAATGCGACAGTCACGACAAATGTGGCCCGTGCCGTGGCACCGAAGACAGAGTGGAGCCCTGCCTGGCACGACCACGAGGGCCAACTCGCCGGCGACGCTCACCTGGTGTGGCAGGTCGTCGAGCTTCACGTCCGGCTTCAACTTCAAGGTGACCAGTCTTGTAGTTGAACCCTTATCAGCCAGGCCATGCACACACCAACGCTCTCGGCCGACGTCTGTGACCTTCCCGTAAGGCGTGAAGACAAGCCGTACGTCTTCATCTGGAATGCTGTGCAGCAGCCAATGTACTTTCATGCGAACGTACTGGTTGTTAGGATCAATCACAATACATCGGCACTTTTTGACTTGAAGCTCGCCCTTGTCGACTATCTTTTTTACCTCTTCTTCGTCATTCAAAGTCACCGCCCACACATGGCTCATGCTGTAGGCTCCGAGGGCAATCACATCCGGCAAGAGCGATAACTCGGCGAGCGCGTCGCGGAAT
Source organism: Amblyomma maculatum (assembly GCF_055883805.1). NCBI lineage: Eukaryota > Metazoa > Arthropoda > Arachnida > Ixodida > Ixodidae > Amblyomma > Amblyomma maculatum. Next base: position 95,351,505 of record NC_139349.1, on the reverse strand, counting down.
TCTTCCGCCCTGTACGCGCGGGCCCTAACATCACAGTGTAGTAAAACCGCGTTCAAAACTAAATGCCCTGTTGGCAAACTAGGCCAAACAACTTGGTACTCGTTGTCCGAGGCAGTATTCCTGTTACCGCGGCCCTGCTGGACCGCTGAAGCTGCTTCTGTGGAGCCCTGCATCCTGCGTCCGTTCGCTAGCATGGCCAGAAGCAGAATGCCCCACTGAGCTATAGCGGCGCTTGGTGCAGCCATTACTTCAGGAGCAGAGATTAGAGGAGCGCGCACGCGCGTAAACAGTTGTGTCGTTAAACTGGAGTCAACATTAGCGCACTAGAAGCGATACTTACGTTTGCCTTATAAAAGGGGAGTGGGAAAAAATTCAGCCGCCAGTGATGATCGAACTCACGACCGCTGGTTTACAAGACCAGCGCTCTGTCACTGAGCTATAGCGGCGCTTGGTGCAGCCACGGCTTCAGGAGCAGAGATTAGAGGAACGTGCACGCGCGTAAACAGTTGTGTCGTTAAACTGGAGTCAACATTAGCGCACTAGAAGCGATACTTACGTTTGCCTTATAAAAGGGGAGTGGGAAAAAATTCAGCCGCCAGTGATGATCGAACTCACGACCGCTGGTTTACAAGACCAGCGCTCTGCCACTGAGCTATAGCGGCGCTTGGTGCAGCCACGGCTTCAGGAGCAGAGATTAGAGGAACGTGCACGCGCGTAAACAGTTGTGTCGTTAAACTGGAGTCAACATTAGCGCCCTAGAAGCGATACTTACGTTTGCCTTATAAAAGGGGAGAGGAAAAAAATTCAGCCGCCAGTGAGGGTCGAACTCACGACCGCTAGTTTACAAGACCAGCGCTCTGCCACTGAGCTACAGCGGCCTTTCTTTCTTTATTACCAATTTTCAATCACACAGCATACACTCTGAATACACAAAAACAAAGCAAAACAAAAGGAATGCTAAAAGCCCTAGGCACATTCCGCCTAAAGCGCTAGATTTAAAAGGGCTTTACTGAAGCCAGCTGGTCCAGTACAGGTAGCCATTCCGTAGAACTATCTTGCGCACGCAGAATTTCTCTCAGGTATACCACGCTCTCGATGAAGTAGTGTCGAGCGGGGTGTACAACGGTGCGCTCATGCCTGACATCCATACGCGTTTTCCATAGGCTATGCATACGTATTAGCATCAGCAAGTCACTCGGTACTCCTTCAGGGTCAGCGCATGGAAGATATCGAGTTCCGAATCGCGTTATTGGCAATTCCTTTTTTAAGGTTCGCTTCAAGATGTCCCAGAGGAAAACTGAGTTATGGCACTCCAAGTAGATGTGTTCAGTGGTCTCGGTTTTCCTGCAAATAATGCAGTTAATAGACCAAGGTACAAAAAGCCCTTTGTTCTGCAGCCGTGGTTTGACTGGAAGAGTGGCGGAATGCAATTGAAAAAAGAATGATTTTGCACCAGCTCAGACAGGCATACGTTTTACCCTTTTCAAAACGTCACGCTCAGACCCTACATTATACACAACGCGGTACACTGGCACTGCCAAAAACACATCCCGCTGATCCTTATACAACTTCTTCCGCGGCACAATTGACAGATATTCAGTTGAGAGCCTTGCCTTAAGTATGCGAAAAGATTAAACTACTTCCCGCAAAAAGGGGCTTAATGCCACCGGTTTTGAAAAAGCAGATACGACGTAATGAGGCGGTGACTCGCGTAATCTCACTTTGATTACAGTCCGAAGAAAGTTGTCACATTGCTCACACAGAAACGAAAATCTAGTCACAATTTGCTTAAGAAACAGATGCGTCAACACAAGGCCCCCATTCTGAACTGCGTGAAACTGATTGCACCGGTTCGTGCGTTGCCATGTGGATACCCATATAAACGTTGCAAATACACGGTGAAGTTTCTGCACAGTCAAGCGCGATTTGAAGGTTATCGCGCGAGCGTCGACTGGAAACATGAACAGCGCCCTGGCCCAGAATTCTCTGCCGAGGCGAGGGAGGTATCAGGCCAGCTTCCCTCACTCTTTTTGCTGTTCCTTCAGTAGCTGTCACTCCCCACTGGGCTATCAGTTTTATTTTTATTTTTTTTTGGTTCTGCGAACGGGCAGTGATAGTAGTGCGCACGACGTATTCTTTGGTATTATCTGAAATTGGACACTTTATCGCAATAAATGGAAAGCTTAGAATAGAAAGAAAGGACGGTGAGTTTGTCGCGGGGGTATATAATGTTGTTTGGAACAGCGAACGAGGGAGAGAAGAGTGCGAAATTATGATTTTCCCTGTTGCGAACCCGGCCGCCAGGTGCCTGGAGTGCTAGGCTGGTCGACGCTCGCGCGATAACCTTCAAATCGCGCTCGACTGTACAGACGCTCTTGTCATCGATAAAGCTTGAACATAAAATATCTTGGCAACCAAGAATACGTTACACACAGCAGCTCTTGCAAACATGGAAAAGTTGTGTCCTCCCCACTTGTTTGTTTTATTTTTAACTCGCTGCGTTTCTTCCTCCCAGTACTCTTTCATGTTCTTGTGCTGATCAAGTGGTACACCAAGGTATTTTCCCGGTTTTATCACCCATATGATGTTACAAAAGTGTTTCGGTGTGTGTTCCCAGTCTCCATACCAGAAACCTAAATATTTAGTCCAGTTAATTGCACTGCCAGTAGCCTTATAGTACTCCACAGCTTCTTTGGAAACTTCCTTTACACTGTCTTGGTCCGCCCACAACACTGCAATGTCATCAGCGTAGGCTAGGACCTTAACTCCAACATTGAAAAATGTGTACCCTGTAATAGCTTTGCTGGAGAGAAGCCTTAAACAGAAAGGTTCCAAGTATAAGGCAAAGAGAAGGGGCGACAATGGACAACCTTGTCGAACAGAGGATAGCACCGGTATGCATTCACTCAATTTACTATTTATGACTAACTTTGCAACGCACTCTTTGTAAATAATTTTAACACCGTTTGTGATTACACTCCCCACATGTGCATGCTCCAAAAGTGCAAACAAGATATCATGCCCAACTCGATCAAGGGCCTTGTGCAGGTCCAGTTGTAACATTGCTACGCCACCACTGAGCACCCGCTTAGTGGGCGTTTCCCCACACCACAGCCTCTCGGCCTGCGCCCTTATCATCGCGACGCGATACCTGTCTTCATCGATCACTCCTAGTTTGCTCTTTGTTTCTTTTATTTCTTTTTTAAATTTTCCCGGATCGATGCTTTCTACGCTTAGCATATAGTCTAGTTCGCCACGCAGATATTTTTCGCGTTCTCTTTCCTTAAACCGCAAGGCACTTGCTCCGTTTATTGCGGCTACTTTAATGTCACACTTAAACAATTCCCAAGCTTGCACAAAGTCACACACATTGCCCAGTAATAGGTTTGTAATACGTTCTTCTACTTGATTAACATATGTTTCATCATCTAATAATTTAGCATTAAACTTCTGCAGTTCCCAATTGAATTTGGTGATTTTCTCCTTTCTGCCAAATGTGACCATAACTAAAGAATGGTCACTAAAGCTGACATGCTCACACTTGTAACTGAAACACATTGGGACAGTCGCAACAGGTACTTACGTAAATGCGATCAAGTCTAGTATGCGAAGTACCTTGAAAGTGCTTATAATTCGCTTGGCCTTCAGGTATGAGCACATTGCCAACGTCCTCTAACTCATTCTCATTAACTATTCTCAAAAGTACCTCGGCGCTAGTGTCACGCACAACGTTTTTGATTGAATTATCCTCTGGTCTGCATACACAATTGAAGTCACCAAGCAATAATATACGCCTCTCACAAGCCAGGTACGATTCAATGTATTAAAAAAAAACACCCACGTTCCGCACGCTTATTCGGAGCGTAAACACACACCGCTCTCCATGGAGTTTTGTCAAAAAGAAAATCACACACTATTAATCTACCCGTTCCACACGTTATCACAGCTTCAACTTGGCTAATAGCCCTGCGGATTAAAATAATGCACCCGGCAGATTTTTGAACCGCGTGGCTTACACATACGTTGTACCTGCTGCGAAAAACTTCGACCATTCGATCTGTGTGCTCATCACTTTCAATTTTTCTTTCCTGTATTGCAAGTAAGTCGATATCGTTACCTAGTATTAGCCTATTTAACATGCTGTTGCCGTCTGCGCGTTGAGAGGCCCCTCACATTAAGCGTTGCTAGGCGCAGGCAAGTTTCAAAGGGACGAGCCATTTTAAAGAAAGAAGACGGCGGTCATTCTACTCACACTTATAATGCAGAGCAACATAGTAATACACCAAAAGTTTCGTGTCGGGAAGCGATGCCAGTTGCAGTATACAGCACAGGTCTCAAACGTTCTTTAGTCCCGATCACCGACCGGGACATCAGAGCTGCATTGAAAAACTCGCCCCCGCTAAGGCGGAGGCGTTGATGACGGAGTTTTCCGGTCTGGGGGGATGTTTAGCCTCGGTTTGAAGCTCTGACGACGGATCAGGTTGGCCTTCGTCGGTTGCTCCCCGTTGCCGTTCGCATTCCTGCCAGCTTCACACTCATTGACGTCCTCATGTGCCCGCTTTGCACGCATGCTGGTAGCCGCTGCCATGTCCACGTCTCGAGGTTCTCTCGTGGAAGCCTCCTGTAGAGTTACTGGTGTGTCTAAGGCAAGAGGTTTCACTGCCTTCGCCTCTCTCTCAGGTGTTGCGCCCGCAGCAGTTGGCGTTGCTTCTACAGTTCTATCTGGAAGCTCCTCCGCCGCCGCGAATTTTTCTAGGGGCGTTTTCTCACACTTGGTCTCTTCACTGCCTTCCAGCGTCGTTTCCACGGCATCGGCTGCATCCATCAAGTGGTCCACCACATCATCTTTGCGAGCCGGGCCCGCAACATTCGCGTATGTACGCACAAACTGGGTCTCCTCGTGTCCAATGCGGCGACACAACCCACTACATGGAACGCGGCACTCTCGGCGTATATGCCCAGTTCCGCGACACCGGAGGCAAAGCGGGGCCCTGCCCGGGACATACACGAGAGCAACGTCCTCAGAAACGCGTAGCTGGAGCGGCAAATCTTGAACGGCGACGCCTGCGTGTAACTTTAGCGTTACGGAGAGAGTCGTGGACTTCTTGTAAACGGAGCCATTCACCCGTCACTTGTATCTGGTTACTTCCGTTACTTTTCTGAACGGAGACAGGGCCACTCGCACGCCTTCATCGCGCACGCCGTGTAACAGCCAGTACAGTTTCAGACGCACGGCCTGATTGCAAGGGTCAATCACGACCCACCGTCGCTCCTTCCCGTCGAATTCTTGGACCTGCACAATCTTCTTTTTTCCTTCTTCATCTTTGAAGGTTACCGTCCGCAGGTGGTCCATCTAATAAGCCCCAAGGGCGACAACTTCCGGCAGCAGTGACACACGTTCGAGTGCATCTTGAAAATGTTCCACACGATAAGGCCTAGCTAAACATCCCCACGCAAAAAACAGTGTGTAAAACAGTTGAACCTGATGGCAGATGTGGCAGAATCATTTGGTAATCCTTGGCATCGTTGCTCGCACTCCTAATACCGCGGACCAACCGGGCCGCTCAATTCGCTCCTTCGGAGCTCATGATGCCAACGTTCGTCACGCTCAGTGGCCGGAAGTCGAATCACTGAGCTATAGCGGCGCTTGGTACAGCCAAGTCTTTAGGAGCAGAGATTAGAGGAGCGCGCTCGCGCGTAAACAGTTGTGTCGTTAAACTGGAGTCAACACATTAGCGCATGAGAAGCGACACTTACATTTTGCTTATAAAAGGGGAGAGGAAAAAAATTTAACCGCCAGTGAGGATTGAACTCACGACCAGATAGCGGCTTTTTTTTTCTTTATTGCATGAATTGGTACAAATAATGCATCAGTAAAAGATCGTAGTTGCTATGCCCCTTGGCTGACAACCGTGTCTAATGAGCTTTCATTACCACAAGTTCGCCCATCACACTCAAGACCTCCTCCGCAGCGTCTTGCTGCTTTAAAATTTCTGTTAGTTTATACACTTGTTCAACAAAATACGCCACTGAGCTATAGCGGCGCTTGGTGCAGCCACTGCTTCAAGAGCAGAGATCAGAGGAGCGCGCACGCGCGTAACAGTTGTGTCGTTAAACTGGAGTCAACATTAGCGCACTAGAAGCGATACTTCCATTTGCCTTATAAAAGGGGAGACGAAAAAAATTCAGCCGACAGTGTGGATCGAACTCACGACCGCTGGTTTACATGACCAGCGCTCTGCCACTTAGCTATAGCGGCTTGATTTTTTCTTTATTGCCGTGAAAAACAAAACAAAAGTACACATGATAAAACACGTGAACTACACTTGAGCTAACGCGTACGCGGCTAAAATCTTTTCAGGTTCACCAACTCATCAAATAGACATTGCCATTATGGTAGATCCGGCTGCATCCTGAAAGTTTCGCGTATATACACCGCACTTTCAATGAAGTTTTCACGCGCAGATCGTGTATTTATATCTGCGTGACGCACCTGCATTCGTGTTTTCCACGAACTATGGAGGCCAAGAAGCATAATTAAATCATAAGGTGCATCATCGTTCTGCACTGGTAGGAATCTGATACCGTACGGAGTTAGGGGAAGTTCCTTTTTAATTGTCCTTTGGAGGACGTCCCATAGAAAGACAGCATCCCAACACTGTAAGCAGATGTGTTCAATCGTCTCCGGATTTTTGCACAACAGGCAATTTGTTGTCCATGGGACGAAGATACCTTTTTCATTCAGCCAGGTTTTAACAGGGAGCGTATTAGAGTGAAGCTCGAAAAGGAACGTTTTAGCAGATGGCCTCACGGGCATCTTCTTGACTCTTTTCAAAACGTCCTGCCCTGGGCCTCCACAGTGTAATGCCCGATAAAAAGACACCGGCAGCATCACGTCAATGAGATAATTATAGTTTTTTTCTGGGAACATTGAAAAGGTAATCAAAAGAAAACCGCACTTCCAGCAATTGCACGAAAAAACACCTTGCGCAGGTAGCCAGTCACAGTACCAGGCATGCTTTCATATGACACAATCCATTCAGGGAGCAGCCTCTGCAATCGCACTTGCATCACAGTTCTTAGGTATCTTTTTGATCACACAGGAATATAAATCGCGAAACCACTTGACGCAAGAACAAATGGGCAAGGCCAAGCCCGCCCCTTTTAACAGAAATAAACAAATTCGTCCGGGCGGTTTTTTCCTATGTGGATGCCCAAATAAAAACAGCAAAAACGCGGTGAATTTTTTGAATTGAGGTTCGTGAGACACACAACACATTGATGAGGCAACACAGCCTCGAAATAAGAAAAACATTGCAAATAGAAGCGCGCGAAAACATTGAGAGTTGCCTTCCTTGCGACGCATCCGCTTTTTCTTTCGCTCTGGATGTTTCTTCCATCCAGTGCACGTTGGGATCCCGATAACAATCTAAAGGCACGCTTAGATATCGCGTTGGGAGAGCAGACCATCGCAGCTTACAGAAGAAATCAGGTGTCACGTCCCAATCACCGTGCCAAAACCCAGAGCTTTTCTCCCAATTGATCTTACATCCAGTTTGATCACAAAATGTTTGGACGACACCCGTAACTTCACAGATGCTCTTTCTAGTTGCACAAAACACTGTTATGTCATCAGCATATGCTAGCATTTTCACGTGTGCTGATTGCAGCTTGAACCCTAAAATGCGATCGCTATCAATGATAGCCAAGCAAAGTGGCTCTAAATACAGTGCAAAAAGCAGGAGTGAGAGCGGGCAGCCCTGCCTTACCGATGAACGTACTGCGATGCTGTCAGTCAGTTCACCATTCACTATAATACGGGTCGTGCAGTTCGCGTAAGCCATTTTAACACCCTCCACTATGACTTTTCCAAGGTTAGAATGCTCCAAAATGAAAAAAAGAATTTCGTGAGAAACACGGTCAAAGGCTTTCGCCAAATCTAACTTCATCATGGCTATCTGACCACCGAGTGCATCGACACATTCTCGTACGGTTCTTGCGACATGTATATTCGTGGCAATGGATCGACCCTTGATGCCGCACGTTTGATGAGACCCAACCAGTTTTTTTTTATTACGCTTTGCAGTCTTTTTGCTAAAACCTTCATGTACACCTTGTAGTCTTTGGTGAGGCTAATCGGTCGATATGACCCCACCAACAGTCGTTTCTCCGGATCATCTGTCTTGGGTATTAGCACAATGTGCGATGTAGCGAAAGACAATGGAACAGTATTACGTTCATAAGCTTCAGTGAGTACATCGAGCATAAACTGAGCCGCATACTGCTGAAAAGTTTTAAAGAAGGCAGCGCTTAGACCATCCGGCCCAGGGGCTTTCCCAGGTGTCAGGTCATCTATTGCAGATTCTATCTCCTGCAACGTTATCGGTGTTTCTAGGCGCGCTTTACTTTCGTCATCCAGTGCAGGCATCAGTCTTAGAAAATCTGTCTGAAAGCCGCCTACAGTCTCAAGCTTAGCGCTATGCAGTTCTTTGAAGTGCTCTGCTACCGCATGCTGAATATCTTTAGCATCTTCAGTGATATGGCCGGCATACCTTATACTCCTTATTTCTTTCTGGCAGGCGTATCTTTTTTAATCTGCTAGGGCTCGTTTTGTCGGCACTTCTCCAGCCCAAAGTTTCTCAGCCCTTGCACGTATGACAGCCGCTGTGTATCTTTCGCTGTCGATTGTTTCCAGCTCCCTTTTAATCTCTCGTATTTTACTGGCGAAATGCCCTGGCACAGTACTTTGAATGGTAAAAAAAAAACTGAAGTTGTTCATTCAGTTCTTTTTCTTTTTCTTTCTCTTTATGCCGCACCTTACTGCTCTTTTCTATGGATTTCAATTTGACTCACTCTTTGAAGCTGTCCCATTCCGCTGCAAAACTTACTGGTCGCATAGCAAGACGATTTTCAAACTCGGTCTTAACTTCCGTACGGAACTCTTCATCGGCGAGAAGTTTGGCATTCAGTTTCCATAGGTACCAGTTAAAGCGCGATTTCTTTCCTGCCCTACCGAACACTGCACTCAAGAGACAATGATCGCTGAAAGACACAGGTTTGACCTCATATGCAGTACATAGGGAAACAAGATCAACCGAGGCATACACCCTGTCCAATCTAGCATGGCTATCTCGCTGAAAGTGCGTGAACTCTGGTTGGTTTCCAGTGGAGAACACACTACCAACATCCTCAAGGCCGTATTCATGCACAAGTGCATTCAACTGCTCGGAGCTTCTGTCTCTTCGAGGTTTACACTTCGCCGCTCGGTCCATAGGTGTGCACACACAGTTGTAGTCACCACGTACAAGCAAGATTTTGTCGACCTTCAACCACGATTCAATAGACTCAAAAAACAATTCACGTTCGCGTTCTGAATTTGGGAGCATACAAACACAACACACGCCAGCATAAATTACAGTAGCTAAAATCAGTAACCAAAAGCCGACCACTTGGACAGGCAAAAACGGACTCTACGCTTACTCCCAGCGTGTTACCTATAAATAAAAGGCATCCACCCGATACACCAACAGAATGGCATACACACACATAAAAATTTGTTTGAAAAGCAGCCACCATACGGTCAGTGCTTTCTTGGCTCTCAATCTTTGACTCTTGCACAGCTGCTACATCTATATCATTATCTAAAAGGAGGCGTCTGAGCTGGCATTGGCGCCTTCTCGCTCCCAGCCCTCTGACATTCAAAGTAGCTATGTGTAACGGCGAATTAAGCTTGAGAGTCATGTATTAGCGAGAGACGCCCGTACCCGCATGGTGCGTACCTTCATGATTGCGTGGCCTCCGCTTCTGAAGAACAGTGGCATATGTGTGCATGTATTGTCCTCCCTGCAGAACGTCGGGCTGCATACAAACGAAGTCCAAGCACCGTCTGTCATTTTTGCTCACACACGCCCCGCTTGGTTGCAGAATGTTCCTGACGCTGGTCAGTAGGCAGCCGACCCACAAATCGTTCAGGACACTACAAAACCTACGGAGGCGGTTTCCCCGCCTGCCGCGTGTCGGTCGAGAAGTTCGGCTTCGGTCTTAACTTTGCTCTTCGGATGCCCGAAGTTTTCGGCGGCGGCTCACCACAAACACCACCTGGCAGCTGAGCACCCTCGACGCTTTCCTCGTGTGGACGTTTCGCGGCAATAAAGGCTGCTGTCTCCGGCCCAACCTCCATGGCATCGGTACAGGGAGGCTCAGTACTGAGATGCTCCTCAGCGTCAGAAAAATTGATTACATCTTCTGATGCTTCCTTTGACGTGCCTTCATGGTCCTGCGACGGATCTTGCAAGGCTTGCCGCGTTTCATTTTCTTGACTCGGCACCGTCACCTTATGCTTTGTTAAAACAGTCATGGAAGGCGCGTCCTGTTTTGTTGACTGACCTCTAATGTCAGCAGCCTCCTCCGCATCCACCTCGTCCATTATTAACTCCGACGAGTCTTCGCTGGTCCGTACGGCAATGCTAGCGTAGGTACGAGCACACTGGCTGTCTTCATGCCCGAACCGTCGACAGGTTCCGCAGCGAGGAACCCGGCACTCTTTGCGGATGTGACCCGTACTCCGGCAGCGTAGGCACAGCGGGGGTCTGCCTGGCACAATAACGAGCGCCAGCTCACCGCTAACATTCAGCTGATGCGGCAGGTCGTCGAGCTTCATGCCAGCTTTCAGCTTCAGCGTGACGAGTCTAGTAGTTGAGCCCTTTTCTAACATACCTTTAACTCGCCAGCGCTCCCGTGTAACTTCGGATACCTTTCCGTACGGCGCAAAGGCAGCACGAACATCCTCGTCTGGCACGTTGTGTAGCAGCCAGTGAAGTTTCAGCCGCACATCCTGGTTCGCGGGTCAATTACCAAGCAGCGACCGTTTTTCACACACAACTCACCTACACTAACAAGCTTGGTCACAGCTTCATAATCCTTGAGAGTGACAGCCCAGGCGTGGCTCATCCGATACGCCCCCATCGTAACAACATCGGCGATCAGCGAATGCTGTGCCAACGCGTCGCGTAAATCTTCTACCCGGTACGGGAGGGCCCTGATATCGGCGTGCAAAAAAACCGTATTCAAAACAAACCGACCTGTTGGCAGTGCAGGCAAAACAACTTGATAAGTACTGTCCTGTTCAGCAGTCCTCTTACCGCGGCCTGTCATGGCCGCTGAAGCCGCTCCTGAGGAGCCCTGCATCCTGCGTCCTTTCACTGGCGTGGCCGGAAGCAGAATCCTTAGCTATAGCGCCGCTTGGTGCAGCCGCTTCTTCAGGAGCAGAGATTAGAGGAGCGCGCACGCGCGTAAACAGTTGTGTCGTTAAATTGGAGTCAACATTAGAGCAGTAGAAGCGATACTTACATTTGCCTTATAAAAGGGGAGAGGAAAAGAATTCAACCGCCAGTGAGGATCGAACTCATGACCACTGGTTTACAAGACCAGCGCTCTGCCACTGAGCTATAGCGGCCTTTTTTTCCTTTATTGCCGTCAAACACAAAAAATACGCATGATAAAACACGTCAACCACACTTGAGCTAACGCGTACGCGGCTAAAAGCTTTTCAAGTGCACCAACTCATCAAACACACAGTGCCATTGTGGTGGATCCGGCTGCATCCTGAAAGTTTCGCTTATATACACCACACTTTCAATGAAGTTTTCACGCGCATATCGTGTATTTATATCCGCGTGACGCACCTGAATTCGTGTTTTCCACAAACTATGGAAGCCAAGAAGCATAATTAAATCATGAGGCGCATCATCGTTCTGCACTAGTAAGGAGTTAAGGGAAGTTCCTTTTTAATGGTCCTTTGGAAGACGTAGAAAGACAACATCCCAACACTAAAAAAACTTGCTCAATTGTTTCCAGTTTTTTTGCGCAACCGGCAATTTGTTGTCCATGGGACGAAGATACCTTTATCATTCAGCCAGGGTTTACCAGGGAGCGTATAAGAGAGAAGTTTGGAAAGGAACGTTTTAGCAGATGGCCTCGCGGGCATCATCTTAACTCTTTTCAAAACGTCCTGCCCTGGGCCTCCACAGTGTAATGTCCGATAAAAGGGCACTGACAGCATCATGGCAATGAGATCTTTATATAGTTTTCTTCTGGGAACACTGTAAAGTTAATAAAAAGAAAACCGCACTGCCAGCAACTTGCACGAAAAAACAACCTCGCGCAGGTAGCCAGTCACAGTACCAGGCATGTTTTCCCATGACAATCCATTCAGGGAGCAGCCTCTGCAATCGCACTTGCATCACAGTTCTTAGAAAGATATCTTTTTGATCACGGAGGAATATAAATCGCGAAACCACTTGACGCAAGAACAAATGTGCAAAGCCAAGCCCGCGCTTTTTAACAGAAATAAACAAATTCGTCCGGGCGGTTTTTTCCCCCATGTGGATGCCCAAATAAAAACAGAAAAAACTTGGTGCATTTTCTGACTTCAGGATAGTGAGACATACAACACATTTATTAGGTACCACAGCCTCGAAATAAGAAAAACATTGCAAATAGAAGCGCGCGAAAACATTTAGAGTTGCCTTCCCTGCCACGCATCCGCTTTTTCTTTCACTCTGGAAGTTCCTTCCATCCAGTATCCAGTATACGTTGGGATCTCGATAACAATCTAAAGGCACGCCTAGATATCGCGTTGGGAGAGCAGACCATCGCAGCTCACAGAAGGAATCAGGTGCCACGTCCCAATCACCGTGCCAAAACCCAGAGCTTTTCTCCCAATTGATCTTACATCCAGTTTGATAACAAAATGTTTGGACCACACCCGGGACTTCACAGATGATTTTTCTGGTTGCACAAAACACTGCTATGCCATCAGCGTATGCTAGCATTTTCACGTGTGCTGATTGCAGCTTCAACCCTAAAATGCGATCGCTATCAATGATAGCCAAGCAAAGTGGCTTTAGTTCAGTTCAGTTCAGTCGTTCAGTCGTGTCCGACTCTTCGTGACCCTATGGACCATGTCATGCCACGGTTTCCGGTCTCTCACTATCTTCCTAACATCACATAACGTCATCTGCAGTACCTCGAGGGTGCCATCTAACCATTGCGTTCGCTGCCTACCCCTTCACCGGCGACCCTCAACCTTTGGTGCGACGGATCGTCTGCTGCGCGAGCTACCAAGGCCTTATTAACTTTTCTGAAGGACACAGGGTTGATTAATACCCTTTGAAACTCATCTGTGTGTGATTATGTGCGTGTGAAAGTTTGCGACACCGATTCTTTTTTTTTTCTCATTTATTTCCCCTTCCCCTCCCACACTCTGTCACCCTCATCCCTCAACCCTCATCAGGAGTAGCATGCTAGGCTTACCACCAGGCAGACATCTCCTGTTGCAATTAAAATAACTCTCTCTCTCTCTCTCCCTCTCTCAACCTTTCCCAACATCAAATCTTTCTCCAGCGTCTCCTCTCTTTTCATCAGATGACCAAAGTAGCTAAGCTTTAACTTTGGAATTTGACCCTCCAATGAGCCGTCAGGGTTTATGGTCGACAATATCGACTGATTTGATCTTCTGGCAGTCCAAGGAACTCTCAAGAGTCTTCGCCAGCCCCACAATTCAAACGCGTCAATTCTTCGGCGGTCAGCGTTTTTCACAGTCCAACTCTCGCATCCATACATCACCAAAGACCATAGCACGAGTTATACGGATCTTGGTTGGCAGACTAATGTCTCTGCTCTTTACTAGGCTGTCAAGGCTAACCATTGCTCTCTTTCCCAGAAGCAGGCGTCTCCTAATTTCATGGCTGAAGTCTCCTTCCGTGGTAATCTTGGAGCCCAAGAACAGAAAATCTGTCACAGCTTCCACTTCTTGTCCATTGATGCTCCAGGACTTGATAGGGCAAGACGCCATGATCTTTGTCTTTTTAATGTTCAGTTTAAGCCGAAACTTCTCACTCTCTTCTTGTACGCGCATCAGAAGTCTCTTGAGTTCCACTTCACTTTCTGCCATTAAAGTGGTATCATCCGCATATCTAAGATTGATGATACGTTTTCCAGCAATCTTGACTCCAGTTGAAGACTCGTCCAGACCGGCGTTCCTCATGATGCCCTCTGCATATAGGTTAAATAGGCAGGGCGACAGTATGCAGCCTTGGCTCACTCCTTTCTCGATCGGAAACCAATCAGTAAGACCATGCCCAGTTCTGACTGTGGCCTCTTGCCCTTCATACAGGTTCCTGAGGAGACAGATGAGGTGAATTGGAACTCCCATCTCTTGGAGAGCTTGCCACAATCTGCTGTGATCTACGCAGTCAAACGCTTTCGCATAATCGATAAAGCAGAAGTAGATAGGTTTCTGAAACTCTCTTGCTTTTTCCATGATCCAGCGAAGGTTAGCAATTTGGTCTCTAGTTTCTCTGCCCTTGCGAAACCCAGCTTGCACGTCCGGAAGCTCCCGATCCACATACTGCTGCAGCCTACCTTGGAGGATTTTCAACATCACCTTGCTAGCATGCGAAATAAGCGCGATCGTGCGGTAGTTGGAACAATCTTTGGCACTGCCTTTCTTTGGAATGGGGATGTAAACTGACCTCCTCCAATCCTGTGGCCACTGCAGGGTTGTCCAAATCTTCTGACACAATGTATGCAGAATGTTAACAGCATCATGGTTGAGGTTTTGAAGCAACTCAGCTGGAATGCCATCAATTCCGCTAGCTTTGTTCTTAGCAAGGCTGGCTAAGGCCCATTCAACTTCACTCTTCAGGATGCCCGGCTCGAGATCAGTAATCACAACCGTCTTATGTTGGGTTTGCACATTCGGGTACTTCCTGTACAGTTCTTCTATGTATTCCTGCTACCTCTTCTTTATCTCTGAGGCTTCAGTGAGGTCCTTGCCTCGTTTGTCCTTTATCACGCCCAGCTTAACACAGAAGCTTCCTTTGATATCTTTGATTGTCTTATACAGAGCTCTTGTGTTCTTTAATTGGCTGTTGTCCTCAACTGCTTGGCACTGTATGTTCAAGAAGGCATTCTTATCTCTCCTTGCTATTTTCTGAAAATCCGCATTGAGAACCTTGTATCTTTCTCTTTCCCCCATAACGTTTGCCATCCTCCTTTCCTCAGCTATTTGCATAGCCTCTTCAGATAACCAGTTTGCTTTCTTGCATTTCTTTTGCTTTGGAACTACCTTAGTAGCAACTTCTTGTATTATATCATGAACATCAGTCCACATCTCTTCGGGCTGTCTGTCTTCTAGATCTAATTCTTGAAATCGATTCCTCACTTCCACAGCATATTCTAATGGAATTTGATCCAAATCATACCTGACAGGCCTTCTAGTTTTCTGCGTTTTCCTCAATCGAAGCTTAATTATGGCAACAAGAAGCTGATGATCGGCGCCAAAATCGGTTCCAGGCCTTGTTTTTACTGCCTGTATAGCGCTTCTCCATCTCTGCCTGCAAAGAATATAATCCATCTGGTTCCTGTACAGACCGTCCGGTAAAGTCCATGTGCACAGGCGCCTCTTGTGATGTTGAAAATGAGTATTCGCTATGGTCAGGTTGTTTTCTTGACAAAACTCTACTAGCCTCTGCCCAGCTTCATTTGGCTCGCCAAGACCGAACTTGCCTATAATTTCAGATATTTCTTCACTCCCCACCTTAGCATTCCAATCTCCTATGAGAAAAACGACGTCTGATGATGGGGTGCGGTCTAAAGCGCATTGTAGGTCCGCATAAAATCTCTCAATGTCAGCTTCTTCAGCAGTAGTGGTCGGTGCATAGACTTGGATAGCTGTTATGTTGAAAGGGTGACCTTGGATCCGAAGTGAAATCATTCGGTCATTTTTGGTGTTGTACCCTAGCACTGATTTGCCCATTCTTCTGTTTACTATGAGAGCGACCCCATTCCTTCTCTTGGATTCGTGCCCAGAATAAGAGACATAAGGGTCGCCGGAGTTAAATTCTCCCATTCCGGTCCACTTGAGCTCGCTGATATCCAAGATATCAATGTTCAATCTGTCCATTTCTCGGTTGATGACATCCAGTTTACCTTGCGTCATAGATCTTACATTCCATCTTGCTATGTGATATATCTCCTTGCAATATCGGACTTTCCGGTCGCTTCCCGACACATCCACAACAGAGCGTCCTTTGGGCTTTAGCCCAGCCGCTTCATTCGCCCTGGAGCTACTAGGAATCGCCCTTTGTTCAACCCCAGTAACATGTGGGACGCCTTCCAACCTGGGGTGCTCATCTTCCGGCGCCATATCATTAATGGTATTGTGACTGGCCATAGGGTTTTCTTGGCAGGAAATACTGGAGTGGGTTGCCATTACCTTCTCCAGTGAATCACATTTTGTCAGAACTCTCTACCGTGACCTGCCTATCTTGGGTGGCCCTACACAGCAGAGCTCACGACTTCATCGAGTTTCGCAAGCCCCTCCGCCACGACAAGGCAGTGATCCATGAAGGGGAAAGTGGCTTTAAATACAGTGCAAAAAGCAGGGGTGAGAGCGGGCAGCCCTGCCTTACCGATGAACGTACTGCGATGCTGTCAGTCAGTTCCCCATTCACTATAATACGGATCGTGCAGTTCGCATAAGCCATTTTAACACCCTCCACTGTGACTTCACCAAGGTTAGAATGCTCCAAAATGAAAAAAAAAACGAATTTCGTGAGAAACACGGTCAAAGTCTTTCGCCAAATCTAATTGCATCATGGCTATCTGACCACCGAGTGCATCAACACATTCTAATACGGTTCTTGCGACATGTATATTCGTGGCAATGGATCGACCCTTGATGCCGCAGATTTGATGAAACCCAACCAATTTTTTTTATTACGCTTTGCAGTCTTTTTGCTAAAACCTTCATGTACGCCTTGTAGTCAACATTTGTGAGGCTAATCGGTCGATATGACCCCACCAACAGTCGTTTCTCCGGATCATCTGTCTTGGGTATTAAAACAATGTGCGATGTAGAGAAAGACAATGGAACTGTATTACGTACATAAGCTTCAGTTATTACATCGAGCATAAACTGAGCCGCATACTGCCGAAAAGTTTTAAAGAAGGCAGCGCTTAGACCATCAGGCCCAGGGGCGTTCCCAGGTGTCAGGTCATCTATTGCAGATTCTATCTCCTGTAACGTTATTGGTGTTTCTAGGCGCGCTTTACTTTCGTCATCCAGTGCAGTCATCAGTCTTAGAAAATTTGTTTGAAAGCCGCCTACAGACTCAAGCTTAGCGCTGAGCAGTTCTTTGAAGTGCTCTGCTACTGCACGCTGAATATCTTTAGCATCTTCAGTGGTATGGCCGGCATACATTACACTCCTAATTTCTTTCTGGCAGGCGTATCTTTTCTCGTCTGCTAGCGCTCGTTTTGTCGGCACATCTCCAGCCAAAAGTTTTTCAGCCCTTGCACGTATGACAGCCGCTGTGTTTCTTTCGCTGTCGATTGTTTCCAGCTCACTTTTAAGCTCTCGTATTTTACTGGCGAAATTTTTACTGGCGCAGTACTTTCCATGCTCAAAAAAACTGAAGTTGTACATTCAGTTCTTTTTCTTTATCTTTATGCCGCACCTTCCTGCTTTTTTCTATGGATTACAATTTGACCCATTCTTGGAAGCTGTCCCATTCCGCTGCAAAACTTACTGGTCGCATAGCCAGACGATTTTCAAACTCGGTCTTAACTTCCGTTACAGTGGCTAGAATAGTGGAAGTGTGTGGACCGCGCTGCCGACTCTGAAGCCTTTCCGCGATGCTCCGGAGCGGGAGATCCAGGGGGCGCTGACAAACGCTTACACGTCCGCTCACTGCGTGTCGTCTGCTCGCCGCCCGGTTCATCAGCCGCGTTTAAGACATCCCTTCAAGATCCGATGCATACGTTCTGCTTTTACTGCGACCTCCACTTTTACACGGCATCTTTGTTTATTGGTGAACTATATAAGTCATGCCGATGTAATTTTATTATTCTATGCAGCGGCCATTTTTAAGCGGAAGAATTACAACCAGCATTCCATGCGGGGTTTCGCCGGGGTGGCTTTAAAACCTCATTTGAGCAATCACTCGAAGAAAAACTTGCTATCAGTAACTGCCACCAGACACGGGCCGAGGAAAAAAAATTTACTTTGCTGGCCACAGTGCTAGATAGACTACTACTCTGCAATTTCGGTACGCAGTTATTTTTTTTTCACGTATTAAGCTGCCAGTCTTTCAAGCTGCGCTTTGATCGAAGGTCTTTGGCTTCATCCTATATGACACAGTGGCACTAAAGACATTAATTAGGTCTCCTTAATCCTAATGAAAACCCAAGGAACTATTTAAGTACTTAGCTAAACGTGGCAAGGCATGGCCACAGTGCTAGATAGACCACTCCGCAATTTCAGTACCCAGATATTTTTTTTTCGCGTATTAAGCTGCCAGTCTTTCAAGCTGCGCTTTGATCGAAGGTCTTTGGCTTCATCCTATATGACACAGTGGCACTATAGACATTAATTGTTGTGACGCATGAACACGTGCTTATCTACCGAGATACCGGCTAAGCCACTGTTAACGACAGTAGCTGCGGTGACGTGGCTAGCCAACGGGTATAAATACTACTAACCTTTAATAAAGCTTGTTCGTTCTTCGCCAACCACTTCTCGATTCACTTCAGTGGCGACGAGGCTGCCCACAGCCGGGCACTGTCTGCTCCATGGCGGCCCACGCCGGACCGCCGGGTTTCGAAGAAACGGAAGACAGTTGGGAAGCCTATCAGGTGCGTCTGGAATTTATTTTGAAGCTTACGGAATCGATGACTCGAAGAAACGACGGGCTCTTCTAACGGCAGCCTTAAGTACAGCAACAGTCGGCATAATAACAGGACGTTGCGCGCCGGTCAAGATTCAAGAGCTAGCCTACGAGCAGCTGGTTCTGCTGCTGACTGAGCATTTCGCGCCGCAATGCAATGAAATTGCGGAGTCGTACAAGTTCTTCACAAGACGACAGCGTCCGGACGAAACAATGAAGGACTTTATTGCCGAAATTCGGAAGCAAGCCTGTAGGTGCAACTTTGGCGATGCAAGGGACAGGATGTTACGAGACAGACTTGTTTGCGGTCTGCGTGACACCGGCGTTCAGCGGAAACCCTTGTCAAAAGCTTCGCTAACGCTGAAAGAAGCCGAGGATATAGCGTTAGCGGCAGAGATGGCAGCCCTTAACGCGGACCACATGGATAAGACAAAGGATCATGGCAATATTAATGCCGTGAGGAGCAAGCAGCAGGGCCAACTGTATTGCCACAAAACTCGTACGTACAAGCCCAGGTGACGCTTGCCCGTGTTGCGGTAGCACTGAGCACAAGGCAGAGAAGTGCAAGTTTCGCCGGGCGGAGTGTTTTCGCTGCCGACGGAAAGGGCACCTAGCTAAAATGTGCGCGTTGAAACAACCAGGAGTGGCACTTTGTGAAGAGCATTCCTCGTCAAGTGACGGCAACGAGCTTTGTCTACTTAGTTTGTACACTGCGTCTGTTAACTTGACCACGCCCATAATTCGCACATTCCGTTGGAGCGGGATTCCGATCAAGATGCAAGTAGACACAGGCTCGCCGGTCTCCATCATTACGTGGAAAACCTACTGCAAGCATCGGCATGCCTGGCCTGCGCTACTCAAGTCATCTTTGCAGTTGTCCTGCTTCCTGGGCAAGCTCCCTGTGAAGGGCCAGCTCAAGCTTCCTGTCTCGTACGCGGGAAAAACCTTGGAAGCGATGCTGACCGTGTTGCAGTGCGCTGGCCCGGACTTGTGCGGACGTGACATCATCAGCGCATTTGAGCATAGCGGAAGACCTGTCCTCAGCATTGCCAGCGATGCGACCTCTGGTGAGCATGATTTGTCGCACCAACCTTCCTTAGCGCACTGTTAGAAGAGTTCAGTGATTTGTTTACGCCAGGTCTAGGGCGCATTAACGGTCCCGCAGTTCATCTGCGGTTGCATGAAAATGCGAAACCGCGTTTCTGCAAAGCTCGTTCTGTGCCATACGCAATGCGGGAGCAAGTGTCTAATGAAATAGACCGGCTTGTTAAAGATGGCATTCTCTCGCCTATCGACAGTGCGGATTGGGCCACGCCTCTGGCTCCCGTGATCAAGAAGAATGGTTCCATTCGGTTGTGTGGTGATTTTAAGGTGACCGCAAACTCTGCATGCGTTACGGAGCAGTACCCATTGCCGAAAATACGGGATATTTTCGCCAACCTAAACGGCAGGGAAGTCTTCAGCACTATCGACTTGAAAGATGCTTACAATCAGTTGCCGCTTGATGAGGAAACCAGGAAGCTTTTGGTCGTAAACACCCCGAAAGGCCTGTTTTGCTACAATCGACTTCCGTTTGGTGTAGCCTCTGCTCCTGCAATTTTTCAGAGACGTATGGAAGGCATCCTGCAAGGCATTCCGGGCGTTCAAGTTTACCTGGACGACGTAGTAGTCGCGGAAAAACACTGGTACTCTGACACACTGCGTGAAGTTTTCAGGCGTTTCCGGCAGCATGGTGTGAAGTTGCATCCCCAGAAATGCAAGTTTCGGCAAGCAGAAGTTGAATTTATGGGGCATCGTATAAGCGCGGACGGGTTGTTACCTAAGGCAGATAACACTGCCGCCATAGCAAAGATGCCGAAGCCAACGTGCGTTGCGGAACTGCGGGCATTCTTGGGGTTTGTAACCTATTACCACGCATTTCTGGGAAATTTGGCTATGGTTCTGGAGCCGCTGCATGAACTACTAAGAAAGAACGCACGCTGGAAGTGGGGGGCGAGACAAGATAACGCTTTCCGGACAACGAAGCGGCTGCTAGAGGAAGCAAAGTTCTTGGCACACTACGATCCAAGTAAGCCCCTTTTCTTGGAAACCGATGCATCATCGTGTGGCGTTGGCGCCGTACTGTACCACGGAGTAAATGGGCAAGATCTACCAATCGGGTTCCGATCGCGAACTCTTTCAGCTGCTGAGCGCAATTACGCGCAGATTGAAAGAGAGGCATTGGCGGTAGTATTTGGTGTTGCAAAGTTCCGGGAATATCTGCTCGGGAATCAGTTCACGCTCGTCACTGATCACAGACCTCTCGTGAGCCTTTTCGGCCCCGACAAGCCCGTTCCAGCCATGGCCGCTGCACGGATTCAGCGTTGGTCTCTCCTGCTGAGCGCCTACAACTACAAAATTCAGTACAAACCAGGGAAGGCACTGATTCCTGCTGACACCCTTAGCCGTTTGCCTGTGCGGGAGAAGCAAAACGCTAAGATTGCAGAAGATGATGCGCGTGAGTACGTTCTTCTAACAGATCACCTAAATTCTGGTCCGCTCTCAGCGAGTGATTTGGCCAAGATGACGGGCAGTGATAGCGACCTCGCGCAACTCCGCCAATACATTCACAATGGCTGGCCACGATACCATAGAGAAAGAGATTGGTAAAGAGCGGTCACTCGGCGAAAACTGGCCCCAGGAAATGACGCGCGACTTTTTGCGCTGCCGCCGATTGATGGATGGCGGCACCAACATGCGCATGCGCGGAGGCGCGCGTGACGGCACTCGCTGCAGCGGTAGCCCGCCGGAGCAGACAAGAAGTTGTCGAAGGGTGCGGTTGGGTGATTGTGCCTCGCCGCGCTTGTACGGCACAGACCTCTCGTGGGCTGCTGCGCGGAACGACAGCGGTTTGAAACGACGGCAAGGTGAGCAACGTTTTTTGCTTAACTACGCTGCATTTCAAGAAGTTTATGCTGACCACGCCGGCCGGTGCCAATAAGTTTCGCAGCTCGTGAACAGGCGCGCCGGCTGTTCAGGCGCAGTTCGTTACGCCGTAACTCTGGCGGTTCCCAACCACGCCGAGGTGTAATATGTTGTGCTCCCGGGAAACAGCGTCATTTCGAACAGTTTAGCTCGTCACGCTTGACAAAATGGCATGTGAAGGCACCAAGGCACGCCGTTGCGCTAAAATGGCGTGTTCGCCGGCCGGTGCGGCCATGCTGACGCAGTTTACCGAACGGCTAGTTTTGCTAAGTGTCGCGTTTAGCAGAGCAACGGTAAAGTGAGAAATGTTTCATTCTTGACTTTCTTGTCAAACTACGCAGTATTTCAGGCAGTTTAGCTCAGTACGGCGGTCTGCGCTTCACAAAGTCGCACGTGAAGGGCAGCCAACAGGCATGACAAGGCGCTCGCCAAAATGGCTCGCCGGCCGCGACGACATGTGACATGGCGTGAGGTTTTGCGAACGGCTAGTTTTGCGTGCTGTCGCGTTTTACAGGGCAACTGCAAGGTCACAAATGTTTCATTCTTGTAAAACTGCGAGGCATTTCGGGCAGTTTAGCTCAGCGCGGTGGTCTGCGCTTCACAAAGTCGCGTATGCAAGGCAAGCCAACATGGCGTGCTCGCCGGCCGCGGTGAGGCCAGGCCGCGGTTTTATTATGCGGCAAGCTTCATTGCTTCAGCTGTTCAGTGCTCTTGAGGAATATTATTAGTTTAGTGGCTGTCATTTCACGCTCTGTAGAAATGCATTTTGAGATAGGTTCGGTTAGCCTGCATTTCCTGACCTCTACGTTGCAAGAGTAGCTTTTGTATCAATTTTACGAATGACAGCTTTTCTGTTCTGGACCATTACCCACCCACATGCACAGATGTGTGCGCGGTGCAGTGGCCTTACATTTCATTGCAACCTTCTGCATCATGTTCATTCCTTTTCCAACAGCACTGCATGGACCCACGGACTGCAGCCGAAGCACGGCAGATGTGACGAGTGAATGGTGTAGCCTTCCCTCAAGCGTCGGTACTCCTCTCTGTCCTGGAAAATACAAGCTACCCTTGCTAAGGTAGCCGCGACTGGGGCTGTGTAGTTAATGTATACTGCCTGTTTTCTTATCATTTGCAATAATTCGGAAATCAGTTATGCTATTTTTGTCTCTACCTAAATGCTGTTTCTCACCTTGTGTATTTTTTTTTCTGTATTGTGCACATCGCCTAATGTGTGTCAAGTATTGTCAATGCATCCGTCTCCATCTGTTGCATCTCTTGTGTTTTATATGCAGCAAAATAAATTAATTTCACAAAGCACTTGGCGTCTTTTCTGCAATACTGTTTTGCAAAGGCTGGGGCGCAGCTGCGTTGATGGCCAGTTTAGAGAACTGGGAAGCTATTTTTCCTGTTAAGAATGCTGAATATAAATAGAAACATTAGCAGACCATTTAAAACCAAAATAATGCGCCAAAAGGGCAGGGAAGGGCGCAGCGCGTGGCTAGCATTCAAATCGCGCGCCTTTCAGCAAGACCGGAAGTAGTTGCCGCCGGCCGCTTTGTGCACTACAGTCAAATAAGTCAAATGGGCCGCTGGGCCCTATGGGAGTGTCCGCTCTTTACCAATCTCTTTCTCTATGACGATACTGGCAGCCCAGTCAGGAGCCATTACGCGCATATATGCACAGGAAGGACGAACTGACTTGCAGCCATGGAATTGTATACTGGGGTCATCGTGCGGTAATTCCGACGGCTGCGAGGCTACCAATGCTGCGTATACTGCATGACGCGCATCAAGGTATAACGGCCATGAAGAACTTGGCTCGGTCTGTATTCTGGTATCCAGGACTCGATCGGGACATTGAGAAGCTTGTCAACGCGTGTCCAACATGCATAGAATGCGGCAGCATGCCCGCGGCCCAACAACCCGTTCCTTGGCCGAAAACGGAAGAGCCCTGGTCTAGAATCCATGTCGATTTTGCGGGGCCCTTGGAAGGTCACATGTTGATGGTTGTGGTCTATTCTCATACGAAATGGATCGAGGTTGCTGCTATGAAGACTGCCACTTTAATGAAAACAATTGAAGCACTGCAGACAATGTTCAGCTGATTCGGCTTTCCAAGGACTCTCGTGACTGATAACGGGCCGCAGTTTAGTAGTGAGGAGTTCAGGGCATATATGAGGCGCAATGGCATCATTCATTTGCGGACAGCTCCTTACAAGCCGCAGTCTAACGGCCTGGCGGAAAGGGCGGTACGTACTGTGAAGCAAGGACTAAGCAAGAACACGCACGGTAGTCTGCAAGCACGCCTGGACCACATTCTGTCTCATTATCGGCGTACCCCCCATCTAAACGGGAAAACCCCGGCCTCCATGCTTCTCGGTTACGAGCCGCGCTGTTTACTACACAATATCGTGTCACGACCTTTTCCCTCTGCAGGTGCTTGCAACAACGGCAAACCACTGCGCAAGGAAATCTGGTTCAAGAACTACGGAGCAGGTGACAAGTGGAAACCAGGTGTGATAGAGTCCACCGAGGGCTCGCGCATGACAACCGTAAAGACCGCAGATGGGGAGCAACATCGCCGCCACCTGGACCAGCTAAAGACCAGGAGAACCAGTGTGGAAGGAGCGGAAGTTAAACCCGAGGCCCCCACGGAGGCATCAATGGCTGAAGACAACCCAAGCGTATCGGGAGAGCCGCAGTCTCAAGTGCACGGCAGCAGCGAGAGCCAGTGTCAAGCGGGCGCTGACATGCAAACGCCGTCGGGCTCACAAGCTGAGGACAGTACAAACGAGGCACCGGTGACTGGCGGCGCTGGAGTGACACTGCGTAGGTCAAAAAGGAACACCCGACGCCCCGACCGCTTCACTCCTTAAGAGGGGAGAATTGTTGTGACGCATGAACACGTGCTTATCTACCGAGATACCGGCTAAGCCACTGTTAACGACAGTAGCTGCGGTGACGTGGCTAGCCAACGGCTATAAATACTACTAACCTTTAATAAAGCTTGTTCGTTCTTCGCCAACCACTTCACGATTCACTTCATTAATTAGGTCTTCTTAATCCTAATGAAAACCCAAGAAACTATTAAAGTACTTAGCTAAACGTGGCAAGGCATGGCATAACAAAGCTACAGGAGGCAATACTTTTCTAAACATGATGCTGTAAACATAGCATGTATATCCGTGCTAGTAAACCACCCCTGAAGTTTTTTTTCACCGTGAATTTTGTTGTTTTCCGAATAGATAGGTGTGCAGCTGAAGAATCACTTAGGGATAGCAGTAATTTTGTTTTCGCAGTTACTGTCTTGCTTCGCTACTGATTTTGCCTGGGCTGCTTAATTCGGCTGTTTTTCTTCGGTGAGACAAGAAGAAACACCTCTGCTGCACAACGAAATTTCATTCTATAATTGATTAGCATGCACTGAAGCATTGGGAAAATTTCTAAATTATCGCCATTTTTTTTTTCAGTTCTTCAGCGGCGGAATTTAAATTTATCATTTTCGTATCAAGAGCTCTGAACTTCGCGACCGTATTGGGTGGAAGACTTAAGCAACCCGAAGAAAAATCAGCAGGCTGAAGTTCTTGTACAGCATTTACAATGATTGTACCGGTATTAAAAAACACTTATCTAAAGCAGCCATATTACATTTCGGAGAGACTAGACAACACGAAAAAGATTGAGTTATCAATGCCACATTAATGTATTTAAGTATTCGTTTTTCCCTAAAACAATTCTGGACTGGAATAAGCCTCCGAATGATGTAGTTTGTGCATCTGGCTTGCAAAGTGCTTTTGAAATGATGTTGTGATATATTTCTTCCAGACCTCGTGAGTTTACCAGCGTTGCGTTTGATGTATGTTATGTACTTATACTGCTTGTGAATTCATTTAGTGTTCTATTAGTGTGTTGTGTTACCTTGCTAACAAGTTTCCCGATACCTTACACTTTTTTAGCCTTGGCTCTCTGCATCGCTGGTACCGGTTCATGGTGCATTACACGAAAATGTTCGATTCGCAGCACCCGCTGCACCACCGTCCGTGACTGATTTAGGTGCAGTCGTGGCGTCGCTTTAGTGCACAGAACCGCGGCACCCTCAGAGACGGAGGTGCAAAAAAGTGGCGCATGCATTTGACGGTAACAACAGACAACGCGCGCAGCCGACGAAGTGCTTGTTGTGAAGAACATGTGATAATTTGATAAATACGAAGAAAGAAAACCACGTTTGGAAAAAGAAGAAGAAAACGTGAAGGTTGGCTCGAGGAGCAAAGTGCGTCTCGCGGCGGAGCAGCTCCCTGCGTCCTGTTCTTGCTCTGGGCCCAGCTACGAGCACCGCTATGAGCAGAAGGTGTGAATCGGCTAAGTATTGGGCGGCTAGTCCTCTTTTTCTGTTTTCCCCTGCGCATTTGCGCTTTTCACCGTGTTGATAACGCTCGCAGAGAGATTGTAACTGTAAAGTGATGTCTACGCAGTCTCCCGGCCAGGGGCGCTTCCCTGGTCGGCTTTCCAACGATCTGGCGTTCCAAACATTCATGTGGCGCTGGTGCCCAAGGATGGCGGATTTATTAAAATGAATAACCCTGGGACTGTTCGAGCTGCTCTCCAGGCAGCCTCTACCCTGTATGACTCGATCACAGAAGTGAGGCAGTTTGGGCGTGGCGGGATACTGTGCCGATCTCCAGACCTCAATTGCGTGAAGGATCTGCTTAAATGCAATTCATTTGGATCGCTTCAGGTGAGCAGCTTTATCCCTACTCATCTTGCATGCACAAAGGGATTAGTCCGAGGAGTAGACTCTTCATTAACTCCAGCTGAGACCCTCGACCTTCTTTCGGCGGCTGGTGTGGTAGCGGTGTATCGTTGCAGCCGGGAGGTTAATAATACGCGGGTACCAACAGAGTCGGTGATTGCCACATTTGCGGGAACTTCATGCCCGTCAGAGATAAAAGCATGGCCATTGATCTTCCGTGTGGATCCTCTTGAATCTAAGCCACTGCAGTGCACTAATTGCTGGCGATATGGTCACAGTGCTCGTGGTTGTAAGTCCTCCGTGCCGTGTTCCAAATGTGGCGATGGTCATCATTCGTCATCATGTTCACAACAACACGACAAATGCTGCCTTTGCGGTGGAGCCCACGCTGCAAACTCCTTGGAGTGTCCATCTCAAAAACAGGAGCTGCAAATTCTAGAGGTAATAGATAGAAAACGCTGTTCGCGTCGTGACGCTGTAACAGAAGTTAAGGAACGATTACACGGTTATGCAGGTATGTCAGCCCGATCAGGTGTGCCTCTGGATGCAGCAATCTCAAAGGCGATAATAACTGCAGTGGAAGCATCAATGACTAAAATGGTCGACCGAATAGTTGCTACTGTCACAGAGTGTTTTCTAACGTTCTGGCAGTTCAGCTAACGCAAGCCCTGCAATCAGGAACAGCCCCTTTCATAGCAAATATGCCCTCTGAAAGCTCTCAACTGCTTGAAAGCACTACTGTTGCTTCGCCTAACAGGGCTGCTCCCCCAGATGACGATGAAAACATTAATGACGCAGAGATGGTAGAATCAGATGTAAGAATCCTAAAACGGTGTGGGTCTCCCATGTACAATCATTCTTCTCCGCGGTCCCAACCAAAATCAAAGAAACATCAGCATACATTAAAGCCAAAGGATAATATTTTGGGGTAGGCAGTTGCGGCTGCCAAGATTTCACAATCATAGGGGCACTAAGAGTTATCCAGTGGAACTGTCGTTCAATTCTAACAGCTTCAACAGATTTAGTTTACATTTCTTCTCAATATAATCCACACATAATTATTTTGCAAGAAACTTGGCTAACAGCCGAAAAGCATTTCTATTTACAAAATTATCGTTCATTCCGACAAGATCGCCAATCAAAAGGAGGAGGTTTAATTATATTTGTCTGTACAAAATTCTGTCACAGGGCTAAGATTTCTTTCCAGTTATCTTCTACAGATTGTGAGTTATTGGCCCTAGACTTTGAAATTCCAGGGCACTGTCCGTTTTCCTTAGTGAATGCTTATTTCCCTAGCGGTGTACAAGATACAAAACCTCTAGATCTGCTATTAGTTAATTGTCGAAACTCAGTTCTTCTGGCTGGTGATTTTAATTCGCATCATGTGTCATGGGGCTACAAGACAGATAGTTGTGGCAAGCGTCTTTGGGATTGGATGACAAATAATAACTTTTCCTGCAGAAATTCGGGTTCGGCCACTTTTATAAGAAAACACAGTCAATCTGTGTTAGATTTAACTTTTACCTCTCCCAGTCTCTTCGTTAATAATTGGTCGACACTTGATTGTGGCACCTCTAGTGACCACATACCGATTGCGTTTGAGGTTAATCACCCTGTAACTCCAGCGACTTCTCAGTTGAAGTCATTTATCAACTATAATAACTTTCAGTCAACGTTACGCTCTAATCTTGAGACATTGACTAACACGGATGAAGAACAAAAATCAAAACGCTTATGCTCGGTGATTGAGGATTGCCGTAAGAAGTCTGAGATCTTGGTACGGAGCTCAAAGGGGAATACTTCAGCTGTTTGGTGGAATACTGATTGTTCCCGAGATTACAGACGTAAAAAGGCGGCATGGAAAAAGCTTCACCACAACCAGTGCCCGAAAAACTGGCAGGATTACAAGTTCATTGCAGCTACTTTTAAACGTACAGTTGCAAAAGCGAAGGACGAGTATGATGCTAAGCATTTTGATTTCCTCTCTAAATCTGGCAATCGAACTGCTTTTTTTGGTTTTTTACGCTCGCGGAAAAAGATTCCGCAAGCACAAAATCTACATTCCTTTATTTTGACTCCACATGAAGCAATAGACACAATTGAAACAATTGCCAAAGGACTGGAGAAGCGTTTCTCGTCTGCACTTCCTTCGGGCTCGATATCTGTAATGCCAATGGAACCAGTTAATTATGATCCTCAAATTTCCGTTTCTGAGCTTTCTCCTATAGTTATGAGATTACCAGCCGCTGCTCCCGGTCCTGATAAAGTAACTTCAAAAATGTTAAAAATTCTTTTTGACCAGTCACCTCAGACGTTATTAGAGCTAGTAAATTATTCCATCAAACATGCTTGGATACAGCCAGAATGGAAACTTGCCAAAATAATTCCTTTACTTAAGAATAAAGGCGGTGCCTTGTCCATTGATAATATTAGACCAATTGCATTAACATCAAACATTGTAAAATTAATTGAAAGAATCATACTTATACGTGTTTCGGAATTCACGAATAAAGAAAATATCCTCAGCCCTTGCCAAATTGGTTTCCGTCAAAAGTGTGCCATCTGGAATGCGCATGCTGATCTCGAGAGTCGAGTTCTTTTAGCGCGGCGCCAAAAAATGCACGCTGCCTTGATGACGCTAGATATAGCCAAGGCCTATGATAGCGTTGAGCCTAGCATTCTATTGCAAAAATTAAAATCTCTTCAGTTTCCACATTATTTAGTAGCCTAGATATCTGAATTCCTCCAAAACCGAGAGTTTTACTGTGCATTAAATGGCGTCCATTCTGGCAGATATAAGCAAGCCAGGGGAGTGCCGCAAGGAGCAGTCCTTTCACCAGTCCTTTTCAACATACTACTCAGCTCAATACCAGTTAATCATGACGTTCGCACTTACGTATATGCGGATGATATTGCATTTTTTGCAACTGCATCGGATATTCAATCCCTTTATCTCCACTTGCAAACGTACCTAAACTCTATTGAGAATTGGTTGTGTGGCTTGCGTCTCACATCAAATGTCAACAAAAGCGTAGTCCTCGTATTTAATATAAAAGATTCTGTAAGTCTGTCTGTAATGTATCAGCAGCAAATAATACCACAGGTTAAATCATTAAAGTATTTAGGGGTCACTTATGATGATAATCTTTCATGGCAGCCCCACATTAACCATATTGCTACGAAAGGGGCTCGGGCCGTGGGCATGTTGCGCCGAATTAGTCGTCCCAGGTCTGGAATGCGGAGAGATGTCCTTTTAATGATTTATGTTATGTATGTGCGTCCAATTTTAGAGTTCGGTTCAGTCTTGTTTTCTGGATCAGCAACTTATAAAATTCGACCGCTTGTTCTGTTGGAGCGAGAAGCACTCCGGTTGTGTCTGGGACTTCCAAAATTTGTTGCCAACAATGTGCTCTACCTTGAAGCCCGGATTCCACCCTTGATATATAGATTACAAATTCTTACCGTTCAGACGTACTTAAGGATATATGAATCAGAGTTTCACCGATCTATGTCTATTCTTTGCTGTCAACCGACCTCCTTTTTCGGTGTCCATTGGTCTAAATTTCACACCCCGCAGGTTGTTATGGTCAAAAATTTGCTGGACCCTTTAAATGTTTCCCTTCCTAGTATTCTACCCATACAAACCATCGGTTCATCTATTAAAATTGTCTTTGACGACATATTCCCGAATAATGCTAAAAACTTATCATCCGTTATTCTAAACGGATTATTAGAAGATCATTTAAGAAGTCTTTCTGCTAGTTTAGTTGTAGCTACTGACGCATCTCAAAGTAATGAAAAGGCGGGTGTGGGTATATATTGTCCAGATTTAGACTGGTCTTTTTCTGTACGGCTTCCGGACTTCACCCCAATTTTTGAGGCGGAGTTTCTGGCGGTGGTACTCGCTTTACGGAAATTAGACTCCTCTTTTTCTAAAGTGGCAGTAATTTCCGACTCTCTATCCTTGTGTTCATCTCTCTCTTCGTCGGTGGATTCTGCAATAGTAAAAACCTTTGTCTCCCTGATCCCTAGACATTTGAAAATTGTTCATATGGTATGGGTACCAGGCCACAGCAATGTGACTTTAAATGAATATGCTGACAATTTGGCAAAAGAGTCCCTTAATGGCCCCGTATTATCTATCCTTCCGGCGACCGCGTACATCACCGCAGCGAGGTTTCGAAGAAACGTCCTATTAAATATGAAAAATGGACATCTTTTAAGATCTGATGACTACCTGCATCTAAATTATTCTTGGAATAGAAAATTATGTCATTCACGGCAACTTGAGATTTCACTAACAAGGCTGCGATGCCGTATCCCACCTTTAAATTTCTATCTTTACAGGTCTGGTTTGGCACTGTCTCCCGTGTGCGCATTTTGCGGTGAACAAGAAACATTAGATCACTTTTTATTGTTTTGCCGCCGCTTTACTACGCTGAGAAAGCAGTTGATGGAAAGGCCATTGCAACAGCTTGGCCTTAGTTTAAGCAGCCCGACATTGTTATCATTTGGTGCCACAATCCTTGGGCACAGTCACAGGTCTGTGTTTACCGCCATGCAAAATTTTTTACTCGACTCAAATCGTTTGCCTTGCTAAATATATAAACATCACTTGTTCTACAATTGTAGTGTCAATCTCCCTTGAGTGTTACCACTTTTCATTTTATATTTCACTTATTTCCCGTTTTGTTTCCTTTCCTCTACCCCTCAAATAATTTTTTTATGCAAGTATATTAAAAAAAAAAACAATTCTTTGCTACCCAATTCCTGGCCGATCCCCCTCTGTGGGTATGTGCCATAAGTTATTTGGACAACAACAACAACAGCAACAGCGCCAACCTAATATCTCTAATCTAATATCTCTAATATCTCTGCGCCACAATTCTTGGCCGATCCCCCTGTGTGGGTATGTGCCATCACATTAGAGGAGAACAACAACAACAACAACACGAGCAAGGGAGAACAAGCGAGCAGCGGAGCCGATCGGCTGTCCAAGGAGCTCGGAGCGGTGCGTCTTCTGCCAGGCCTGACCCGGGGATCCAGACCTGGGGCTTGCCGGCCGTATCCTGTCCTGTTCTCCTGTCGTCCACGAAACTCGGAACGGTGGTCGGGCCCGGGAGTGCCACAGCGCCAGCTCTTCACTGGCACGAGCGTTCGGCGCCGTGCTCAGCCCAGGCACGTCGGGGAGGCCTGACGCATCGGCCGTGGAAAGACAACCCGAGGCCTCTTGTCTCTACTGGGCCCCGTCCGGTGGCCTAGCCTTCCGCTGGGCTTACTGAGGCCTTACTGCACCGACCCTGCAAAACTCTGACCACCCGGAGCGTCTGCACCGGCTTCTCCACCCAACGAACTGGTGACTGTAGATAACTTGGTGTTTAGTCTTTGACCTACTTGCTTGCCCTACTCTCGTCCCGTCCATGTGTGTACATAAATTATTCGTTGTTAGCTTGGTCAGTCTGGTCGTCTATTTAGACTGCTGTCTCTGAATAAGCCACAGAACAAGGTGGCCAGAAGATTCAAAGAAAAGAACCTCACACTTGTAGACATCGATGGCCACCTCAAAGAACTCTTACCCGTGGTCGAAGAATCCGGCTTCATTCTTCATGAAAATGGAGGAATCTACCCAACAGAAGAATTTTTTTTATAATGTATCGGAGAAGCCTAGCTGTTAAAGGCTACTCATGTGCATGGGCGAGGTAACATGAAACTTGTTTCTTTTTTCAGACGGTGCAACTGCGCCTGTGTTATTTATAGACAGTGGGGATGGCAAATGGTAATCTGCGCTAAGTATGGGAAATACGGTAGACTTGCAGCTTTCTAGCTCACCTAGCCGTGTTACGGACTCTGCGAAAGGCAGCGAAGAAGCTTTGTGGAACTTCTCAGAAGCAATTTTTTTTTATGCCAGCCTACAAACATGTAAAAAAAAAAAGAAGTAAGGTTTAGGTAGACGAAAATAGCTCCCGATTTATTTGTACACATATTAAAAACTGTGTTATTTCCTAGGTGCAGAAAAGAGCTGTGGGGAAGACTGAGGTGTGTGGGCGGGGGGCGGCAAAATGCGAGTTCGATTAGCAATTTTTTTTTATTTCTTCCACGTGCTTAAAAAAAAAACGAGAAAGAAAAACAGTAAGCGTCAGCCTGAATGAGAGCCATTGACGAATGTTTAACGTTTGAAGCAGCTTGCTTATGTCTAAGAAAAAGAGCTTACGAAAAGGAGAAGAGCATATGTTGTCAATGTTTTCATTCCAGCCAAAAAGTGTTACTCTGAGGTATTTATATTCTTCGTCTTGTGAAAGGTGCCGGGTGGATGGTTATATGAGAAAGAACAATTGTTGTTTTTTAGTGATCCGCATAAGTACTCTCACATCAGATACTGTCTTCACCTATGTTTCCTTGGGCGCACCTTCTGCTGAGGACAGAGGCAAACTTCTCGTTTAGCATTTGCCATGTTCTTTGGGTATGCGGTTTTCTTTCGAGAAAGGATCCCACAGGAGAAGAGCAGGCATGCGTTATTAGTCCGCTGTTAGTCACCACTAACGCAGTAGTTAAGGCAATCCCACAGGCTCTGCATTCCATAGCCGTCGCAACCATCTGTTGAAATATTGTAGCACGTTGTTCCGTCCTGGCGCGAAAGCCAAATTGTGCGCAGTGGTCCGGAACCTTTCGGACATCCACTTTTTGGAGCAGTGCATTTATATTCCTGACTTTTTCCAGATCCATTCGTCAGACCTGAAAACATAGCGTACAAGAAAACAAAATATTTTTTCTCAACACGTTGAGGCAACAAACAACACACAGTATGATTGCGACACTCGATAATGCATCATAAGAACGCAGATGCTGTGGGTGATCTCTACGTTTGCCTTGCGTATTGGCTCAGTGATTAGGGCACCCGACTATTAAGCCGATAAACACGGCTCGGATTCTTACCAGTTTGGGGCAACTGTGGTAGATTACACGGTACGGTTATACGCGTGTTAATAGATGTTGCCTAAACTAATGATGCGGAGCAAAAAATTTGTTTTTAAAGTTTTTCTCTCACTCGCAGTGAGTAGTAAAAACTGCCATAGAAAACCAATTATGCTGCGTTTTTAAAATAATTGCGAGGTAGCTGCAGAACATTCTAAGATAATTTATATGAACTATTCATAGACATTCATGGTCTAAGCCATGGTGATCTAAGCTATCCTATCAGTAGGAAAACTTTGGTTCTGAACTTTGTCCAGCGCTCACAAGCAGTAATAAGACGGCGACTGAAAATCCACGGGGTGCGTTTCTATATTACTTTCAGTCGACTGTGCAATATTGTAAAATATGTTTGAAACTATGCATAGAATTGGTCTAAGCTTCCGACGCGGCGCAACAAAATTTAGTCACTGAAGTTTGTCCTGCGCTGCAAAAAAATAAATCAGACTGATATAGAATACCAATGGGACGCGTTTTTGAAAGGCGTAGAAACAAATGCGGATGCTTATCCCGGTGGAGCGCAATCTCTGTTAAGCATGACTACACAGTCTTCGTTTCTTCTTTATGCGATCTTCTTGGTCTTTATCGGTCTGTTCCTCGAGCTGTTCATGCTTTTTCTTCGCTGCTGCTTCTCGGCGAATGGGAATATCATTGCGCTGTCGGAGTTTTTTGTACGTGAAACCTCTAGTGCTATCGCGTTGAAGATGCATAGGGAGAGCGTAGCAAAGAAAGGCAAGTGAGAAATATCTATTCTCGTGAGAAAAAATAATAAACACCTTTCTCTTCACTCCATTTTTCCAACCACGCTGCTCTGCCTAGAGCGTCACCTGGGAAGGTAATCTCATAGCCGTGACGATGCCAGAACATTTTCAGGTCTCACCTTCATGCTGTGCGGTGTGATCTGGAGTTTGGAAAGGTGTCGCCCATCTTTTAGAATCCTTCGAATACAGGCGATCAATAACTAAATACGCATATCTGCTGAATACAGGAGGAGCATCCAAAGAGAGCCACTGCACAGCGGACTTTCTGTTATAAGGAGACGTTTTGTTTGTGCAGCTGTGCAACTCCACTCCAAAAAGTGGCGATTTTTGATGTGCACTATTCGAGCGCTTATACATTTTAGCGCCATCTAGAAGAGGCAGGAAAATTTATCTGCTACTGCCCTCATAGATATGAATATCGCCTTTTTTCTTTATTCTTTTCCATCCTAGTTATCTGTGCGGTCTTTGGTCTAAGAAGTTTTGCTACTAAAACTCTTCAACTGATTTTATTTTCGCGGTTAATGTGCATTTGTCAACAACCTGAAAGCTTGGAATTTAGATACAATTATCTTTAATGGCGGCGTGCGCTGCCACTATCCGTGTACACCAGAATTTTGAATAATCAAACCGCTCTTTTTTTTTATGTATGGGGCGTGTGGGAAGGTTCCGAACTGCTAATATTAACGAGCTGTGGTTAAAAGCGCGCAAAACTTTGAAGACATGAAAGCGTCAGCGGAAAATTTATAGTAATATTTAAAGCCTGAAGGTATAAAAAATGGCGCAATCAATAAACGCAACTTAGGTAAGTGTTAATAAATGTATAAATAGCACCGAACAATTCAAGTGAGCGCTCTGCGTGCTCCTCCGAATGTAAAAGTTGTTAATTGTGATTGAAGGGAAATAGAAAAAAAAAAAACGATTGAAAGCATTAACGTTACACAGTTGCTTTATGCAGTGTCACAATGCATTTCACAAAAATGACGACGAAGGAGGAAATGAATTCTCCTCGATTAGTTCTAGGCTTTGGTAGCAGAAAATTGTGGCAGATGACTGAGCGGAACGATGGTCGGAAAACTGGATAACTTTCAATATCGGAATGGGGCTATATCCTTTCGTGAACTAAAGGAGAGAATGCCAACGTTAAGGGGCGCACAAGCTTCGCCTTTGCGATACATGCGATAGCGCTTTTAACACAATATTTTCATTCCACGGATTTTTGTATATTTTTGTTTAAAATGATGAATTCGCTTATAAAAAACGAAAGGCGCAGTGATTGTCCCATTTCCTGCGTGGACACCTCAGCCACGCCGTAAGAGAAGGGGGTAGGTGGAGTGAAATTGGAGAGAGCGAGAGAGAGAGTAATTTGACCTTTTGGGGGGATCTTTAACGTGCACTGACGTCGCACACAGGAAAAGAGAGAGAGAGCTTTTATTTTTTCAGCAGAGTGACTATCCGACTTTTAGGGGGTTAGACCCGGAAAGTGGTACAGTCGCCTTAGTTACAGGCAACGTTCTTGGAATGTTGGTTGTAGGCCGGTAGTTCTTGAACCCCGGCAGCATCTTCGGCCAGTCGAACAATTTCTCTTTTGGCTCTTGGGTCTAAGCTTCGCAGAAGGGTCTCCAAGGTGCCTTTAGTTATATTTTAAGTGACTTCGCACATTCTATTATGTGATCTAGTGATCCCCTTCCCTTACATGATGAGCATAAGTCTGATCGTCTTTCCGGCCGAATATGGTTTACTAGAACTGGGTTTGGATATATTTTTGTCTTTTGCTTTCTCCATGCTGCTGCTTCTTTGCTTAACGTGGGGCATGGTGGTGATAGGGCCCTCCTTCTCAGTCTATACTGCGTTATTATTTCGCCATAGCTAATCAGGTCCTCTTGCTTACCTTGCTGCGGTGGCACTCCTCCAGCCCGATGTATGAGATCTTGGGCTAGTTTGTGTGCCGTCAAGTTTCCGGGCACACATGCGTGGGCTGGCGTCCAAACAAGGGTGGCGTCTTTTTCCATTGGCTTTTGATCGCGGATTCTATCCACGGTCGTCACTATGACTCCTGCGGTGTAGCTCCTGATTGCGCTTTTGTTCTCACTGACTATGTATACAGCCTCGGTCTGAGCAAGAGCCAGTGCTATTGCAACCTCTTCCGCTGTCTGTATCGATCTTTCTTTATCGCACAGCAAATAGAGGCTTTTGCGTTTCGCCTCTATTAATATGGAAGAAGCCAGAAAAAATGGACCATGTTTTTTTACACTGTTGGGAAGGAGTATATTTTTGGGATGTATTGCAAAGAACGCTAATGAAAGGTTTTCCGCTAGACCCGCCTGGCATTCGGTACTTATGTGTAGAAAGTGAGGATGGTGTACCATTTGATTTAATTATGCTCATGGGCCTCCACTGTATATGGCGCTCAAGAATGGCGGGTTACCATCGCGATAAAGATGCACGACCTGCCAGAATTTATTTTCGGGAAAGCATGGACAGGTTTTTGGCAATCTAGAAAGCTGCAGCAGAACCTCCGGAATGTCTCTCAAGGCTAGCGCCTTTGTTGTGTACACGTGAATTTTAGTGTGTCATATGTAAATAGCGTATGTATATATCATTTGTGTGATGTTTTGATTTTTGCTCGTGAAATGCAATGTCAAGACCAGGCAATAAAGAAAAAAAAAAGAATTATGTCTGTCACGGTCAGTTTCGAACCCCGGTAAAATACGGTTAGTCATCCCGTCGTCGCGATGCATTTTATAAAACTATAATATTTATTATTTACTACTATTATTATTATTATTATTATTATTATTATTATTATTATTATTATTATTATTATTATTATTATTATTATTATTATTATTATTATTATTATTATTATTATTATCATTATTATTATTATTATTATTTTTATAAGACTACCTGGTGATCTTAATGTGCACTGACATCGCCAGGTGGTTGAAATTACTTCTCTGCCCTCCCACTACGGCTCCCATTTCTCTCTCTTTCCACTTTCACTCCCACCTTCCTCCCTTTGTTTACGGCGCGGTTCAGATGTCCACGGATTGTGTGTGACAGATACTGTGTCTTTCCTTTCCTGTGAACCAATTATTTTATTATTATCATTATTATTATTATTATTATTATTATTATTATTATTATTATTATTATTATTATTATTATTATTATTATTATTATTATTATTATTATTAATTTATTAAATGCATCGTGACGACGGCGTGACTAACCGTATGTACCGTGGTTCAAAACTGACCAAGGCAGGCATATTTTTTTTTCTTTATTGCCTTCTCTTGACACATTGCATTTCACGAGAAAAAAATTAAAAAAAGTCTCACAAATGATATTTACATACGCTATTTACATATGACACACTAAAATTCACGCATGCACAACAAAGGCTCTAGCCTTGAGAGCCACTCGGGAGATTCTGCTGCAGCTTTCTGGATTGCCAAAAACACGTCCGTGCACTGACATTGAGGAGGTGGTGAAGGGTAGCGGGCTGGATACTAGGTCAATGCCGCTTGCGGCGGGGGCTAGCCAGCCACCGAATTTTTATCTGTTGTAGGCCGTCATTGCACCCGTCACCGCTTCGGTGGTGGACGACGGCTGTTGCGGCGTGCGTCTTTCTCTCCCTGTTCTTTTTGTTTCTTCTCTACTATCTCCCTCCTGTCCGCACGAAGCAGCGGAGCACCGCCGGGGTGGTGCAGTGGTAAGACGCCCGACTACTGTGCCGGAGTACCCGGGTTCGAACCCGACCTCGGCGGCTGCGTTTCGATGGAGGCGAAACGAAGAGGCGTCCGTGTGCTGTGCGATGTCAGCGCACGTTAAAGATCCCCAGGTGGTCGATATTACTCCGTAGCCCTCCACTACGGCTCCTCTTTCTCTCTTTCCACTTTCACTCCCACCTTCCTCCCTTCCCTTACGGCGCGGTTGCGGTTTCCACAGAAAACAAGTGAGACAGTTACCGCGCCTTTCCCTTCCTATAAATAAATCAGAAGCAGCGGAGATTCGATGGAGGCGAAACGAAGAGGCGTCCGTGTGCTGTGCGACGTCAGCGCACGTTAAAGATCCCCAGGAGGTCGAAATTACTCCGTAGCCCTCCACTACGACTCCTCTTTCTCTCTTTCCACTTTCACTCCCACCTTCCTCCCTTCCCTTACGGCTCGGTTGAGGTGTCCACATAAAACATGTGAGACAGTTACCACGCCTTTCCCTTCCTATAAATCATAAAAAAAAAGCAGCGGAGGTGGCTCGGCAACAGAGCCAGTAGGTGTCCTGTGCATTTTTTTTCGTTCTTCTAACAGCCACAACAACAACGACAACTGACATCGCGCGGCTCACGGACGCCTCTCCGTTTTGCCTCCATCGAAACGCAGCCGCCTGTGGTCGGAAGCTAACCCGGGTACTTCGGCACTGTAGTTGGGCATATTTAGGTTGATTTGTGGGGAAAGGAAGCTGCAGTACCTTAGCTCTCGGTAGACACCTGCGCTTGCAATTAACCGGATATAATCGGGGACACATATTTCATTGCTTCGAATCCCAGTCTTTAACTGGCCTCTAACTTGACTCTAATATAGGTGGATGCCGAATTCGAAGCGAAATGGCATGACACCCCTCTGTAGCTCCACAAACAATGGCCGCGTCGCAATTTTGATAATAAACCCCGTGCGTGTATCTAAGTTTGTTTCCTTCGGTCTGAAAGTATTTGTTTGCTTCGCGCTGATTTTAGCGCTATAACTACAACAAAGCTAACGCCAGCTTTTCTGCACGTTAGGCCCCTATGCTATTACGCAAAAATTAACCATGGATGAGATTGTGGGAACGTTATGAGTCTGTCGCAAGTTTGTCTTTGCTCACGATAATACAACATTTACAAAAAGCAAAAAGTAAAGTTTCCGCCGCTCACTGCTGAGTCTGCAGACCCACTGCGTGAGCTGCATCCCTATTTTGAAGTTTTCGAAACAACAAATCAAATATGCGAATGATCCACAGGATAACGAATAAAAGAAACGGGCTAAAGGAGGCCGACGCAATCAGGATAGTCACTGCCTTGGTGATACCACGACTGACGTACAGCTTGCCGTACCATAAAATTGACGCCCAAATTAGGAAAACATATAAGATCGAGCTAGGACTCCCCCCCCCCCCCCCCCCCCCCCCCCGAGAATGGACGCAAAAGCTGATGGAACTAGGAGTATTCAACACCTATAACGAACACAGCGAAGCGGCCACATTGTTTCAGAAAGTCAGGCTAGCACAATCAAAGGTAGGAAGGCACCTACTAACGAGACTTCGCCAACGAGACGCATTACGAGAGATTGAAAATTCGACTGACATACCACAAAAAATTAGGCAAACGTTCGTGGTCAGCCCTACACCAAAAACATGAGCCCCCTACACAACACAGGGAGGAGAGAGGATAGGGCTAGAGCTCTAGGCCGAAGCCTGGCAAAGAAACCAACCGTCCTCTATGTGGATGCTTCCACGTACAGAGACAGAAAAGCGGCGGTCGTTGCCATAGTTAACAACCGGGGAAAAGAAATATCCAGCTTGTTAATTAGGACCGGGGATACAAACACGGCGGAAGAGGTGGCAATAGCTTTAGCCATCAAGGAAGCAAACAGAAACAACAAGAGCTATACAATAGTAACTGACTCACAGGCCGCATACAGAAGTTTCCTAAGGGGAAGGATAAGCAGGCAGGCCGGCACCCTCCTCAGGGAGGCAACAAAACTCAAAAACAAGCAGAATGTGGTATGGGCACCTGGGCATGGAGGGGTGGAGGGAAACCGTAAAGTCGACGCAATAGTTCGAGGTTACACAATCCGAGCGAACGACGACAAGGGGGAAACCAACAGCAATAACCAATGGGATCCTGTACCTAGGAACACCACCTGCAGCTCAAGACCACGACCCCTGAACCCCTTCCCGTTTTGCCGAATAAAGTTTTATACTACGACTACTAGGCTATTACTAGACTGTCGCAGCCAAGTCTGCCAGCGCTCTTACTGGGGCCGGCAGGTTGCAGCAGTACAGCTGCAGCTGTTATCTGCTGGGACATTACATTCAGTGTTATTTGCCGCGCGTATTTCCTCTCCCTGCGGGTAGGGTACCTACTGTTCAACGCCCAGTTAACCTCAGTGCACGTTAAAGAACCCTAGGTGGTCTAAATTACCGGAGTCCTCCACTACGGCGTCTCTGATAGCCTGAGCCGCTTTGGGACGTTAAACCCTACAAACCAACCAACCTACTTTTTCTCTTCGTCACGTGTGTAGCTGAAATCAAGACTCGCACTTTTAGATGTCCATTACTTTGACCTAAGAGCGAAGATGTGAATAGTTTTTGTACTATACGCTCCGGGAGATTAGCTTGTCAAAGTTCTGCTTGTTTCTCCGGAGAGTTCTCATGTTGTGCGAGATCAACACTATTCGGTCATGCGAGTGCGATTTTCGCCGTGGTAGATGTAGTGGGACCATGCTAAGAGCGAATGTTATTTGTTGAAAAGCACAAAAATACTGTCGGTATCAGTGATACTACGGTTATGTAGAGGTTGAAGTTGTGGTCGTCTGCTGCGACAGGTGGCATTAGCTTTTCGTTAATTCTACCGGAACTTGCTCCGCCGTAGGGACGCATTAAATAACATCACTTTGTGCCATGAACATATAGCACTGCAGCCCGTACATGAGTCACCTCTCACTGAAACAATCTGAAGTCCATTTCATGCCGCTTAGATAACTGCTGGGATCCGCGAGGGACCTCCTCCGGCATCATCAACGATGAGGGCTATCTCAATTTGTCCTGAAGGGTTCTGAACGGCTATCGTTTCAACAATAAGATACTACTTACACGTCGCAAAATTATTTAATGCACAATGATCCAATGGCTTGGGGTACCCTTGTAAATAATTGGCCGCACTTGCACATCAGCAGCTTTTTATTTTTAATTATGTGTGTTTCACCAACCCTAAGACTACACTAAAGGAGATTATTCGACAATAATATAAAGAAAGCAAAATGTCCCTTCGAGCGGAATTCTTAGCAATAACCTCGCAGAAAGCATTTCTGCTTTTAGCACAATGTCAGTGATGATTGTTCAGTGAGCTCATTTTTGATGTCCTTATTCTTAAGTCAGCATAAGTGTCACTACTTAAACAAGGTATGTCTACATTTCTTTTCAAACCGGGCTACTGCTACCTTTAATGAGTCATTTCTAAAATCACCTCGTAAGATTGTACTTGAAGAATGCAGATTTGTTATGAGACCAAAGTGCAATTTTTATTTCAGCGTGGCCCTAGTACTATGCTCGTTTGACTGAAATCGATACCTTTTTTGGCAAAAATAGCAAGCAGAAAATCTTTGTCGGGAGTTTAACGAAACGCTTTGCAATAGTGCTGACATTGGGTTAGAGCTCCTATTTATGGCGAATGCGTGTGCTGCGAATTTAGGTCAATACAGTGTCAACGTACACTTTAGGTAGTGCATTAATGCTATGAGAAGTCGCAATAAAAAATTTGAGATGCAAAATTTTACATAACAATGGAAACAGAAATACGGCCTGATAACAGTATCGGTGCATAGGATAGAAGCCTCCAGAGTAAAGTCGATAAAGCATTAAAATGGTAATGAATAGCAGCAACATTAACCGTAGATAGCGATGTCACTACATGTTACAAAAGAAGAAACATGCAACAACATAAGTTTAGGAACTTTGCTTACCAACTGCGACAATCAGGATAATTATTAAGAACAATGCTTTCATTGAAGATTGGTCACGCATCGAGAAGCGTTGCAATGTCCTATCCATTGACCAGGGACAGATCCTACTGTACATTTAAGTCGACTAAGTCTGCGCGGCGTTAAAGAAGTGCTGCTCTGCGCTAATGCGCTTATTTATACTCGAAAAACTATTTAAAGTGCAACGCTCGACTACCTCACGAAGGGTTTGCGTGGACGGCACTTCTTTAGAAGAAAAGGTTTCGAATTTAGAAGGAAACCAGAGGCGTCTTACAGCCTTTATTTTTGTGAAAGGTTTCAAACAAATCTCCACAGCTGCGAATAAAGCGTTGTCGTGTCTAAGAACATTGCGCGCCACGCACCGCGAGGAGAACCTTGTCTGTAAGACCCTGAAATTTCACATCTTTGGTTGACATTCTCAACCTTGTTTTTTTTTTTTCCTAATGAAGAGAAAAATTGGGTAAAGTCAGCAATTAATGATCAGTACATAACAGCAGAGTCTTCTGGTAGCAGGTCTTATTAGAGAAGGACTGCTTTTTTTCTACAAATGGATTTTGCGACTTACGTCAGCACACATTGCCGAAGTAGAAAGAGACTGCCTGCTGCTAACATTTTAGTGCAGTTAAGAAAAGAAAGAAAAAAAAAGGTATAAGGTAGTGGTGAGAAATAAGCCGCATGTGACAAGGGCTGTGCATACACCGACAATTCACCAACCCAGACAGTATTATTTGACGAGCAAGCTTGACCTTTGTTTGGTGTGACTATGGACTGGAGTGCGAAAAAAAGACAGGACAATAAAAAACAGCACTGTCAGATTAATGTGTCACTTTTCTGAAAGTAAAGATAGACTTTACACTCAGGGGTTTTACGAAAACCTGAGAGAGGCCAACGACAAATTATTTTGAAAGAAGTAGTATCTGCAACGTATTTAGCATGATTTGCAATGGACAAACCTTCTGGCCACATCGCAGATCATCTGTGCGGCTACTCGAGCATGGAATCCGTTGACTTTCTCAGTCCTCTCGTATTGTTTGTAGCGTTGGTGACCGCACCGCTGTGTCCATGATTCGGTACACGTTGCGGTGCTGGGATGCATAATTACCTTCCAGACAGTGCACTTTTATTCACGATAGATATTTACAATATTGCCGTCAGGTACGGTGTCAATACGATTAACTGCAGAACTTGGTGGATGGTCGTCGGCTAGAGACTAGCAGAATCAAGTCGTATGTCTTCTGCTACACATTGGGCTGGTGTTCTGCGAGACCTCTGTTAGCCTGGCCCACCTTGTTAGCTTGACGGCCTTTTGGCCCCAGAATACTCACTTAAATTAGCGTTTCAAAAATATTAAGACCACTCTCTTGGGCAATCGCCAGCAGACACTCTTTAGCAGGGAAAAAATAATGTTTTACTGAGCTCACTAGTCGCTTTGTTCCATACACTCTCTCCCTTTCCAAGGAACTCTGTACATATCCATAATGAAATGAACACAGAAACACACACAAAGCCGAGAGTGGCCACGCCTACAACAGGCATATTTCTTTGACCTTACACTGTATCCCGGTCATTGCCCTTAGTTCGCCGAAGAAGGGCCTAGCAGTCAAAATCATATAGGAAGCAGAGAAAGGCTACACAGTTACCAGGCACATTCCTCGGGGCTACAACCTCTCGTGGTCGTTGCCTTTATTTCCTAAAAAAAAAAAAAAGGGGGGGGGGGGGCTTCACATTAATTACAAGCTTATAAAAGTAAACTTAACCAAGCTTTCTAACTTGCTGACGTGCCTATTCAACAATTTCACCGCTGCCCTTTTCTTTGATGCGGCGCATCTTAACGCGCGTTGGAGGAGTGGGGAGTTCGTTTTTCCATATTTCTAGGAAAAGCCTTGGAGCAACTCCTTCCCATATATATTTGCGCGTATGATTGGTGTACGCGTCAAC
This sequence comes from Amblyomma maculatum, assembly GCF_055883805.1. NCBI lineage: Eukaryota > Metazoa > Arthropoda > Arachnida > Ixodida > Ixodidae > Amblyomma > Amblyomma maculatum. The sequence goes on along the minus strand of NC_139349.1, from coordinate 95,307,653 downwards.
GGAAAACACAAAAGCACAACTTATACAGAAACAATATAGTTCTACGGGCTATTCCGTACAGAACCTGCATCTGAACGAAATATTTTATATGCACGTACACGAACTAAGTGGGCAGCACATCATAATATAAGACAGAAGTACTTAACGTAGTACACAACACAATACATGAAACATGTAACCATCGGATAGCAATTCACTCACTACTTATACGCAGACAGCACTTATTCAACACTCACGCAGAAGCAGGAGCCTGCCCTGTATGTATTCCTTGATGCACGATAAAACTTACAAACACCTGGCAACGATCACTGCAAACGACGCGATTTTCCGCATACACTGTGAATGAAACAAGCGGAACGTTGCTCTGATGCTCGCATGTGCAGTCGGCCTAGCTTTCCGTTCTAGCTATCACTTTCCAACCTAGTGAGGATAAAGCCTAGAAAATCAAATGAAACCTAGCCCATTAACTTAGTGACATGGGCTATTCAACAATGGCACTCATGCCCCCCGCTTGCAAACCAGGCATCTCATGTTCCTAACAAACAAGTAATCTGTGAATAGGAGTTCGTTTTCGATGTGCTTCTGGTTGAAACCCGCAAATCTAAGTGCGTTGTCCACCTAGATCCAAACAAGTGGGCAAGTGCCAACGGACAAACTTTCTGGCATGAGGACTCAAACCTAGATTCAGACAAGTCGGCCTTGAAAAACTCCGCAATGGAGAAAAATAGGAATATATCTCTCGTCCCCACATGTAAATGCAACATATATAAACTATGTCTCTGTGACATAATTCTGGAGCTCTCCAATTTGTCAAAGGGGTATCAGGGTTTGTTATTCTGTTTTGTGCCCTTACACCCTATTGCATCGCGTATCACGAGCACAATACCGACACAGCCAATATCATCATCATCATCATCATCATCATCATCAGCCTGATTATACCCACTGCAGGGCGAAGGCCTCTCCCATATTTCTCCACTTAACCCGGTACAGCCAATATACAGATTTCAAAACAGACTAGATACCTAGTTACCATTCCAAATGTATATCTCCGGAAACACGTTACTATAAGTGAGTCTGTTATGTAGCCATGATTCCGTTAAAACAATCAGAGACGGTTTTTTAATATCAATTGGGTTGCAAAATAATCTTCCTTGTTATTTATACTTCTGCAGTTAACTAAAAGAAAATATACGGATTCCTAACAACTTTTTTGTTTTTATCAGCGATACCGAAGTACTTGACCGTTTTGCTACTCAGTTGTGTACATGAATTTATTTATATACAATACATAATATTCGAGAGCAACTTTGTCGTTCTCCTGATGATGCAGTTTAGCCTAGTCCCATTAGGCCTTCCTCATTTTTCTGACATCCAGAAGATCGCGATTTCCAGCACTGAACAGTTCATTTCGTTTTACATTAGCGAGAATTTGCTGTTTGCCTTTAAATTTAGCAGATTTTGTAATATTTGCAAGAAAAGTTCCGGATGTAAAGGTTTCCATTATATCTGCCCTCTCAATTTCTATATGATCAATCTAGAATGTCGGACTGCAAAGGTCTGGAACAAAATTATTGACTGTCCGTGCGTCTCATATTCATCTTTATATTCAAACCAAAGCAAAGCGATTTGCATTTCCGAGAACAATTTTCCAAACCATTGAACTCTTTTACTAGAGCTTGATAATATTGTTCTAAAAGATCGTCATAGGTTTTTCACTGTGAAGCAACATTCTGTAATTAGAGATCTTGGTTTGCAAGGATGTCAAACGATTCGAGAAATTATCAATTGAGTTTTGGTTTTCGGCATGGTATTCTCAATCTGCGGCCATTTCGACCACCCAGAAGTTCTTGAATCACGTCATCACGAGAGGCGAGATTAGCTTCAATATCATTGCATGTCAGCGATAATAGAAGGTAAAACGCACCTTGTTGCACAAGCATGAATCGATGCCTGTTTCGGTTTACGACACAAGGCTGATAAGAACGGTTTGTGACACGTTTACACATTGTAGGGGGTAGGACCGGAAAGAAAGCAGTGGCAGGACTTTCACAAAAAATACTTTCAGCAATCTGAGCAAAGAGCAGTAGTTGCGTTAAACCGACATTCATTGCAGAGCCGGTAGTGAGGTTGTAGACATGTTGACCGTCGTCCCACTCTAAATCGACCGCCACTGGTCAACCACTAAAATCAGCGGTGAGGCACCTTTCATCAGCGAAAACGTCCGCTGCATTCACCACCGCAGAAGAGGTGAAGTAGGCATCCCCGATTTATGATTCCAAATGAAGGACAGTGCCGCAATGTCTGCCGTGAATTGGATTCCTTGCCTTGCTGCAGACAAGAACCTGCGCACAGAGCAGTAGCTTCATGAACCTGGAGTTCACTATAGAGCCGATTCCACCTCCGAAGTACGTAGTGAAGCGGAGCAGCTTATGTAGACTGCGGTCATGTTGACTGTACTCTCAGTGTAAATCGACTGGCGCTGGACAACAACCGAAATGGCGGCCTCCACGTTAGCGTTCTTCCGACATCACACCGGCAGGGACACTCGCGTTCAGTCCCATGCCCCATCTGTAGAAACCTTGAACGACAGAAAACTACTAACTACGGCAGGCATTCAGTGGCATCCGCGAGACATGCCACGCCCGCATCCTCGAGGCATCGTTGTAGTCCTCAAGCCCAGTGTCATGACAGATTTGCGGAGTGTGTCACAATATGGCCGACTGGGAGCGGTCTCACTGCCCACCTGAGCAAGAAGGTGCAGCCACTATCAATGCCATCCCGCCATGGGACCATAATGTCATAGTAGGCACCAAAGACTCACCCACAGGAGATTGCCTACTCCGCGACTTTAATTTGTACACTAGCAAGGGTCCTCACTGAGTATGGATTGATTTATGGGAAGAGAAAGGCGCGGTAACTGTCTCACTTGTTGTCTGTGGACACCTCAAGCGCGCCGTACGGAAAGAAAGGAAGGTTGGAGTAAAAGTGGAAAGAGAGAAAGAGGAGCCGTAGTGGAGGGCTACGGAGTTATTTCGACCACCTGGGGATCTTTAACTTGCGCTGACATCGCACAGCACACGGACGCCTCTTCGTGTCACTGAGTATGGAAATTTCAAACTGAAAGAAGAAATCTGCCGAGGAGAGGGAGAAACCACGAGAAAGCGCCACCATGAAAGACAAAAGTGCTGCGGCGAGCTCGTGAGCTCACTGTATTACACATGCTTGAACGACAAACGCTGCGTTCCTCACTTTCGTAGGGAAGGGGCACCACGCGTTTTGAATTTTAATTCAGGACTGAATCTTGTGCGTGAATACATATAATAATAATAATTGGTTCACAGGAAGGGAGAGGCGCAGTATCTGTCACACTTGATCTGTGTACACCTGAACCGCGCCGTAAGGGAAGTGAGGAAGGTGGGAGTTAAAGTGGAAAGACAGAAAGGGGAGCCGTAGTGGAGGGCTGCGGAGTAATTTCGACCACCTGGGGATCTTTAACGTGCGCTAACATCGCACAGCACACGGACGCCACTTCGTTTCGCCTCCACCGAAACGCAGCCGCCGTGGTCGGGTTTGAACCCGGGAACTCCGGGCAGTAGTCGGGCGTCTTACCACTGCACAACCCCGGCGGGGCGTGCGTGAATACAAGGACAATGTTCTAGGGTGTGGGAGGCGCTGTACTATTGAGCATTGGGCGAGCACGTGTCCTGCCGTGGACCCTTCAAAGTGAGGTCTGTGAGGCTCCACTTATGTGCAACCCATAATGTGAAATTTGTGGCTTGGATCACCACACGGGCTGTTGGAACTGCATTGCAAATTTTCTAACACTTCAGGTGCGTGTAAACAAGCCTCGCAACGTGCGTCTCGAAATCACAAGTCAGCTTGCAAGGAGGTAGGTCACGCCATTCTCGCGGTGCCAATGGCAGAGTGGCACGCACCCCGCCGGGGTGGCGCAGTGGTTACGGCGCTCGACTACTGTTCCCATGGAAGCGGGATCGAATCCCGGCCTCTGTGGCCGCTTTTCGATGGAGGCGAAAACCAAGGGGCCCATGTGGTGTGCGATGTCAGTGCACGTTAAGGAACCCCAGGTGGTCGAAATTTCCGAAGTCCTCAACTATGGCGTCTCTCATAGGGGAGGTTAAACCCCACAAACCAAACCAAACCAGAGCGGCACGCGCTGACACCGGCTCACACGACGGTGGGATGCCTCCTCCCGCAATCTGACGTCATTGGTGAGCAAGAAGAAGGCACCCCTTCCCTCCCCCAAGCGAAAAAGAATGTCAGGCCGTGCTGCAAACAGACGACGCAGCCAGAGCTCCTACCTTCACGCCAAGAGTTACCTCCTGCACCACTAGCCTGCAAGTTACTGAAACACTCAATGGTTTGTGTATCGCGCAAAGAGCTTGTTTGGGTACCGGGAAATTAGGGGGCAGAACTAAATCAGCGTGCATATGTCTCCGCCCGAGCTTTTCTCTCCCGGGGTCTCTCCTCCACCTTTCTTGAAGTCTCGGACTACACACTCATTATTAACCTATGAAGACGTATTACAGCACTAGTGCTTATCAAGACAAAAGTTCTCGTGCTCTGCCAAGGTATTCGATAAAGCAGGACAGGGCAATTTACATTCATTACTAAGCATGTGAATTAACATCCAAGAAAAGTTTCCGCTATCGAGCCAGAATTATTTTCAATGGAATGTAAACTTTTTGGCAGAAAGCAGACTTGTACGTTATGGCATGAACCTGTCAGGCTAAAATGCTTTAGTCACTATAATACTGCCAATATGGTAAAGGATGAGATGCATTTCTGTCTAGCTCCGACCTTGAGGGGCGGCAAGTCTTCATTGAAAGTGTGAGAGTGGTGGCCTTGGGCAAAGAAATCTCGGCTTAAGGATCCCAGCAACATTCCCACAATTGCCCTATTTATTTGATTGAAATAAAGCGTTCAATGAATACCAACTGCTCGCTCCTTCTTCGCCTTCTTCTCCTCTTCCTCCCCTTCCATGGCCCCCGATGTAGATGCCGAGAGCCGCAAAAAATCGAGGTACTCTGGGCACAGAACGACCTATTACTAAGCAATATATTAGCTATTAGCTAAAATGATAGTCGTGTCGAATACCCAGAGTTCAGAATCCACGAGGGATGAGCCGGAGCCACGGTATAAGAGTAGCCGGAGCTGTCGGGCGCTTTCGTGGCAACTATGGCCGCCATAGAGGTGCGTCTCATCTCCCAACTGCAATACGTAGTTAAGGCAGCCATGGACCGCCTCTAGGCTAAGTGCTAGACAATGGTCCCTGAAGCGGTCTTCAAATACATGCAGGATCATCCCACAACCATTCGTCGAGCTGGGAGACTTAAATCCTGACCTGAAAGGTACTCCCTACATGTTAGAAATTCTGACACCGAGGATTCCAATCTCGCCCCCACTGCAGGTACCGGCATCCAGGCGGCGACTCCCAAGCCTTCCCTAAATTTCACTCGTGGCAGGAGAGCCTAAGTGTCCTCCCCTCAATCATACCCATCGCTATTGGTAACGCAATAGGGTTTTAGCTTCAGGAACCGTCACAAACGCGTGAACCAACGCCTCTACGTAGAAACATTCGATTCTTTACCAGCCAGAGTCACCCACCAGGACTCAAGAGTGGCGGGAAAATGAACAAGCTGCATCAGCTTCTAGCGGTACCCTTCGTGCTGTCTAATAGGGTATGAATCATACGCGGGCACAGACGTTTACCGCTCCGCAGCGGTGGTGCAGTGGTTAAGATGCCCGACTTCTGTGCCGGAGTACAGTTGTTCGAACATGGCCGGCGGCTGCGTTTCGATGGGGTCGAATGAAGAGGCGTCCGGTTGCTGTGCGATGTCACTGGTCGTTGAAGATCTCTGCTCTCTTTCCTTGCGGCGGGGGGTCAGGTGTCCTCAGAAATGTGTGTGACAGCTACTGCGCCTTTCCTTTCCCGTGAACCATTTATTTATAATATTATATTAAGTTTGCTTGGCCCTCACGATCCTCTATCTGTATTTCAGTGATTACAGCACCCCTCCGCCGCTCGGATCCTCCACTAGAAATAATAAACATGTACTGCTCCCCTAACTAAAGCGAGCGACGTTCGCGGACATGCTTAGCGCGCGCTAAAGATAATGGGTCCCGACCGGCTCTTTGTTGCGGGCGACTTGAACGCCACCAGTCAACAGTGAAGCGAGGACGCAAGCTGGCAGAGCTTGCGTCCAGAATGGGCCTTACAAATGTAAAGAATTATGTGAATATTACAGATCCACGCACCAAACTCTTCCTACCCCGTGCAAAGGGCTGGGGAAGGCTAACGAGCGGGTGCTCCTGCGCCTGCTCACCAAGACAATGATGTGCCCGGCTACTCGTAAATGTTTTGACCCCATCTGACCTACCACATGGTGTGGGCCTCCCAGAAAAACCCATCCTTACCTAACCCTATCCCCAACCCCACCCGAGAAAGCTGGGAGGTGACCCTATTCAGCTGCTACACCCTCGAGGCCCAAAAGGCTTTACCGCAGCGCGCCCAGGCTGCGGTAAAGCCTTGAAACATAGGTACAGCGTACAGAGGAGGTAACCATTGATGGACTGGATAACCGCGTCCTCCTCCTCTCGAAATCTCGCCACAGACTCCCACACAAACTTGAAGCACCGACTCGCTGTCTCAACCGCCGAGCCGCCGATTACGCGGCCTAGCTCGCTGACTGGATTTGGGTGGATCATTGTAATAAAGCGGCTCGACAAATGTATAGCCTTAGTGCGAGGAGGTCCTTCCGCCGACGACAGAGGTTCGAGTTGCTGTTGGTGTCGATATTTGCGGTAGTGGGTGCTGAAGGCGAACGCCAAGAAAACCCGCTGTTAGCAGATGATACTTTTTCTTGCAACGAAAAACAAAGCGGAACGCTGTCGTAGATGGCAAAGAAATCGTGAGTCTGGCAGCACTTTGCCAATCGCGGTTTTGTTTAGGTACCATAGGGCTCACTGAGCACACTCTCTCATGTTTACTTTTTAAATATTGTGGACCTTCATCACTTGGGTATGGCCATATCCAAAGCGCTTGAAATATTTCCAATTCACACCTAAGCAAAAAGCCATATTTGTATCGGTAATTATTGAATGAGGATAAAATATTTAAATAAGTACTGGCCTGCGCTTAACATATCTATAACTAAATTACATTGATCTAAATTGGGAAGAATGGCCATTTGTTTTTATATCCTGATTTTCTTTTGCCGGTAAAACCTGCATAGCTAATTAACATTTTATAGCGTGCTGCGAAATACCGATTCCTACAGCATACGTCACGTGCATTGAGCTTTAACCTTGCTTCAGCATGACCCCTTTTTCTGATGCCATTTTTTCTACTGGATAATGTATATAAGAGAAGAGATGCTTCATGTTACCTGTTATCGACACCATTCATGAGCGTTTATACGTACATTACTGCACAATAAACCTTTACCGAAATGGCGAACTCTGCGTGTGGCTAGGCCAAATATTGGCAGCCTTAATAGAATTAAGTAATCTCAACTTTTCGCAAATCCGTGCTGGCGCTTAAGACGAAAAGGAAATGCAGCTGGATTTCCGAAATAATGTAACGTCACGATTCAAGTAAACACTGACCTTTCTTAAACAATTGACGTAGGAACTTGCTGTGAAATTGTCATGACATTCTGTAAGGTCAGACCCGTTCATCCTAAGCTTCAGAAATGTCAGATCAAGCTGTGTTCTAGAATGACATTTGATGCTCTTGTTAACAATGGTCCCCCTTATTTAGACGACTCTAGTCCAATAGCGGTAGGTTTGTTCATTATGAAATAAAACAGCGCAAGGAACGGGACGATAACACGGTGGGACGATAACATTATGCAGTACCAACTGGCCCGGGATCTGGCACTTATGAGCTTGTTCATTACTTTGATCACAAGCATTCCTTATGTTATCTGACGTGTATGGTGACTCAGCAGCTTCTTCCTCTGAACTAAGGTCCCATGTTGAGGCCATTCGATAGAGTAAAGGTGATAAAGTGATCTCCTCGCACGGTACATCTGTTAAAACAGAGTGCTTAGTTTACTGGGCGACACCACGAGCCCCGACGCCCCGCGCGTAGCCGTGTGTGCCATCGCCGTTTCTGGAGAGGCGGGACTAGCGGTGTGTGAGCCGACTGTTAAATCTTAGCACGGCTCTTCTTTCCACGCCCGCGAGGAGGAAAAAGACAATCGGCAAGAAAGCCGGAGCTCGTGAGCGAGGATGTTGGGGATCGCTATCTTAAGCTAAAGTGCATGCATTAAATGCACTTTTTCCAGACATCATACAGACCTCAGTCTTTTGTGGCGTGTTCGTGGCCCATCTTGATGCCATTTTGATGCCGAAATCTGAGAGTCTCTTTCCAGGGCATTGCGAGGAGCTTCAATTATGCTTCCCCAGGGAAAGGCTCAGATCTAAGCGGATGTTGCGACGGGCTCCGAACAGCCTACTTATCAATGAGGAAAGTGATCTTTGGTCGTCTGATTCGACGACGCTTAGCCAACTGACGTGCCTCTTCGAGCGACTCAAGGCCAATAAAGACGAGCTGAAGAAGATCAGAAGGTCAAGTACGAACTCGAAGAGCACATCGGTCATTACGCATTGTTCGAAGCAGAATACGTGGTGGTCGTCGTGTATCAAGACAGCGCGATGAACACGCTGACCGACCTTTTGAATCGTCGTAATAGTTTGACGTCCACGATTACCCCACCTTCCGATGCTGCTGCTCGAGTCATATACATACCTCTTCACAAAACCCGGGACCGAGCTGCCGAAGCTCACCATAAAACCTTTCTCTGGGGCCTGAGCCGCTGGAGGGAGTTTTGGGGGCAGTTTGACCACATTATTCACCGCAACGATGGTCTCACTGCGACAGAGACATTTCACTAGTTCCGAATTTTCTCGAGACGTGACGCGGCCTCAGCCATCCCGGACCTTCTGACAACCGAGGTGTGCTACGTGGACGCCTTTTCTGTGCTGAAGAAATGATTCGGTGATAAAGCACGCTTGAAGAAAGAGCACTCCCCAGACTTCGGGCGTTGCCACCAATACATTCATCATCCGACATCGTGGCTCTCTGAAAGCTCCGCGAGCAAGTACTGACTAACATCAGAGGGTTGAAGTGTTTTGACAGGAGCAGATCATTTGCTTCGGTGCATTGCGACATACTCCCAAGAACACTGCTGCGTGCTCTCGTCATCCAGTACCACCGTTAACTAGCAAGTGGTGCGGTAGCCGAGGTCCACGATTCCGCACCGACTGAATTGGAGCTAGATCCCTTGCTGTCGTTTCTGGCGATGGAAGGCGAGAGCTTGGAGAAAACCGACTACAACGTCCGTGGGGATCCGACAATGCAGCCAGAGACCCGGACGCAATACCATGCCAACCATTACAAGGCATCGCGTGAGAAACGATCAACGTCGTCAGTTCTTTATGGTGGAGCCTCAAAGATCACCGAGGCTGTGTTTTTTTGCCAGTCAAGCGACCATTTTACGTCGTCATGCCGTGCTGACCTGCTGCTGCCAGATAAGAAGCTCCTCTCCCAGAGCATGCGACGCTTTCGTAGCGCGACTAAAGAACAGCGTGTGCTAAACTGCTGACGCAGGATTACATGCTCCAACTGCGTAGGCCTCGGCCTACGCAGTTGGAGCACAATCATGTACAACGCAGACGTGATGCGGAGAACCCGCCGAGAAGAGGACATAGTGAACACTGACGCAACCGTATATACCTCCCTTGGATCATGTATTCTGCTGCGAACGTTCCGTCTCTTGGCAGTGGGGGCCGCCACCTGATGCTATTTCCATAAAACATTTAATTCTAGGGCACATGTATTTGCATAATTGTAGCCCTTCCTCTGAATAGTATATCGGTGAAAATAAATTTTCTTTAAAAAATTGTAGAGGTTGTTACAAGGCCCACAATTGTCGTCTTGATAGGCCGTTCCACACACTAGCGCAGCGCCTGTGACGTATATCGCTCCACCCAGGGATTTAGTCTGTCTGCTGGAATAACCTCAGAGCCAGACTGGCGCATGGCGGCTCGTTGTCAGTTCCGTTTCGACCGCTACCTCGCTGATATCCGCTGCGTTGGAATCCATTGTTCGTACACACTGCGCGTGCAGTCCGGCCTCAAAGCGCGCATTTACCGAGCGATCTACGTCAGATAAGCCGACGGCTTTGTGTAATTGGGTGGAACCACTTAACAGGGTCATATTTGTGAGCCTTGTATTGCCTGCTGCAATATATCTTAAGACAAGTTTTAACAGCTCCACCCCGCCGGGGTGGCGCCGTGGTTACGGCGCTCGACTACTGTTCCCAAGGACGCGGGATCGAATCCCGGCCTCGGCGGCCGCTTTTCGGTGGAGGCGAAAAGCAAGGCGCCCGTGTGCTGTGCGATGTCAGTGCACGTTAAAGAACACCAGGTGGTCGAAATTCCGGAGTCCTCCACTACGGCGTCTCTCATAGCCTGAGTTGCTTTGGGACGTTAAACCCCACAAACCAAACCAAACCTATTTAGAGGACGAGCTTTAATTCTGCAAATAGAACATACCACCTAGAGTGAAAATTAAAAAAGTTCTATAAAAGTATTTCGTTAACGAGCAAACTAAGTGAAGCTCTCTGCGTCTTACCCGGTGTCAGCCGTAGCTCCCAATATAGCCTCAGGGCTAAAATAATCTATAGTCAGTCGTCCTTTTCTAAATGTTTGGACAGTCTAAAAAAATACACCCGGTATAAAAATAAATGTCCAGCCAACATCCCAAAGCGTCAGCACTGTTTCAAGTGCAAAAAATTCGGTAATGGCCCTCTGGGCTCTCGGGGCCAGAAAAGTTGTGTGAAATACGGTTCGAATGATCTCCAATGCGTTCAGTGCGAAGCTACGCCATGCTGTGCAAACTATGAAGGGAACCACGTGGTATAGTTATGATCGAGTCTATTTTGGGAAGAGAAAAGAATACAGTAGACATGAAAACTAAGTAAAATACGGCCCTCAAAGGTAGAAACATAAAGCGTTTGAAACTTCCTGATGAGACATTCGTGTTCACTGGAAAACTTACTCGTTGTCAGATCGATGACAAAGTCGAATGAATTGCCGAAGTGTGTGCTCAGGTGTGAAACACTTCCTTTTTTCTGCAATATCTGTTTCCTTTGGTATGTAGTAAGTATACATTCTGTTCATCTTTCTTGGCATATCTTTGCTCACTCCTTCTTCTGGAGAAATGACTCAGTATTGTCAATAAATAAACGAATAAAAGGACGCTAATGTGGTGGTGCATGGAAGCAGTACACCACCATAAGACCTGGCCTCTGCCAAAACAAGCCAAGCAGGACTTTCTCCCCCTCACGCGGAGAAAGCGAAAGCTACTACCTTGTCATTGCTGAAATAGGCCCCGTCGGCCCTTCATTCGGCTGTACGCAAATTTTTCGCAGATAAGGAAAAACCAGCAACTGATAAACTTACAGCTTCTTCGCAAACCCAACTCCTCCTTCACACCCGTTGCAGCAGCGCCACAGTGGCGACATGCATCGCGGGCATAAACGAAGACAAAAACCTCAAACAACGGTACAGTACAAACCTGTATGCTGGACTTTTAATGACAACTTCATAACATGACGTTCCTGGTACACTTGTAATATTGTTATTATTATTATTATCATCATCATTATTATTATTATTATTATTATTATTATTATTATTATTAATTGGTTCACAGGAAAGGAAAGGCGCAGTATTTGTCACACTTGTTCTGTGGACATGTGACCACGCCGTGAAGGAAGGGAGGAAGATGGAAGTGAGAGTGGAAAGAGAGAAAGAGGAGCCGTAGTTGAGGGCTACGTAGTAATTTCGACCGCTTGGGCATCTTTAATGTGCACTGACGTCACACAGCACACGGGCGCCTCTCCGTTTCGCCTCCATCAAAACGCAGCCGCCGGCTGCGGGCATCGAACCCGGGAACTCCGGCCCAGTGATCGGGCATCTGGTACCTAAAAAAAATTCGGTAAGTACAGTTAAGACTGTGTACATGCGCGAATGCGATAGGATCACATTTTGGGTCGGCGCAAAGCATTTTCTATTTCTATGCAAAAAACACATGCCACCTTACAGGCGCATGATGGCCTTAGTTGCCTATGTGCCACAGAACCCCACGGACCACAAAAGAAATTTCAGTCAGCACACAAAAAAAAACACAGGATGTCAAAAGTAATCAGGAACACACCCATTAGCTAAAAGTATAGTGAACTAGAATACTTTCTAGTGGCGCGAACGACGCCGCTGGGGCACGCCGTTTCTCATTGACGCCGCCAGGTGGCGCAACTGCAACATCTTCTAGTCAACTTTTCAATGCTTTCTTGCAATAGTGCGACATTGTATCGATACTTTAGCGCGTATATATAGTAATAAGTGCTTATTTTTCCCTGTGCTGATGTATGTAGACCTCCACCTATGTCAGACGTTTGGCTTTTCATTCGAAATTACTGTTTTTTTTCACGGCTGCACTAGTGCGAAAGCGCTCTTATTTCGCTGGCGTCTGCTACGGCTCATGCGGGATGAGTTCTGTACTTATGTAGCTTTCTGAGCCCCGCAGAGCCCGCTTTATTAAAGAGAAAACTCAACTGTCAGCAGCAGACTGGTAGCAGAGTGGCCAGGCACTGTGCGCATGCACGGATTCTCACATCTCTGTTCAGCCTCGCGCGTCGCAGTAACTTTCCTTTAGCCAAATAAGGATGGATAGTAAACTGCGCTGTTCGGTATGCACTGGTAGCCAGGAAATACTGACTTTAGCGTGAGATCTGCGTAGCATTAGGAAATTTCCCAAATTAAAAAGTGAGGAGCAGTTTCAGGATGTTGTTTAATGACAGAAAGTGGTCACGAAAAAAAAAAAACGTTTTTTGAAACGAGCTCTCCGGAGATATTATGTGGTGTTACCATTATTCTCTGTTCACAGCAGCAATATCTACTATAAACCATCGCTGTAAGCCAGGTGCTAATTAAAATCCTTTCATCATCTCATATGCATAACATATATGCCAAAAATACATACATGAGGAGGGCAGAGCAGTTTTATTTAGGTACTTCACAAGGCTTCTCCACTGCTGTTTTATTTTATTTGCATGGGACACAAACCATCAACAATGAGTTGTTCTGTGAAATTATTGACTACACAAACAGTCCTAACAATTAGTTGTTTTGTGAAATTATTGACTACACAAACAGTCCTAAGAGCATCCATCTGCTCATCTTCAGGTGCTTTGAAGCTTGACATTGCGCTGGTTAATGCATGTTGTGAAAAAGTGCATGCGGGTACTTAAGCAGTGATTTCAACTGCACCAATCTGACAGTGGTCAGAGCACCCAAGTTAGCAGGTTTGCTTGGCCAGTAGCATATACTGTGTACAAGCTGTCTGCTTGAATTTAGACTGAAGCAGGTTGTAAACACATTCTCAAGGTCAGCCACAAACTGGTATCTCTTGAAGGGTACAAAAGGCCTCTGTTGTCCTTAAAATTAGTAAAATTAGCCAAGTTTAATACATGTGACATCTTTTTCTTTTCAGAAAAAGATTAAAGCCTTCCTCACAGTTAGTTTGAGGTAGGATTTGAGGTAGGATAGAGAGACCACAATTGTATACAGCTGCCAGCCAACTGGCTCACCCCAGCCAATGTTTTATTTTGGAGTTAAGTAATTAGTAATTATTTTTTTAATTGACTAACTGTTGCCTTTAGACAATAGCTGTGTTTGCAGAATATGAGAGCGCCTTCCAAAACCTCCATTCCATTTATTTCCGATAAAGAAAGCCTCATCGTTTTTCCAAGCTCTAAAGAAAGCCCGAGAAATACAAAAATTATCAGCCTGTATAGCGCTGAGATTGGGCTGTTGAGTCACGGCCGCAGCTAATTTCTGTCACTCAAACCATGCACGGTTGGGAGCACAACAATATCGATCGTAGCGCATGAATGCGTCAGTCACGTGATTTTTTTTTATTTGGCGGGCTTTCTATAGAGGTGGGAAAAACTATGCAAGTGAGGTTTTCTTTATCGGGAATAAATGAAATGGGGGTTTCAGAAGGTCCTCCCCAACTTTGCAAATCACATTTATTTGAACGCAATACTTAGTAAATTAGAATTGCAAATTGAAAAATTGCCTGCACCGTTTTTTTATCGATATTTATTGTCTTACGGCATCAGTAGGGTATGATATGAAGGATGATTAAATGATTAAATAAATATGCCAGCTAGAGATCCAAGGATATACCATGACTACGCGGAATTGAATTTAATTTAATCTGAGCTGTCTGCTTTATTGAGCCAGTGGTAGTATTCGAGATCACGCAAACAGTCGAAGCTTTCTTCCCCCGAAGTCTTCCTTTTCTTCAGACCTGGTGCGCCAGGTGACTGTCAGCAAGTGGTTTCTCTGGCCTATCTTAAATGGTTTATTTTTAACCCTTGGCTGAAGTTAACTTGGACACGCGGTATAAAATATGTCGGCTATCGTTTGGTGCCACAGGCTTAATAGCAAGAATCTGCACTGAGCACAACTCTCTGCAAAATCAATATTGCCCACATCCAGCCTTGGCTTCACGGGTTTGACGGTAATATATGCCGGACAACCCGGCAAGAGTGTATAGGCACCACATCAGGTGCCAGTGATGGCTTTTCACGCGGTATATCCTCACTTCTGCCGTTGATCATATATATGCGTAGTCACGCAGCAGGATGAGATGCGGCTTGAAATGATGCTCACACACTGCCAATGTTTCTGTGAGAGGCTTTTCCTGCCTTCACAAGCTTCGTTTCCACTTTGTGCGATGTTTATTGTTCCTCGGAGCAGCAAACAAAGGTGACTGGAGCATCCGGATAGCCGCGCTTCGGCATCTCGGAGCAAAACAGTGCGAGTTGGTCTTTTTCCTGGACATTTCGAACATCGCATGGTGCTTTTGAAGGGCTGAGATGTCTTAGTTGCTGTGATGGAAGGCAGAACTGAAAGTTCGAGGGCAAAATCGCAAGAATGTGCAGACAGCACGGCGCGCCAAGCCTTGACTTCCCTTTGCGGACGCGCACACGGTCCTAGTAAACGTAACTGCAGCGCCACCAGCGGCGGTCAGTGGCATCCGGCGTGCAAGAGGCGCCCATTTTCCTTCCGTTCGCGCCACTAGAAAGTATTCTAGTTCACTATAGCTAAAAGCTACTAACCCACAGTTTTGGAGTTTACATGAGAATCATTTGACAAGGAATGAAATTACTGGATGAGCTCCCGGTGTAGTGGGCGACTCACAGGATGCGTTTGCGAATCAGTGTGACATGCCGCAGTTGTCCTCCCAATACCATGCAAAAGACGGGCAAATACCCACATGGGGCTAAACATACTTCTGAAACTAGACATTTGATATCAATGTCGAAGGGTGCACAAGACAAATACCCCGATGGAGGTCAGGAGGCAATTGAAAATTTCAATTCCCCTCTGCCGTGAAACATGCATTCGAAGCATCACCACGAAAGAAAAAAGGAATTTGCACAGACGCTTCAGAATAAATATTAAGTAAGACAGGACATTATCTATGTCGACGCAATAGAGTATAAGTACAGACACGTTATGATTGAGGTAGTAATAGACAATCAACAAAATCTAATAAGCGACTCGGTCACGACGAGTGTGTCAATCGACACTGCTGAAGAGTTGACCATTTCCCTTGCGATAAAAGGGACAATGGCTACTACAATCATGTGACTCACAAATAACAATGCGTGGCTTTCTCAAGGAAACGGTCTCTCCGCAAACAAAAAGGATAATGCAAAGATATCAGGATTACAGAATATTACGGCTAATATGGACGCCAGTCCCCTTCCAGCTAGATAAGCTCGCCCGCAGTCTCACCTTCTGTGTAGGCTTTCACTCAAGGTACACTCTGTGAAAATATTGGGTTGTAAGCTGCAAAAAAATTGCTGAGCCCTATTTTCTAAACAGGGTAGAATATCTACCTCCAGGTGGTGCCTTGATAGCCAGAAATGGATCTAGAGGCGCTACAAACAGAAATAGATTCTGGCTGGCCTTAGCCGATGGTACCCAGCGCAATTTTCAAATGTATATACACTAAATGTAAACTATGTCGCAATCGGGCAGATCTTATACATTAGGTAGGATCTGTCCAGAAATTCAAAGCATATATAAATAAACAAACCATAATATTGGGATTTTGCGAGACTACCGTTAAGTTGCAGCCCTGAGAGTTAGCTAGGTTCAGTCCGACTATCAATAGCCCTCCCGAGTCTAATGACTCCAAGCAGCCGACTAAGATAATAGGCTGACGCCTATCCTGCATCTATTGCAAAAAAAAAATAAATAAAAAATGTTTCCCGCCCATATCGAGGTAAAAGCTTAATTAAAAAGTTGCGATTAAAAAATTATAAGTAATCACGCCTAAATCTTTTAAAGTATGCTAGCGCCATCTACAATAAGCGCTATGTTTGTATTTAAAACACAAGGGCAGGAACTTCATAAGCTTGTTGTGACATAAAACTGAGGGCAGCCAACACTCACCTGAACTAAAGAACGCGCGAGGAGATGTTTTCTAATTTCTTGCATTAGTGAGAAATCTGTAGCGTAATCATTTTATCTGAATGCAGCGTATCAAATTTAAGAAAGATAAAAAATGTCAAGTAGATGATCTAGAGTATATCATGTCTGAGCTTGCCTTTTGTCCACGTTAGAATGTCCATGGTGTGACTATCAACCGCCGACCTGACCTTCTACATAATGTTCGCCTACTTTATTTCTTTTTTTAGTCGATATTTTTAGCCTCAGGGCATGGGTAGGTTATGAGATGAAGGATGAATAAATGATTAAATGACGATTAAATGATTAAATTTCACTTCAGATTTCTTCTTGATAGGCTAATGAATTGCAACTGCGTAATAAAGTGTGCCAGTATCTATCTTCTCAGAGCAAATTTTCTAATTCGGCTTAAGTTTTTTACGTCCCTGATCTGTCTAGACGTTTTTTGCCATGCATATATACGTATATATATGTATATATATATATGTCATGTCCACAATGCCATTGTCTGGTATTACACTTAGGGGGAGGGGGGGGGGTAGTATACAAATTCCACCGCATGCAGATGGTTACAAAATAGAGCACTGAAATGGAAAGAACAAGGAATTATTATACATAAAAATTTCACAGCATGAAAGAAAACGAATAATTTGTTAATATGGTCACTACTGCCTAGGGCAGCTTGTTCCATTCCGAAATTGTTTTGAGGAAAAGAGACATTTTAAAAAGGTCAATCCGGCATTTGTATTCTTTAACCTTAAGTGATCTATCTGTAAAGACACATAATCAGGGTTCACTATACAGTGGGTTGTCTATTCCGATTTCTCAATGAAATATATTATGAATTAATTTTAGACCAGGACTTTCCTAGTTTATCGCAGTGTGTCCCAACGGAAAGCTTTTTTTCGCGCTCGGTATACTAAAATATCGCCCATAGTTATCAAAAATAAAACGAACGGCCAAATTCTGAATTCATTCTAGCTTTTTAATCTCAAGAAGGGATTCCGGGTGCAAAACTGTGCAAGCTTACTCGAGTATGCTTTTAACATTTGTAGTATACAGCACTTCGTTTGTCTTTGAAGAGAAAAGTTCAGCGTTGAGTCGCAGGAAGCCCGAAACGCGGCAGGCTCTGGCAGTAACAAAATCTGCGTAACGGTGCCAAGCTTGATATTGCGCTGGTTAAATATACACCAAGATATTTAAATTCGAAAGTCTACTATTATTAATATTATAAGTTAAATTATGTGAAAAATTTCTTTTAGGGAAATACATATGTAAATATTTTTTTTTTTGTAAATTAACATGCATTCCCCAATTCTCACACCATTGGGCTACTTTCATGGTGTAATGCATTGCGGTTACTTCGATCGCTAATAATTCAATACAATACATGACCATCCGCCAAACGACGGATGCATAAAATACCTGAAAAGATGTCATTCATGTAGATTATGAACAGTAATGGGCCCAAGACGGATCCCTGAGGGAGACCTGATGTTACAGCCACCGCATGCAACTGCTTCCCATTGACAACAACACATTGATGCCTAATGCTCGAATATTCCTTTATCCACCTAATAACGTTCTCATTTATGTTGTACCAGAATAATTTTTGTTTTAATATAGAATGTGATACAATGTCAAAGGTTTTCCTGTAATCTAAAAATAATATGCAGTTGGCAGAATATCCCTTATTCAATGCACTTGACTCGTCATGTACAAATTCGGTAGGCTGAGTGATACACGAATAACCACTGCGAAAGCCCCGCTGATGCGTATTTAATAATGAGTGTGTACTAAGATGATTCATAATAGTAGTATAAAAGACGTACTCTAAAACTGCACATTTCACACTGGTCAAAGACACTGGTCGATAATTAGAGACAACGCTTTTAGGTCCCGATTTATATATAGGTACAGCATCAGCAAGCATCCATTCTTCAGATATAGAGCCATCGTGTAATGACTTAGCGAAAATAATTTGCAGGTTACCTTGACAAAGCAAGAGCGCATAAAGAGATCAGAACCCTGGATAAGCCGCCCGGGTCCTGAGGCACTGCTTTGTTTTAAGTGTTCTCAGAGCGACGCAATTCCCTGTTGATCAAATTCGATGTTTACCGTAGGTTCGGTGCTGTTTAAGTCCCGACTAAAATCAGCATGGCTATTGTTGTCCGCAGCAGGAAGAAACCGAGCGAAAAAACACGTCAAAGCTTTTGACTTTCTCCAAATTATCATTAACGATAATCCGTCATAATCGAGTGGTGGGATAGACAATTCATCTTTTTTTTTTCTTGATGAACTGCCAGAATATTTCATGGCGATCTTGGATACCCTTGTCGAAAGACTGAAAGTAGAAAAATTTAGCCTCTTTGATTGAAGCATTCATATTTTTTGTAATCTTTATTAACTCATCCATTGTGACGGCTTTCTTTTGAAGCGTGCATATAGTTGCCTCTTTTCAACGACTCTGCGCACGGATTTTGTAAACCATGACTTGCTTTTGCTGCGACGTTTCGTCATCACCCATGACGACACAAATCGTTCAAGCAGATCAAAAAAGGTCATCATTCAGTGTGCGCCACAGTTCATCCACGCGGATTTAATCAGACAATGTTGCGTACACATCGATACAGTATTCCAGCTCCCGCCCGGGCTATCTCAGGGAAAGTTTCTTTTTGATAACTGTAAATGCGCCAATTGCCAAAGTCTTCACGTTTAACATACTGAAAGGTAATTTCCGCTAAAACACAGCTGTGGGCACTGATACCCGCTAATAAAGGGTAGAATAAGCTGCAGATGGTTGGCTACTCAATAGTAAATCTGAAATGTTGGTACCACGAGCTAGCTGCAGCATTAATTTATGTAACCTGAATGGTTTGCATGTGTTTACAAGTGTTTACATTTCTTTGCCCAGTGCAGTATTGTCTCCAGACGGCACACCTCCTGAGCTCTAGTATAATTCAGGAATGTAAAAATCCCCAACAATTCTACACAGTCAGTTTCAACAGTTTAGATCGTGTCCGTTAGGTCGCTCGTGGCTTTAAGCTGACTTCCACATGGCCTGTAAAACGAGCGTATGGAGAGCAATTTACAATTTCTAAACCTTACTTGAACTCATACAGCCTGACTTGTCCCAACATCAGTTTCCATTTTACGGGGACTGAGACATCCACCAGGATAAATACGCCTCCTCCCTTTAATGTCCCGATCATTTCGATAGCTTGTGTAGTTGCTGGGAAACATTTCGCTATCCATGACATCCCCATCTAGTCATGATTGACATCCGTTCACAACGGAAGGTCTCGCCGTGTCTGTTAGACCCCGTAGCTTGTCCTTTTTATTCTGAATTTCTTCTGCAGTTTAGAACAAGAAACGACAAAACAGAGTGTTCCTGTTTAACCTGTCAAGTAGCTCGAACTACCTGACCCTGAGATTCGTCGTATATGCCTTTGACGCTATTCAAGTGAAAGACGTCGCATTGCAGATGCGCTTTAGCATTGGTCCTTGTGAGTTTTGGCATAATACCACAGCCGTTTCCTCTTGCTTCAAACTCATTCAAAGAAGTCCTCTGAAGTGCTAGTAGAACTTCCTTTCAGTTTCGTTACATCTGACAGAACAGCCTCTTTCTCTTTGAATGACCTAAAATTAACTATTATTGGGTGAGTTTCATCTAACTGGATTGTCCGAGGCGATGGGCTGTTTCGATTCTAGGTGTCTATACCCAGAGTAGAGTTACACAAATCTAGGACCAGCTTTTTAGAAGTTGTTTGTGACTCGTGTTCTTCCTCGACCATAATTCCACACAAGAGCAGATTGCTCCGTTGAGATCTTTTGTTAAGATCGTCCACTTTCTTCGCCTGAGTTTGCCACTCTTACAGCTGTCTTTCATTACTCGCCCTACAGTCCTCAACAGCGGCCCGTATTACCTCAAGAACCGCAATCATTGCTTCTAAATTAGCTATGCGGGCATTCAGATCTGACAAAGCGGTTGTTTTTCATCCTGATATCTCTCGATGGTTGCAAGTTTGTCTTTAATTTCTGTCCGGCCTTTCAAAAGCTGCTGCAAGACCGCATCGCCAGGCCCTGGGTTAACATTTACGTCACCCCACAAAACCAGAAACAAAAGGTAAAACGCGGCTCTTTGCAACAAAGAAAAACTATACTCCCGCGTAACATGGGTCTGTGGGCTACAGAACGAGAAGTAACACATTGCTACACTACAGGGGGTGGAACCGGCAAAACGTACACAAAACATATATCGAATTACTTGTCACTAACCTGCGCGAAAAGCAGTAAATGCGGGAGCAGCAAAGCTATTTTGGTATCGCCAGTTCCATTCCCTAACGGTCAAGCAATGATTCCCGCCTTTTGCAGAGTGCAGTTGCACGGGCTGTGAATCCATGGCGGGTTGACGGGCACTGCACATTGTCCAAAATCGGCTGTTAGGCACGCACAATCGACGAAGTTGACCGGGGTTTGCCTGTGTCAACCTCGGTCGAAGAAGGATATAGTATCGAGTATTGAAAAATCATGCTGAACAGTTAATTCCTTCTCATGAAAGCAATGACTTGAATTACAAGGGATGATCACCTGCGCGAAAAACAGTAAATGCGTGAGTGGCAACGCCATTTCGGTACCGCCGGTTGCCCAAGAATATGCATCCGGTATATCATGAACATCGCGCACACGCACTAACACATATGTATGTATGTATGTATGTATGTATGTATGTATGTATGTATGTATGTATGTATGTATGTATGTATGTATGTATGTATGTATGTATGTATGTATGTATGTATGTATGTATGTATGTATGTATGTATGTATGTATGTATGTATGTATGTATGTATGTATGTATGTATGTATGTATGTATGTATGTATGTATGTATGTATGTATGTATGTGCGTACATACGTACGTATCTATGCGTGTGTGTGTGTGTGTGCGTGTGTGTGGATGTGAATGTACTATGTATATTGTTGCAGACCAGATTGATTATGAAGATGAGAAACTCAGTGTAGGACGAAGAAGCGGTTCTGAGTTGTGCCGCCTGGCTCGTGTGCGCTTTCCTTTTGTATCAGTAGCGTTGCTTTACGTAGTGCCGCCAAGAGGGGTACATTTATAGGCATTACCCTTATGGACACCCCTTCGTAACAAGATTCCAAAACCATCGATTGCAGAAAATCAGGTTACATCTGCGATGACAGCGCTGATGCGACCAGCAAAAAAGGAGTATAATGCAAGCTAGCAGATGTGCAAGCAGACCACTTGGTGTTCAGTTCGTCCTTTAGAAGTGATGCTGGTAAGACCATACTTCGGACACTGGACTTCTCTGTGGAGGACTTTCAACTCGCTCCTATCGCTGCTCACTTTGTCTCGTACAGACTACTTATGAACAGGGGACCAAATATAAAACAGAAAGAAGTATTGAGAGGCCATGAAGATATCGGCAGAGTGGAAGCATGCTAGGATTATATTATTCCTAAGCCAGAGAGGAAGCTATCTATTAAGACTATGCGACCCATCTCGCTCAAGTTCTGCGTGGGCAAGTGGACGAAGCACGTGGTCCTCAACAGGCTCCAGGCTTATGCGGACGACAGTTGATGCCTGCAATGATGATTGGCTTCAGGGCCATTTTTTCAACTTAGGACGTCATGATACAGCTCAAAAAGAACATGGGTTATTCTGGTTACGGCACGGGCATCAAGGCTAGATAAGGGCACTATTGAGGAACTTATCGGACATAGGCTGGAGTATCGGACATTCAGGTACATGAGATCACTTGTGGAGAGCAGGACTGTGGAAATTGTGATCGGAGAAGCGAGATCGGATCCTTAAGCTGGGAGGCAAGGCGCACCTCTGGGGTCGGTTTTATAGCCGTTCCTCTTTAATCTAGCTTGGATCAAGATACCGCCGATGCTGTAAAGAATATCGGACTTAAAACACATATTTTACGCGGACGACGTTACTCTGTAGGCCACAAGGGTAGCGACGGACAACTCAAGGATATACAACAGGCAGTATACATTGTTGAGGAGCTAGCTGGGGAGGCAGGATTCTCTTGCCCTCAGTCCAAGTACGCCGCTAGACATAAAGGTGATGGATGTGCACGTCGCTGACGTTCAAACGATCAGGATCCTGGGCATGTATTTGCAGACTATACCAGAAGAATAGGGAGGCGTTAGGAAAGCTTCAGAATACGGTAAAAACTACGGTTAGACCTATTAGGAGAATTACCAATCGTATGGGAGGGGTGCGGGAAAAATACGTCTGTCAGCTGGTGCAGTCGATCGTGATGAGTAGGAGGGTTTAGCGATACCTTATATGAATTGGCACGCCCAGAACCCGCTCCTTGGAAACTGCAGGGGCGTCAGCTATAGCAATAGAGCTATACCTAATACTAACGCTGAACTGATATTCAGCGACTCAAAAACATCCATCTGCATTTTAGAGGGGGGCAGAATATCTGGTACAACGACATAACTGCTTAATCAGCCAAAGAGACGAGAGCTTAGGGAGGTGCAATTTGTATGGGTACCGGCACCCTCCTGAAACCGTGAAAACGTGCCAGCGCACATGAATGCTCGAGGTTTCGTCAGCCTAGCAGGTGAACCGGTGGTGCCAGGGAGGTTCACGAGAGATGTGCTGATATCTTTCCACAATATCACAAATCACTATTAACTCGAGCGGATGATTAAACCGCCCCGGACAAGCAATCGCTTGAGGCACAAGAATGCGTCTGGCGAAGATTGCAGATCCTCTCTTTCCTCAATCCCTATACATTCAGTAATATATACCCGGAAGAGATTAAGCTGGAGTGTAGATGGTGCCAGAAGCTGGCAACAAATTACTATGTTATGGGAGTGCAGCGTAGCGCTGCTTTCGGCGGATATGCGGGATCCTTCATTCGAGCAGTGGGGTGGTTGGCCAGCTCAGACCCGGTCGTTTATAACAGGGCCGTCGAATGGGTCATCCAGGTTGCCGTGAGCCATAGGTTGATGGCCAGCTAGCACGAAATATTCCGCACGTGCTGTGTGACGAAGTTTTTCCATCTATTCATTTCACCACCCTCTTTATCGCATTCCGCATAATGAGGTTGAGACCGCGACCCTTTCCGTCATTAAAAGCCTATTTTCATTTTTTTTTTCACGTTGACTGCGACAACGCACGTTTTCTAGCCTCATCGTGAATTCAGCCACGAGCGGCCAATAAAGCAGGGCAGTATTTTATACGGACTTTACATTATGAGTGAGTAACCGCGCATTTAGCTAGTCATGAGTAGGGCGTGACATTGCTTTGGAATTTAATTCATAGTCCAGGGCTGTATCGTATCTCATTTCTAGCCTACGAAACTTGAAAAATACCGGCGAGTAACAGAGGTGTCGATGTTTCGCCTATGAACCGTTTTTTAAATGGGGCCCGCTAGGGATATCAATATTTGCCTCATTTCCCAGCGGCCCACGATTTTTCCGATTAGCTACGTGTACGAAAGGCTTGGCTGCATCATGACTTGTATTGAATCAAGTGTTCGAGGAAAAGCGCTATCGGTTTGAGCGTTGCTGGCTCCCACAGAACTTCTGTTATCAACGTCAGAACAACGTTTAAACGACCAGCGTGCACAGAATTTGGCATGATGTAGGTGAGAAAGAAGGTCTATGTTTTGGCGAGCAAATCGGTGCTTAAATAACAGTGACGTGCAGCCAGATATAGGAGAAATATATCCGTGTTGCTAACTGGTGACCTGAATGCATTTTGTTACACTTCTCTTCGAATCAGAAAATTTTATTGCTCTTACTCTTGAACATGTACATAAAAACTAAAGTCCTCCAAGAACCCGCTGATTGACATCTCAGATTGATAACAATGAAGCTCCTCAAATAGCAATCCAGGACTACGTTTTTATTTAGAATAAAAACGAGCTCTGTCATGTTTCCAAGCGTATTTTTAATACGCTGCCACCCACTGCATGTGTGTCGCACACACGACAACGGGGATAGAGGATTGATTTCCCTTTTTCTCCAGGTGTGGGCGCAAGAAAGAACTTTAAGCTACCGCCGGAGGGGAAGTAGCTGGTGACGACGAGGATAGCTGCAGTCAGTATACTGCCTTCTGAACGCACTCTAATTAAAAGCACAAAAAAAAGGGTGAAAGAAACCCATTACTTTAAGCCCTCCACTACGGCTCCCCTTTCTCTATTTCCCCTTTCACTCCCACCTTCATCCCT
The DNA here is from genome assembly GCF_055883805.1 of Amblyomma maculatum. Lineage (NCBI taxonomy): Eukaryota > Metazoa > Arthropoda > Arachnida > Ixodida > Ixodidae > Amblyomma > Amblyomma maculatum. The sequence goes on along the minus strand of NC_139349.1, from coordinate 95,282,844 downwards.
TCCCTTACGGCGCAGTTCAGGTGTCCACTTAGCAAGTGTGACAGATACTGTGCCTTTCCCTTCCTGTGAACCAATTATTATTATTATTATTATATGACTTAGTATAAATCAGGCATGGTACGTATTCATTTGCACATTTTTGCTTTCAGCCTCGGATGCAATTCTTGTTTACTAGGTTCGGCATCCCGAAGTGACTCAAAAAAAAAAAAAAAAAAACGGAGTGGAGTGCTGACTGCTAATCATTTGGCGCCATCGTGTTCCCGCCAGAAATTAGAGGTCTCACTCCTCGATGGATACTCCATTCATGCCGTAAGGGAAGGAAATAAGGGGCAATAGAATGAGTGAGTAGTGGAGGGCTCTAGAATAATTCCACCCACTTTGAAAGCGCGATCTTATATGCTTTCCTAATTTGGGTGTCAGTTTGAATAATTTTGTCCTGGTTTAGTCTGTGGTACGGCAAGCTGTGCGTTAATCGTGGTATCACCAAGGCAGCGACTATCCTGATTGCGTCGGTCTCTTTTAGCCCGTTTCTTTTATTCGTTATCTCGCGGATCATTCAGCATATTTGGTTCATTGTTTAGGTTAATGCGTCAGTTGTGTGGGCCACACGATCGGGATCTCTCGTGTGGTCAAAACATCGACGCAAACGCTCATGAAACTAGCAGCATTCAACATCTGCAACGAACACAGTGAAGCGGCCACATTCTTTAAGAAAGTTGGGCTAGCCCAATCCAATGTAGGAAGGCACCTACTAAAAAAACTTGGCCACCGAGACGCAGAAAGAGAGATCGAAAATTCGACTTACATACCACAAAAGATTAGGGAAACGTTCGTGGTCAGCTCTATACCAAAAACCATGAGTCCCCTGCACAACTCAGGGAGGAAAGAGGCTAGGGCAAGAGCTCTAGGCTGAAACCTGGCCGAAAAATTAAACGTTCTCGATGGAGGCGAAACGAAGTGGCGTCCGTGTGCTGTGCGATGTCAGCGCACGTTAAAGATCCCCAGGTGGTCGAAATTACTCCGTAGCCCTCCACTACGGCTCCTCTTTCTCTCCATCCACTTTCACTCCCATCTTCCTCCTTCCCTTACGGCGCGGTTCAGGTGTCCACAGTTGCAAGTGTGACAGATACTGCGCCTTTCCCTCCCTATGAACCCCCTTATTATTCTCTGCGTGGATGCTTCCACGTACAGCGACCGAAAAGCGGCGGTCATAGCCGTCGTTAACAACCAGGGAAAAGAAATATCCAGCGTGTCAATTAGGACCGGGGATGTAGACACGGCGGAGGAGATGGCAATAGCTTTAACCATCTTGGAAGAAAACAGAAAAAAGAAGAATTACGCAATAGTAACAGACTCACAGGCCGCGTGCAGAGGCTTCTTAAGGGGAAGGATACGCAGGCACGTCGGCACCCTCCTCAAGGAGGGGAAAAAACTCACAAACAAGCAGAATGTGGTATGGGCACTTGGGTACGGAGGGGTGGAGGGAAACCTTAATGTCGACGCGATAGTTCGAGGTTACACAAACCGAGCGAGCGATGACAAGGGGGAAACCAACTCTGCTCCGAACAGCTACAGAGGGCTCACCATGTTTTGGAAGTTAGGACTCCATAAATACCCGCTTCCCCACCGGACACTCACTAGACATCAGGGTACTATCAGGAGACGGCTACAGACAAACTCATATCCAAGTCGCTACATATACAGTAGGATTTGGCCTACGCAATTATCTCCAGAACGCGTGTGGTGCGGAGAGATAGCCATCCTCTACCACTCCACATGAGGCTGTCGGGCGTGACCGATGGAGCCCAAAATTAGAAGCCCATCAGCCGAGCAGTGAGAGGGGCTTCTGTCCAGCTCCGATCCACCAGATCAACCAGGGCTGGTTGAGCGGGCTGAAGAGGCAGCAAGAACCAATGGGATCCTGTACCTAGGAACACCACCTGCATCTCAACACCCCAACCGTTAAACTGCTTCCCATTTTGCGGAATAAAATTTTATACTACTACTACAGGACGACACACAAGCGCAACTAAACTTCATTTCCATATTTAACAACTTCAGTGAAGAATAAACAAAATGATGAAAACAATTAAAAGCAAAACGAAATGCGAAAAACACCTTAAGATTAAAGCATATGACAGGCATCACTCTCTCTTACTAACCCAGTATAACGCTTCTATTTTTTTTTTGTCTCAGATGTCTTTACAAAGACTTCCGCTTACGCCCGCCTACGGTAGCGGCTCAGCTTGAGCCGATCGTTGGTGCTAGGCCCTTGTAATTGGCGTAACACCACAAGACGGATTTTCGACACGGATTGTCCGCACGCCATCCCTTACCTCAAGCTAGGGGTGGTGGAAAAGATCGAAATAAAGAGATCATAAAGCAGGCATATAAAGCATCACTGGGGCTACCCCACTGCACCCCTATACGGAAAGAAGTTTGAAGCTGGGGGTTTGCGATAACAACATAGAAGAGTGCGAGGTAGATATATTCACATTGTTGAAGAGGCTCGCCACCACATCCGTAGGGTGGAAGATCCTGGGCAACCTAGGACTACGAGATAGAATCCCGGAAAGAAGTTTGCAAAACTGCCTACCGAAGTAAGGAACGTACTCACCATTGAACCACTGCAAAAAAGAAAATAAACACATGCCTTGCTTTTCACGAAGGCAGGAGGAGAGCAAGAGCAAATGCCTTCAAACCAAGTTTGAAGGATTGGAACACACGCTTTATGTAGACGCGGCGGAATAATAAGGAGGCAACTCTTGTAATCGTGGGCGTGAAAACCTCGGGGAAAACATTAATGGCAAGTTCTATGAAACGAACAACCTGAGGAAATGTTCTTTCATATTCCACTACACTTAAGCCAATTCCTCCATGTGGGTATGTACCATGTTTCAAGAGGACAAGAAGAAGACGAAGAAGTAGAAGAAAAGAGTACAAGAAGAGCGGAAAGAAAAAAGTGCGACTTTATTATGTAAACTAGAAGGTAATGGTTGGGAAGGTGGTCAGCCCGTACCTCCAAGGCCATGAAGATCTCGGGCAATATAGGTCTATGTCACCGCTCGGGATTGAATGTCCGGGTCGTCGCTGGCCTTTACCCCCATTCGACGTGTCAAGGGAGGGTTGAGGCATGAGTGTTCTGGAGGTAGATGGGCCCAAAAATCCCAAATTATAGGGTTTAATGATGCTGTTTAACCGCCAAAAATGAGGAGATAGAAGCAGCAGAAGCATAACAAAATTTAAAGTAAAATAACAAAGATAATCAATTTTTCAAATTCGGGCTTTGTGGTATATTTTTTGTAATATTATAATTGCCGTGGATATTTTACTACACCTCGCCCCCCCCCCCCCCCCCCCCCTCACGTGGGTATGTGCCATGTTTAAGAAGGCCAAGAAGAAGAAAAAGCGTAAGAAGCCGAATCAGAGGAAGAAGAACCTGCAGCACGCGCTTACCGCTACGCCCGAAGGCACCATTGCTACAGGATTACTGTCTTGCTCTGGTATACGTTGCACAGCTGAGTAGAGCCTGCTGACATGCGTCCTGTGCGCAAGAATCTCGCTCAGAAACGGGCCTCGAAGTCTTCGCTTAGTAGCACCAGTGGCAGTAGCCGCTCCCAGCGCTCGAACACGTCCACATCGTCGACACAGGGAACCAAGCTGGCGCGCCCTGGGCCTTCCAAGCAGCCAGGCTCATCGCAACCGCCGACATCAACAAAGCCGCCGGAGGATGCTGCTGCACAAGCTCTTGCTGGACCACAGGCTGGTACGTGTGCAGCTTTCGTAACATAAGCCACATTTATTTTTGCGCTTACAAACTATAGACTGAACATGTTTCGTCATCGCACCTGGTTTTAATTGATATAAACTCAATGACCTTTTATTGAGTTTTCAGCTAGAGATGCAGAAACATAAAAAATATAGCACTGTGCCAATTCAATGTGACATTAATCTGAGCTCTCAATATCGGCAATCTTAAACGGCGAAAAGTGTTCCGAAATCACTGTGGCACTCCATGAGGCTCTGAACTATTTACTTGCGAGCTTGTGAAGCCTTTTAAAGTTGGAGCCATACGCACTTATCGGAAGGTGATTATGTAAGACGAGGTTTTCATACCTGTAAACATGCCACTGTTATCATGACGGCTAGCTAGCTTAGATTCACGGTTTATACATTGCATGGAATCATTACAGTTTAACATTGGCATGCAGGGACACCAGCATTTTCGCAAAGGGATTGTGAAAGGGAAATTAACGCGTTGTGTATTTTATGCCAAAGCCTCATTACGCGAAAATCCGTCGAGGTTTATTCTTGCTTTTATTACTCCATGACAACCTTAAATGTGTTGGTGAGAGGGATGGCGGGGAATGGAACTAATTTAGTAAAATAAATTGGTTGGAATGTGCTGCTAGCTGAGAGTCTGGAAGAATTGCAAACTCTAGTTAAGTATTGCGGAGACGAAGGGCTTCAGTTTTGGCGCAGTTAAGTCTGGTCTTATGATACTCAACGGCTGAATGTATCAGGGTCTTAAAATACAAGGACCCAGAGTAGCAGAACATAAATATCTCGGGGTATGGGTAAACGAAGGATTGGCATACACTGGAAAGCATGAGCAATCACTTAAGGCCAAAGGGCGAAGAAATGCCGGGATAATGCAGCATAGGGCATTGTGGGAATACAACAGGTATGAGGTTTTGAGGGGTTCTTGGAAAGGAATTATGGTGCCCGGACGTACTTTCCAAAATGCGGTTTTGTGCCTAAAATCAGAGGTACAGTCGACATTAGAAATAAATCAGAGAGCCGTCGGACGATTAGCACTAGGTGCCCACGGCCACAAATGAGGCGGTACAGGGAGATATGGGTTGGGCATCTTTCGAGGTACGGGAAGCTCAGAGTAAAATATTATACGAGGAACGCTTGAGGAATTTGGACAATAACAGATGGGCAGCTATAGTATTTAAATTCCTATAGTTAAAAAGTGTTGACTCACAATGGAGCAAAATAACTATTCGGAAACTAACTACTAAGTATATATGCTAATCACAAGGACGGAGAAATAAAGAGTGTTAAGCAACAGGTGAAAAAACACAGAAGGTAAAAATTGGATAAATTCGATGGAAAAGAAACAGTGTGGAATTATACCAAAAGTGGAAAAGGCAGATCAGGAAGGAAGCTTCCTTTGGTAACTCAAGAGGCAGTGCCCTACTTTTTGAAGCTAGATCAGGGTGCCTTAGAACATGCAGATACAAAATTTAACAATGAAGATGACACATGGGCTGTATGTGGTAACTCCAGTAAAACAATTGACCATATTATACTCGAATGTAATGATATCCATCCGGAAGTCGATGCAGGCGCAGTCATTTTTCTGTTCCTGAAGCTCTGGGGTTTAGATACCAGTGGCCGGGTGAATAAACCGGCGGTGGAAGCTAGCAAAAAACGACTGGAAGATTGGTCGTCTAAAAGCAGAAAAGTGACATAATGTTAGTAATGTAGAAACAAAACTTTAATAAATAGAACGATTGTACAGTAAACCAATCTAAAACAATAATTAAGATATAGGAAGAAAAATGAGCATAATAGCTACTGCTACCACCCCGTTTCAAAGGGGACGCTCCTATATTCCATCCATCCATCGAGTGACAAATGCTTCGCCTTTGCTTTCCTGTAAACAAATTATAGAACTCCGGTGAACTTGGACGCGCTCGACATGGAAGCCAAGGAGAGTGAGGGGGAGGGAGGCGGTGAAGCGTGGCTGTTCCTGGCCCTACGGGGCTGGAACAGTATGGTCAACGCCGCTTGTGGCGGGGGCTAGCCAGCCACCGAAGTGTTGTGTTGTAGGCCGTCATTGCACCCACCACCGCTTCGGTGGTGGACGACGGCTGTTGCGGCGCGCGTCTTTGCCTCCCTCTTCTTTTTCTTTCTTCTTTACTTTTTTTCTTCTGTCCGCACGAGGCCCCGCCGCGGTGGTGCAGTGGTAAGACGCCCGACTACTGTGCCGGAGTACCCGGGTTCGAACCCGACCTCGGCGGCTGCGTTTCGATGGAGGCGAAACCAAGAGGCGTCCGTGTGCTGTGCGATATAAGCGCACGTTAAAGATCCCCAGGTGGTCGAAATTACTCCGTAGCCCTCTACTACGGCTCCTCTTTCTCTCTTTCCACTTTCACTCCCACCTTCCTTCCTTCCCTTAAGGCGCTGTTGAGGTATCCACAGAAAACAAGTGTAACAGTTACTGCTACTTTCCCTTCCTATAAATCAATCGGGAGAATTTAGCTGCTGGCGTACGGCGCAGAAGGCCGGAGAAATTAACTTCTTATCCCGAGGTAGTCATTGCTTTTCGCTACGTATATCGAGGCACAGCACAGCTAAGCCTTCATTTTTTTGTACATAAGCTTTAATGTCGTACACCTAGTTAACCCAGGTTTCCCGTTTATATGCAGAGGCATGTTTCCACAGTGTGATCCTGAGCAGGTGGCGGTAACCAATTTAAAAAATGACGCAGGTATTTATACGTCGAAGAGGCTCCAAAATATGGCAGCCGTTATGACATCGGTACGAACTATGCATATAATCTTATTCCCATTTGCTTTTGGACATTTCTACCACAGAACCAGGGCCAGGTGCTCCTGAGACAGCAGTGGACAGGACATCCGCCACCGTCGCACCGCTCGAGTTGGCAACATCTAAGGGAATCACCAAATCAGCAGTCACAGCAAGAGGAGCGAGATCGTCTTTGCGGCACAGTGACTCTATCGACTCGGAGCAATTCTTTGCCAGGAGACTGTGGAAGCAAGTACGTTCGTATAAGTTAACTTGATGTGAATGAGAAAACTACCGCTGTGTCGAAGCCGCGTATAGGTGTTAATTGCCCATAATGTTCGCATGAAACGTAGGACGAATAAAGATGACAAGCATTTTCCTTACTGGAGCAGCTATTTTTTGCACAGTATTGTCAGTCTTCGAGTGTACCGCTAGAAGAGCAACGTTTAATATATCTGTACCTCATATAGTTTACAATGATACAGAAATGCTTATCGCGGCTGCTATGGTGGACGTGTCATTCATGCTTTCTTGTGGCACGAGACCTGCCAATCTCATTTGAATTTTATGATCTCAAAACGTAATCATTTTAATCTATCTTTCTTGTCATTCAACTGTCGTACAAAGCTTCTAGATTCTTCCAGAGACACCCTCAAGTAATAAATAGAAGGCGGAACAATGACTATGACACACACGTACAGGCGCATTGCCCGTATCTGTAATGCGTCTGTAATGTTTGAGGACATAACAAATATCTATTTGATGAAATATGGCCTCCTAGCTTTGGTGCACTTAATGATTAGAGTTGCATGGGCTACTTCCTCTCCCAGCCGCCCAGATATATTAACCTGCGTCATAATACCACACAAAGCATGGCCGTTTCGGCAGCGAGAATGAACAACGTTCTTCTGACGTAGTCAGCGTCCACCTTTATGCCTATAAGCTAGAGGTCTATTTTTGCGCTTCCCTTCGGAAGTACCTTAACTTTTGGCCACGAAAAGAGCTTCACGGCTACTATGGCTCCTGCGTGACCTGTGTTTCGGCTTAACACGCCACAGCAGCTTCCAAAGGCAACTTTATTTTGCTCATCCTACCCCGCGTCTTGATTGTCATACTAGCGCCGGCGTTAAAATCTCCGCCGATTGCATCTGTAAGAGAGCAGATAATGGCTTTGCGCTGTCAGTGGTCTGCTGGAGACGCTATGCAATCGGCTGATTCCCCAGAGAACTAATCGTCTACCACGATCGGCAGACCAAGGCCGGTAGACGTAGCTTGAAGCACGCAGAATGAGTGGCTTGTCACGCAATTGCTGAAGTATGCGCTCGTAGTATTCTGTCGGTTCTGCAGGGTTAGTACTGCACACTCGCATGCTACCCGTGTAAAGAGCCACAAGTTATTTTAAGGCGATAGCCTTTCTAGGCTCATGAAAGAAATTCCGTGAGCTAGAGTTGTGCGCGAGATCTGGCATATTCCGCGGGATTCTGCGAGATTACTTCTTGTCTAGCCTGCCTGCCATCTGAAAACACACACTTGAACGTTCGCCAAAGAACGCCACGTGACAGGAGCTGTGGTGTACCGTCCAAATTCACACTTGCAGGAGAAAGTGTGACAGATACTGCGCCTTTCCATTCCTGTAAACAAATAATATTTACATATAGCACTGCAACGAACGCCGATAAGAAGCAAACGATGAGTAGCAAATGGTAGGAGAGGAAGGGTTGGGTTTCGCCATTCTCATAGAGTTCCTTACACTAACTAGAGGGAAAGCTGAGGGCGCTGTACTTCAGCCACCATGGGCGCGCTAAGAATCATGGACCGGTGTGCTACTTGTTGCGGGACAGTCGGTTTTTCTCGGGTACGTGGAGTGGCGTTACTGCGATGTTTCTTTTTCGTCATCATCATCATCTGAAGGCGCGTACATAGACCGTGAAAGCCATAGTAGCGAAGGCGCAAAACCAGACGTCGCCAATAAATGATTTCTGTTTCTCGAAATGCCACTAAGAACTTCCTTAAGTGATTGCATAACCATGAATATTTTCATAACGTTTTTATACTTCAAAGTTTGCCTATTAAGTGCGGAATATTGGTATTTGTGCTACTCAAAACTAAGCCAATAGGAGAAAGAGCCATCGCTTATATTGGATAAATCTCACACTGACATGCTGTTTCTCTCTCTTTTTGCAATTTATAGTCACAGTATTCAATCTTGGGACATTATTCATGGTAAAACAACGTTTATCTTTGCATTAGTTTTGGCCAAAAGTTGTAGTTGTGCACTCGGTAGCTCTCCGGCCCATGATGCTTTGAGCGCCCATGGTGGCTGAACTGGCCGTCTGGAAACTCCATGTAAACGCCCATAGACGGCAGCACAGCTTTCCCTCTAGGTAAGAGTAAGAAACTCTATGGCCTTTTAGGACGCTTCTAAGAGAGACTGTAAATTTTTTTTTGCGTGCAGCTACGTCGGAATATTGCGGTTGCGATGGCAGGAAAGGATGAGGCGAGAGCGACTAAACTTATCCTCGTGGGAATTTTAGCCACCATTGCGACCGCGGCGCTCATCTTGGCGGTGACATGGGCGTTATCCAGTCACAACAACAGGAGGAAAGGGGTCAACGAAACCGCCCTTATCGCCATGTGCACCACTCCTGACTGCGTCAAGCACGCGGACACTCTGGGCATGGCCAGGACTCGCTACGTGGACCCCTGCGGCGACTTCAGCCTGTTCGTGTGTTCTGCGTGGAAACAGAAGCTTCCGGATATATCTAACACCCTTACTGGACAGGTAACAACGTGCCGCCAATCGCTCATCTCAAAAGGCGTCACGTTTGTGTTCTTGAAGAGGCACTCGACGTTGCAAATTTAAAATTTGTCTTAACGTAGAAAGGAAAATCGGAGAGTCCTGTCCTTAGCCGCTGAGAATAAATAATACTCTCATTGGGAAGCTGCGATAATGCCATAATAGTTATCGCTACGCTGAGATTTTACTTGCAACAACGCCTGCCAGTGGTGAAGAATTGAGTAGGCCTGGTTGTTAGACTTGATTAGGTTAATACGGCGTTCTATATTTATCAGGCCTATACAGGTACTGGGGACACTTGAAGTATAGTTGTGCTTGATCTAATTACCCGTTACGTGTAATGTCGTCGTCATTGTGTTTTTTTTTCTCCTGTCGTGCAACTGTTTAGTACTCAGATGCAGGATGGGCCTAATGAGTGACAACTGGTAGAGCTTTCATTTACCCTACTATCCGTGTGCCACACAGACCTTCATATAAGTAGGCAACGGGAAATGATAGCTTTGTGATAGTAAATACGAGTAAAATTCCCATTTCGTGCTTTTTCGCGCTCTGCTGTCTCCCTTGTCGTCATCGCGAAGTGCGCCAACTTTCAAAGGCAGCCGAATTCCAGATTCTTTTCTTGATAAACATAATCAGGTTGCGCATCCCTCCGCTAACATTATAACCTCCTCAGTTCGTGGTAGCAACCCTTATGCTTGCCCTTGCCATCCAGCCTCTCCGCTACACACGTTGAGGGCAATTTAAGTACCCCCATTTTTCCACTGGGCAATATTGACAGTTGGCAGGGTATTTATATTTATTTATATGGCGAAGTCAGTCTAGTTCATTTTATTCCAGTCCACTGAACGGATTGAAATTATTTCACCATGTAATTCTGGCTTCGGTTGACACTGTAGAAACCTGGGTAGAATGCAGGATCATGCAAGCCATTTGAATAAATCAGTCAATCAATAAATCAACCAGTTTATTTCAATAAGAGAACAATAATATACACAAAAATGTTGGCGCAATAGCCGCAGCTAATTAAGCCAGTTTTACAATCATATCAAGATAAAGCAGTGGAAACTTGCTTAAGGGACACATCATGATGGACTTTGGTTTTAATGTAGACACGCTATGTGACAAGGCAAAAGGCTTTAACAGTATTCACTGAATGTTTGGTTTTAAGAAAATTAGAGACAGTGTCCGTCTTATCTCCGCTGAAACCGGCCTGTAAGACAAGGCAAAAAAAAAGTGGATTTTACTAGTAGAAAAAGAGCCGTCGTTGTAGAGGGTACCTGCTAATAATTAGGACTGTCTGGGGTATCTTAACGAGCATTTACATTGAGTAGCACACGAACACCTCTTGTCCTTCGCTTGCATCGAAACGCGACCACCGCTGTTGGTTATTCCGGCTCAGTAGTCGAATTTCTTAACCACGCAGCCAGCACGGCTGGACGGAGAGAAAATAAAGAGCGGATAAAAGACCGTGACCTGTCTAGGAAGTGTGCGGGTATGTCCAGTGCAATTTCCATGGCTTGCGGCAAGAAACCGTATTGTAGTCGGCTGCGTTATTGACGGGACAGATGCCGAAGGCAGAAGTGTTTTCGCATGCCTTACTCGTGAAAATGTTGTGGTTGTGTTGAATTTTATGTCGCGTAAGCAGCTAAGGCTATGATGCGCCAAGTACTCGTAAAAATAAAATGCAAGGCGCTTTCGTGTGCCTTCTGCAGGAATCTGAACAAAACGCAGTCTATCTAGGTTGCCTGGTTGGTCGTAAGTTAAGATGCACGAGCACAAAGAAAACAAAACGGTAATGTTGAGAATCGGAGAAATGTACAAGTGCTTCAGTTTCAAAGGGGAAGTTTTGGACAATCTCTCTCTCTCTCTCTCTCTCTCTCTCTATATATATATATATATATATATATATATATATATATATATATATTATTTCCCATTCGCTTCAGTGCGACTTAGGGGTGTTTGCGGACCTTAAGTTCGATGGTGACTCAAAGATTTAATGCTGAATTTGACATTTCTACGATAACTTGTCGCCGAGTATGTAACTATACTGGAAGAGGGAGGGAAGAGTGAACTTCTTCTAAGTTGATAAGGAATATGGGGATAACTTAAAGACAACGAAGAGTCAGTTTTGGTTCGTACCTGAAATTCGACTGATTTCTTCCAGTCCCCAAAGCATTCGTGAGAAGGCTGTTTCCACGTGAGATCGAACAAAAGATAGCCCGTCGACCTTTTATATTTATTTCAAATTTTTATGTATTGTTGCCTGATGACTGGAAAGAAGAAATGTCCAATTAGGTTTGCTACCAAAATTTGTTTTGAGGCAACGGGAATTAATAATTACGAAGAGGCGGAGTCCTGCGCGCTTATCTTCTTTGCTGTGTTGGTCAAATTTTTTGTGGATTACACAAAATATTTTATTATTAGGCAGCTGAAAACTATATAACTAATTATATACATGTTTATATTTGTATTCAGTTAATGTTCGCTTTTCTGCGTGGTGCAAATTCGGCCCAGGAAACAAAATTTTACCCATTTTGCAGGCCTTTTTTTTTTTCAAAAAAAGGCTTATGGCAGATCAAAAATAATTCCACTCTATGCTGGCAGCATAGGTATCTATCAAACAGCAAAAGCTTATATTTATATATGGTTTCAATAAGATACGATCACGCTAACTTCAAGAAAACGGCGGACTATTAAAATTTCTGAGGACAATTAAAGACATGCCCAATTTTTGATACTTTTTAAACTTAGTCTATCTATTCTTCTCTACATCAGCTTTAAAAATCATTAAAAATATGTTTCATATTTTTTTTTACTAGTAATTACAACCATTTCAATAAGGCCCTTGTGCAAGACATAAACACCACGCACGTCTGACATTCTACGGCATTTGTGAATCGCCCACGATTTTTATATTTTGGCATAATATTGTAACAGAGAGAAATATATTTATAAAGTGGATTGAGGATATATACATTGAGAGAGAACCAAGAAGCCAGGCAATGAGGGCCTAGCGTTCGACGCACTTCTCGTTCCACAAACGAGAGCGCCACTTTGTCCTCATCGTTCTCCACACGTAACATTATTGCATCTAGTCATGTTTTGTCTCGACGTTGCAAATTAGCTATGACAGACACAGCAGTCAATGATTCGGAATCAGTTTTGTACGCGTAGAGGTGCTGATGCGCCGCGGCATCGGGCACCAAACAGACATTTTTCGCAATCACTTTCACCATAAGGCAGATTACACAGAAAGACGATAAAGTTCATGAGCAAGCAACGTATTCGAAATAATGTTTAGTGAAATGGAAAAATTGTGAAATGGCATGGAGAACTGCCTCATTAAAACTGTTTTTGGACTGCATTCGTTCATTCGAATGATTCCACAGCGCACATTATTTTCATTCCTGTACACACAGTTTCTTCCATGCAGTCCCGGCTATTCGAGCCGGCATGAAGTGTGAGCAGCAGATCGAACGCGCGGCAAAAGATCCAGTTTAGGCCGTCTGGATGCTGTAATCTGATATATAAGGGCCAGCATCCGGTTACCAATAGTATTTTGTTTTTTTTTGGCATTCGATACCTCGCTTTGCCGCTGGAGCGCCACTTTCATTCCTTCCACTGGTGGCATCTGGCTGGCGCAGCAGTTTCTCATGCGGCAGTGGCTGTCGCCCGCGCTGGTGAAGCGGCCGCTCAAAGCTCCCCGATAGTGCTCTCATCTCGCTTCCTTCACCTCCTTGTTATCGGCGTCCGCTTGCGGTGCGAACAAAGCGCGGATAGTATAGTGAAACTCCAGTACACGTGCGTTGAAGATCTGCCCGAGAGGTACTACTGCTTCGAACTCTGTCGGTCACAAGACGCGAAAATGAGCTCACGCTACGCCGCCTCTTAAAGCCAACGTCGGGGGTGAGCATACCCTCGCACTCACAGCGGCACCGGTCACCATATCATCTCAGAATTAACTTCTTCAGTTCCTTCGACATCTTTTCTGTACTGTTGGGCATTTTTTAAAAAAGCTGAAATCCAATCCTGCTTGCGTTATCTACGCTTAGCGGGCAAGATGTCGGATCTACAACAATTGCAAATTCTTCTGTAAGGGTCGTTTTGCACTGGCCGTAATAACTAGTGCATCAATATTATGCAATATGTCTTAATAATATTGAAAGCTGACTTGAAGGAGAATACCCAGACAAAGTTTAAGAAATATAAAAATGCTATTTTTAATTGCCCTCAGAAAGTTTTATCGACATGGTGAAGATGATTGCGAAAAACGTCTGTGTGGTGCCCGATGCCGCAGCGCATCAGGAACTCTACGCTTACACAACTAATTCCAAATCATTCACTGCTGTGTCTGTCACATCTAATTTGTAACGTCGTCGCAAAAAATGACGATGCAATATTGTTACGGGTGAAGAACGGTGAAGAGGAAGTGGCCCGCTCGTTTGTGAAAAAAGAGAAGATGCGTCGAACGCTAGGCCTTCATTTTCTGGCTCCTTGATTGTCTCTCAATGTTCGATCTTTAATCCTCTTTTGTAAATACATTTTCCTCTGTTACAATATTATGCCAAAATTTAAAAATTGTGGGCGATCCACAGATGCCGTAGAATCTTCAGATGTGCGTGGTACCAATGTCTTGCACAAGAGCCCTATTGAAGTGGCCGTAATTCCTAGTGCAGTAAAATTATGGAACATGTTCTTAATGGGTTTGAAATATTATGTAGAGGAGAAAAGACGGAAAAAGTTTTAAAAATATAAAATTGGGGTTTTCTTTGTCCTTAGAAAGTTTTATTGTTCGCGGTTTTCTTGAAATCAGCGCGATCTTATCTCTTTATTGAAACTTTATATCAGTAGAAGCTTTTGCTGCTTGATAGATAACTATACTGAGAAGATAATATGAAATTATTGTTGCTCCCCCATAAGGAGTTTTTTAAATAAAGGCCTGCAAGTAGGTAAAAGTTCGTTTCTTGGGCCAAATTTGAGAAAGTTTGTAAAAGCATCTCCATTACGCAGGAAAGCAAAAACTAATTGAATACCAAGAACAACATGCATTTACATACTCAAACAATTTTCAGCTACCAAACATTAACATATTTTTACGTGGCGGCAAGCCGATGATAAGAGAAGGGCAAAGGACAGAGAGAAGATGTTGGATGACCGTGAGATAACGTTTAATGAATGGTTGGCGGGCCTAGCACGAGCGCTCCTGCCCGCGCCACTGCCCGCTTCTTCCTCCTTGCGCGTAACATAACTCGCGGCCAACGAGCGAGCGTCCCGATCATGGACGAGGAAGTTTACTGATGTTGATGAGTACATGACATGATATGGGCGTGTCTGGATGCTTGAAGAAGAAGGAAGAGTAGAACGGCTTGCCGGCACGACGATTCCCGATGAACCTTGGCCCAGGACACACTCGGGCCACGCGTTCCCACGACTCGATGGCGGAGGCCAAGGCACGCACCGCTTGGCATAGGCAGGGGAGGATGCCTTGAAGTGTAGCGGTGTCTTAGGTCGTGGGGTCTTTGGTCGGTACATCTGGTCAGTGGGGTAACATATGGTCGTGCGGGTCTCTTCTTGTGTCTTGTGGTCATGTGTGGCGTCTCGGGTCAGTCTCTCCTTCGTCGTGTCTTATTGTCGGGGTGGGGGGATGGGGCCGAGGAACGGCAAGGTCTTGCTGGGTCCGGCAGGCTGGGGAACAGCCACGCGATGTCTCCTTCAGCCGAAGGTGCAAGACGTTGCAGGGCACCGAAGCTCCGGGCCAGGATGAGAGCGTGCTGATGAAGCTCCCCGCACCTCCACCAAATGTTACGTGGCGGCAAGCCGATGAGAACAGGAGAACAGAGGACAGAGAGAAGATGATGGATGACCGTGTGATGACGTGTAATGAATGGTTGGCGGGCCTAGCACGAGCGCTCCTGCCCGCGCCTCTGACCGCTTCTTCCTCCTTGCGCGTCCGTA
Organism: Amblyomma maculatum; assembly: GCF_055883805.1. NCBI lineage: Eukaryota > Metazoa > Arthropoda > Arachnida > Ixodida > Ixodidae > Amblyomma > Amblyomma maculatum. The sequence continues at coordinate 95,267,549 of NC_139349.1, read as the reverse complement.
ACAATATTTTATGTAATTCATAACCAAAGTTGGCCGAAAGAGTAAAGAAGATAAGCGCAGCACTGTAGTCTTCGTCGTTAATTCCCTGTGGCCCGAAAAACATTTTCACAGCAAAATCAATTGGATACCTCTTCTTTCCAGTAATCAGCAACAATATATAAAATTTTCAATCAATCAATCAATAAATCCGAGTGCCTAAACCTAAGCGCGCGGCAAAACTTGCCAATCAGCTGCGGTCGCTCAAACGTTAATCATCAAAATTGTTTCGCGTCTGAGTGGCTAAGCCGCTAAGAACCCAACGCTGTGCTGGCAACTCCGCAGGCGCAACAAATACATACGTTGTCATCTTTCCGCCATGCCGATGCATGTTTTTATTTTGGATTCATACATGCGCTCGCTTGCTTCCAGTTTTTAGTGTCTGCCAATTTAGCAGTTTGTTTTTCCTCGCTCCACAGTTACGCGCAATAAATGTCGATGACTTTGTTGGAAGTTTGTACCCAACAGAGACGTGACACCGATGGGAGAAGCACCGTTGGATTGCAAAGTTGTGATTTATGACGGTGTTTGCCGCTTTTCTGGCTAGAGCCTCTGAGCTGTAGCACTCCGCATAGCGAAAGGCGCAGAGGGACGTGAGGCTGGGCTGGAAATATTTAAAGGAAAGGCATTGACATTTGTTGCGCCTAACTGTGAAGCGAAGTAATCAAAGTGGTTTGCTCGCAGCGCCTAAACGTTGGAAGCCAGCAAGCGCATGCAAGAATCCAGGATAAAAACGTGCGTCGTGCAGCGGTAAGATGATGAATTATGTATTTATTGCTCCTGCGGAGTTTCAAGCACCGCTTTGGGGTCTTAGCGACTTAGCCACTGCAACGCGAAACAACTTTAACGATTATTGCTTGAGCGGCCGCTGCAGTTTGGCACGTTTCGCAGCGCGCGTCGTTTTTGCGGCGCTCGGAGGCACCACTGCGCTTCGGATAAAGTCATGTTAGCTTCGGCTAGGTGTAAGCACCATTGTGAGCCGTCCTTGCGAATAAAGCGACAGTGCGAATGAAACACTACTATTTGTGTAGGCAGCGCGGCTCCCTCTTCCTCGCCCGCCTGAAAGAAACTCGGACGATTGCAGGCGCAGTATGTGACGGCAGCACAAGTGACTTGCCCCCCAGCCGCTCGCAGCTCTTCGCAGTGAGCTCCATAATTGTGACAAAGGCTGTACAAAGGATAGTGTTAAGAAGCCATAAATAGAACAGGAAATTACGCAAGGAATTCGAAGATACGGGCAATGTAGGAGTAGACGCGATAATTCACGAGTGGTTATCGGATGTCATAGCATGACCTATATATGTCATCCTTCCTATATAAAGAACGTGCATGCTGCGTTGCAGGTGTCGATCGGCTGGGTCCTTGCGCTGGCCAATCTCCGCAAGATGCATGACGGCTCTGGAGGCGAACAAGTTTACGACCGAGGTGAAGAATTCATGAAACTCTGTTTCGACGGGAGATCCCCAAACGACGAAGCTGGAGTCAGAGCCTTGAAAGAGGCTTTGAGCAGCGGTGACTTGGCTTTCCTGTCTCCGCAGCAGTACAGCGTCGCTCCCAGCTACGCTAGCCTCATAGAAAAGCTCGTAGTTCTCTCGGGCAAGTGGCTGGTTCCTCTGTGGCTTCGCGTAGAGCTACTGCCATTCCGTGGCGCCGACGACGCTCCTCTTGTTGTACTGTCGCCCGAGCCATTAGTCCTTGCCTTTCGTCAGCTACACTTAATTATGACCTCCTCGAGAGGGATGTACGAGGAGTATGTGGAGTCATTCGTGCACACTCTCTATGACGACGGCAAAGCGGTCACGGCTGACTACCTGAAGTTCCTCCGAGAGGACAGCGTGACGGTAGAGGTGAGTAGCCAATTCAATGTCTGCAATTGGTTCTAGTACAGAGGGGTAGTTAATGCGACTTGATAATGTGGAATGTTAGGGAAATCCCCGAAGACATTGGAGGACTAATGGGAAGGGGAGCGATAGCGCCACTCAGGCTGTGTGGCCGTGTGTACGTACATTCACATGCTGAGTTTATATTGTTTTTTTTTTATGACGTAGCGGAGGCAGCGGTAATGGGGAGCGGCTACTGCTTTCTTCAGTTATAAGCAAAAGTGGATTGAAATTCTGCGCATTTCAGATTAGGTGCGGCGGATATATGCCGGGAGCTCCCTCAGTGGAAAAGGGCAAGGTCTATTAACATGCCGCAGAGCATCATAGTAAAACGTTTGGAGATTGATTGAATTAGGGATCATCCTGATTCTCCAGGACAGACGGCGAAGCCCTTCTTTTCTGATCTAATTGATTTTTCTGTCCGGCATCAATTAGTGTACAGAATATGAGAAGTAAATTGATCAATGACGAAGCATACGCTAAGAGAAGTCATTCGTGGTGATGACCTGAAAGGAGTTGGTTTATATACTACAAAACAAAACAAGAGATAGTTGTCATAGGAAACAACATTTAGCCATTGGTTAGAATATGGTGATTGAGCAGAGTTGTCTAAGTCCGTTATTCAGGATACGTTCAAACCATATGAAGATCACCAGTGATATCTTACTCGCAAACACGTCATAAAGAATATGTGGCGTTTTGCTGTGATGCTTTCGGACTAATACGTAGGCCATGACGAGGCGTTTATCGAAATGCAGTCGAGCGTGCGCGCATGGCCTGCGCTAGAAGACGTTTTACTCGCTGTAATTGCGTCTCTTGAATCTCGCCGCTTCGTCCATCTCGCGTTGCCAATGCTCAGCCAGGATAAATACCTGAATAAAGTGTCGTGTGACCAGCGTGCTTTATCCGTACTTAATAGAATGCAACTTTACAGTGTGCACCTAAATAAAGTATATAAGCGATAAGCCGTGCCCAAACTTGATGAATCTGAAGCCAAGCTCATGAACCATGAATGCATACAAAGGCAAGTCAGCCGTTCGTTTGTACTTTTGCAATTGTGTTGTTCATATTTAAGATCGTTGGGTTATTTCCAGCACTGATGTACTTCCATATTGTGTGCCCACCCTGCGAAGCTCTTGTAAAAGATCGCAGTATCAATAAATAAATAATAACCGCTATGGCACACTTTCCTTTGTAGTATTTATACTTAATCAGTGTATGCTTAAAAATAACGCTTAATTAGGAAAGGTTTTAGCAGTGATTTATCAGAGATTTGGTTTTCTTACAAGGAACTTAATTTGCGGGGGTTATGCCAATGTTATATTACATTTTACTGAATAAAATAAATAAGTACAGCAAACGAGGGAGGGTTTTCCTTCTGACCGGAGCTTCAACATAGGCACCTCTCCACGTCGTCAGTCACGTGTCTAATTACCTCCCCTCGGCGTCAACTTTTTTTTTGGGAATCCATTCTGCTCTTGTAACATACTGAAGGGAAATTAAAATTGCTGCATGAGCATTCTCTGGTAGCAGGGATTGTTTTAGTGGTAATGATTTGGTTTAGGGAGTTTAACGTCCCACAGTGATTCAGGATGTGAGAGACGCCATTGGTAATGAGAGGGCACCCCACGCCCCTATCTAGCAGGTGATACAATATGGACACAATGAGGAGGCTTTTTGCGGTCATGTCATTTGCATCTAGCGCTTTAGTCGCTGGAGTTCTATTACGCTGTGTCTATATACTTTTAACTCAAGAGTTCCTTTTATGGAGGAAGAATGGCCCAATGTCCCAGGGCCGAGTGTACACCGCTTTGCATGAAGCTGTGACGTACAAGGACTGGACGGCCGTGCACGGAAGGTTGACCGACCTGAAGAAGTTTATACCGAAGTTGTCAGGGGAAGATTGGGCAGCTGCCTTGCGCAAGGCATGCGACGGCACCGTCCAAGGAGAGGTAAAGGCTCGTGCTTTAACTTTTCGTAAATTTCCTGTGATAACACAAGAACACAGTTTTATTTAAGTGAGCACATAGAATATGTGAAGTGGTGAACTTTGTAACTTTTGGTATTATTTTTAGCAGAGAGACCAACTAGTATCGTCGTCATATAATTTCCTGCGCACGTGTCCTTTCCCCACTAAGTCGCAACACACAGCAATTTTGTAGGGGGGGGGGGGTGTAGAACTGTAGATTATTAAACCATTAATAAATGCCACTTTGAAATACAACTGTCAATATGGCAATAATAATGTACCTTGGTTGATTTTGGCCAAGGATAATGAACGCTAGCAATTAGGAGCAATTAGGAGGAAGCCCTCATACAAACATTAAAAACCGCTGAAAAATCAGCTGCGTGCCAATGCGGGCATCCCCTCCCCCCCCCCCCCCCCTCCCACGTACGCCCTCTTCCGGCCAACATGACACGTGACAACCACAGTGGCAGGCGCCTTGTGCGGGTGGAGCCACTGGCCCGTCACTATGGGAACAAACACGGAATATGCTACGTGGACGCCTCCGGCCCTCACCATGGGGGTGGTACACAGCCGCAGTCGTCCATCAAAAAATCACGGTGAATGGCCTAACGTACCGAGCTCAAGACAACACATGCGGAAGAAGTTGCCATCGCGTTAGCCGCCGCAGACAAGGACTCACGAGTCATCATCGCCGACTCGAGAGGGGCCTGCAGAAATATTAAACAGGGGTACATTCCTCTCTTTGTGCCCGCATCCTTCAAAACAGTGACTACCTCGGGGCCCCCACGTCTCGAACGATTGTATGGGCTGTAGGTCACATGGGCCTCGAAGGCAATGAAACGGCAGACGCCGCCGCCCGCGCGCTCTCTCCGGGCAACGCCTTCAGACCCTTATGATACGGATCTCGGACCCAATCCGGCTCTCACTTTTCGAGAAATTACTGAATTATTTCAATTCGGCCATGCAATTTATCCTAAGCCTTGTAAGGGCCTTACAAAGGTGGAGGAACGCACACTCCTCCGCCTTTATACCAAAACGCTGTTGTGCCGGCAGTTTTAAAACACTTTGACCTGCCTGTACAGGAAAGTGCCCGCACTGCGCGGAGACGTCTTCGGACATCTTCCACATGGTGTGGGCATGCCAATCAACCCCAAACCTCGCCCGCAAACCCAACCCCACCCGGGAGGACTGGGAGGCAGCCCTGCTCGGCTGCTCCGACCTGGCAAGCCAGAAGGCCCTGGTCCACCGAGCCCGAGCCGCAGCGGTCGCCAATGGGCTCCTGTAATGAGGAGCCCACCTAGTGTATGCGTGAGGTTGCCCCGGCTACCTCAAGCTTCCTCCAAATAAAGTTTTTCACAAACTCACACACACACACACACACACACACACACACACACACACACACACACACACACACACACACACACACACACACACACACACACACACACACACACACACACACACACACACACACACACACACACACACACACACACACACACACACACACACACACACACACACACACACACACACACACACACACACACACACACACACACACACACACACACACACACACACACACACCCTTCCTCCGGAGGTGGTTACGAGGGACAACGGCGACGACGACGCGATACCCAGGAACAGGCGCCAAAGAGTTTAATGCTGAAACGATGCCATTCGATACATTTTTTGAAAAGCGGAGTTTTTTTTTTACCGTGGTGAACTAGCTGTATATACGCAAACTACATCAAAATATGATGCTTTTCTTTGTGAGTCTGTGAAATCTCTGTTACTGTGCATGTTAACCTGCAGTTCGGTGTGGGCGCTAGCATATTTCATGAATTCTTATCTTTGCAGTGTGTTGTACCATTTGCGGTCACGTCTTCCTCTTGAGCTCTGAAGCGTGCCTTTCATAATTGCTTGACAGGAATGGATATCTGTCACTTGTTTCTGTGAACACCTGAATCGCGCCGTAAGGAAAGGAAGGACGGTGGGAGTGAAAGTCCACTTGAGCTCTGAAGCGTGCCTTTCATAACTGGTTCAGGAATAGAAAGGCGCAGTATCTCCCGAATTTGTTTTTGTGGACATCCCTTACGGCGCGGCGCGATTCAGGTGTTAAATTAAATTGGTTCACAGGAAGGGAAAGGCGCAGTAACTGTCACACTTGCTCTGTGGACACCCGAACCGCGCCGTAAGGGAAGGGAGGAAGGTGGGAATGAAAGTGGAAAGGGAGAAGGAGGAGCCGTAGTGGAGGGCTACGGAGTAATTTCGACCACCTGGGGATCTTTAACGTGCGCTGACATCGCACAGCACACGGACGCCACTTCGTTTCGCCTCCATCGAAACGCAGAACCCGACCGCGGCGGCTGCGTTTCGATGGAGGCGAAACGAAGTGGCGTCCGTGTGCTGTGCGATGTCAGCGCACGTTAAAGATCCCCAGGTGGTCGAAATTACTCCGTAGCCCTCCACTACGGCTCCTCCTTCTCCCTTTCCACTTTCATTCCCACCTTCCTCCCTTCCCTTACGGCGCGGTTCGGGTGTCCACAGAGCAAGTGTGACAGTTACTGCGCCTTTCCCTTCCTGTGAACCAATTTAATTTAACACCTGAATCGCGCCGCGCCGTAAGGGAAGGAAGGAAGGTGGGAGTGAAAGTGGAGCTGGTTAAGAGGGACAACGCCGACGGCGACGACAACGCGAAACCCAGAAACGGGCACGAAAGAGCTGCGCTCTAAAAATGAAATTCAAGAACTACACAAAACGTAGGGCGAACCTCAGTGTCGCACTCAATTCATCGAGTTGGCAATCGCACAGATTATTCTGACAATGGACCAAACGGTGCTGAGGTTCTTACAATCACAGTAAATTACTCATCATACTGTATAAATCGAGACACATCGCATATACTTTTAGAGAGGTTGCACCTTGCTCGGCTGCAGAAGTGCGTCATAGAACGAAAAAGTGCCTTGCTTAGTCTCGATAGTCTGCCGCTGCGATAGGCTCACGAAGACCGTTCTGACGTTAAGGGTGCCAATTTCTTTTATATTCCTGCAAAGATGAGCCTCACCTGACCCGATGCACTGTCACCTCTTGCTCTGTCGGGTGCCAAATGGCGACATGTTGATATTTCTGATATACCGAATTTTCGATGTTCCCCTTAAGCTTGCCTTTTCATGTTTGGTGAGCATGGTATCAGGATAGTGTGAAATAATACGGAAAATATGGTTTAATGATATCAGTGAAAAAGAGTTCAATCATATCACTGTTGCAGTGCAGTTTGTCTTCATCACAAGTTTCATGCATACGTACTTTGTCAGGAACACTTCATTAGGTACCTGTTCACTTTTCTTATGAAGCACTGGCCACCCTATCGGATTCTACCGCCACCTTTTCAGAGTCATTCCTTCGAACACGGGCGACTAGAACGGCCTTCCCCACGACATCGCTTGTCCCTAGACATTCCGTAAAAGCGTTGTCATGCAACATGGATAAAGAAAATATTTATTTTATTTCCGCATAAGCTGTTATCAAGTATACCCCTAACGGAGACTTCGTTTAGGCATACGCGCTGTGACGAATGTTGCCAGCCGCTGGAAATTAGGTCGCAACCAGTGCAAAACGTGAAGAACAAGCACATTTTCCTGGTTGCTTCTTGCTCTTTATATACATATAATGCGGGTATTTTCGTCGTAGCTTATATGGTGGCTTCAAGTGCGTCATTTCACTCATTAAAAAAAATGTACTGGCTGCTTTGTCGGTAGTGCGACGTGCCCCTAACCACTGGTCACGAGACAGAATTTTAGTTGGTCTTACTGTTTCTTGTTTTCTTGTAATATGTTCGCTCGGAGCTTCAAGTTAAGAATAAAAGATAAAATTATCCTTAGGCTCTTGGCATTCTAACACAACAACGGTAAATCTGACTTATGCAGTAAAGCCGGTGTAAGCATAGGCGTTGTATTCCGTGAGCAAAGATTGTTAGTTGGGGCATTTTTGGCGGCTTGTTGGATCATACCTTCAAAACATTGTAGCGCAACAAAAGACGACGCAACGCAGTTGTTCGTTTCTTAACTTTGTCCTCGTCTTTTGTTGTGCTACATAGTTTTGAAAAAAGGTTCATGAAGTCGCAGCCATATGATCTTATTTAGAAATTTTGGTGCCTCACGTCGCTCACATTAAACGTTGCTTATCATGTGCAATGAAAGTGACTGAGATATGACATGAAATGCGAATTAAAAGCCTGCGCACGTCTCAAAGATCTTGTAATTTGATTTGCGTAAAGAAAAATGAGACACTTGTGCGGCTTAGCGAAAAGCACGGTATATATTTATGTCTAATAGTCTCTCACGCAAAGCTGTAATTTGCGACTGAATGTTTACGAGAATGTGTGCAATTTCAGAGGAACACGGTCTCCTATATGGTCTCGCGCTTAAGGGGGAAGTGTGCGCCTCGTTTTCCCTTTGAGGAGCCGGTTTTGCGTTTGGCTCCTTTCAGGCACCCGAGGCTACTTTTGGTGGGTACGCGGAGACACAAGTTGGCATTTAAGCATAATGACATTCATACTGACAGAACAGTAAAAAGAACGGCTTGATGATAAAAGGCAAAAAGAGGGCAGGAAGATCAGATTACCGATATCAAATGAAATGGACAAGAACAGAGGAGAAACTTAGTCCACGACCAAAAAGACCTATCGAAGACGGAGATAAGTTCTTTTCTCGATAATTCGACTAGCGAATTGAGGCTCGCTTGTTAATCCTATTATACCCTCAGGCCTAACGTGTCGCTCACTGCCACATGCTGATCAATTAATTTCGGAAGTCAGCCAAAGCGGTAACGACATTACTGCGGCGTTTATGATGACATTTACGCCTTCATTTGCGAGCAGCTGTAAAGCTGTCGACATTCGGTGGCTGTTTATATCTTTCAATGTCCACATCGGAAATGCGATGGTATTACCTTAGTTGCTGTTTCCTTATTTGAGCAAAGTAACCTATTATCTTGGCAAAACCAGGCCATTAAGTTTCCCCGTGAAACCATTTGAGCGTAAGCGAACTCACGTCTCTTCTACCGCAGCGGCCTGTCATCGTGGCGGCTAGACACTCTGTGCACGCCAAGAGCCGTGTGCATCTGGAGTCCATGGCCAGGCTTATGACGCAGTTTTCGGCGTTGGACCTACTGCACCACACGGCTTGGTGGTTCATCCAGCAGATCGGCACTCTTACGAGCAACGCCCTCTTCGAAGGATTTGTGAAGCGTAACGGCGAATTTGGGCGTACTGTCCAGGTAGTCGCTTGCGCCTTCCAGGTAACTGGGCTACTGATGACTAATTTGTATCAAGGATATAAGTTTATCGGAGGAAACGAGAAGATTGGTATCTAAAGATGTCGCTACTTACGACCCATGTTTGCGCACAACACCTTTGCTTGACTTAGGAACGTAGCCAACTTTGACTCTATAACGTTCTAGTATTTGACGCTTTATTAACGACCGACGTCAGCTGTACTTAATCAAAAAAGGGGTACTGCTGGCCGTGGAAAGTGGCACTATAATTTATCTTATGCTAAGTGCTGAAATGCCCATGTTTGAAGTTTTGCACAGCTCCTTGTCAATCACCTGCAGCATATCTAACGACTCAGTAACATCGACAAAGCTCAAATACGGACTCTGGAGGTGGAATATTGACGAAATGAGGACAGCAACAGGCGATGTAATTCAGGAAATAATTTTATGTTCTGCCCATTAAGCCAATAAGTTGAAGCTGCGCGTCTATAAAAAAGAACATTATAATGTATGAATCCACCGTACGTGACTCAATAAAGGGCGGAAAGAGCCAAATTCTTTTGATATCCTAGGAAAAATGCTTCCTGCTTGCGGCAAAATTCCAGCTGTCCTCAGATTATGCCTTCTGTGAGGAAAACACCTGCAGGCGTGACAGCTCGCGGTATACCCTTATCAATGCGGACAATTGTGGCAGATGGAAGTCCTGCAGAAAATGATAGACGCCGGATCCTTCTGACAAGTATTGTTTAACTGCTATGACCACATCCCTCCCGGGGGCTGAACCGTAAGTCTTTTAACGCGATGCGTTTAAGGCTGATTTATGCAGAAATTACGGCATCTGTATTCTCGGCGTCGCCGACGTTGTGAGCGATAAATAATAATAATAATAATAATAATAATAATAATAATAATAATAATAATAATAATAATAATAATAATAATAATAATAATAATAATAATAATAATAATAATAATAATAATAATAATAATAATAATAATAATAATAATAATAATAATCAATCTTTATTTATTGCGCGCAGGAACGATCATATGGTCTTCGTGATGCAGCACAAAAAAAAAGAAAAAAAGGAAAATGCACAAACAAGTTTGCATACACAGAGAGAACACAAAATAACAACACATGAAATGAAACTGAGACGAAAAGTGTCACGGAAAGAAAGCAATCAATGAGTACCATCTCTTATATACACAGTGAGAGAATTGTTGAGCACATCACGAAAGAAAAAAAAAAGGGGGACCGTAGATAGAGAGAAAAAAACAACAACTACAAATAACTAACATTGATTATGGTAATATAGAAATATGCATAAAATAAACAACCATTCCAGGCGCAACAAGTGCGTAGTACTTAAAACACAGGTTAGAAATACAGGAAAATACAATAAAGAAATATAATGGAATGCGAGTTTATTCGAATATAAAGTTTAAAGTTAAAATATCAATAAGATACGGATAAAAAGCAGTTCAAGATACAGACAGCATTGAACTGGAGAAAAAGCAAAATTGAGGTAAATACAATATTTGAGGCTAGAAAATGGGAGTTATACGTGATAAAGCACTATTTAGAATACAACGCTACGTACATCCAAAATAAATGAACAGAGCGAGTTTTGGAAAATGTCAAGGTGAGGACAAAAAGAGTTAAATAACCACTGCATTCTTCCAGAGGGGAATGGGAATGAAGAGACGGAGAAACTTGAAATGGTCTGAATTCCCTCATGCTCTTTCGCGGAACGTGCAGATGGATGTACTCTAAGAACTGAGGGCACATAATGTGGCCGTGAAGGAGCTTGTACAGAAAAATTATATCTACTCTGACACGACGGCAGTTAAGAGAAGGAAGATTCAGTGGGGTACTCTTGGTGGAGCGAGAGGAGGAAGTTGTGGAAGGAAAGCGATATCAAAATATCCGTAAACATTTTTGCTGTACTCTGTCAACCTTGTTCCAGTTCGATTTACAAGTGCATATTTATATTTATTATTATTATTATTATTATTAATAATAATAATAATAATAAAAAACCAATCAATCAATCAATCAACCTTTATTTAATGTGCGCAGGAACAACCATGTGGTCTTCGTGCCGCAGCACAAATAATAATAATAATAATAATGGTTCACAGGAAGGGAAAGGCGCAGTATCTGTCACGCTTTGTGGACACCTGAACCGCGCCGTAAGGGAAGGAAGGAAACTGGCGTTGCTTTGGCAGCTGGCAAAGCCGAACGGTGATACGTCCATGTGTTGCGTGACGGTACAACTTGACATGCTGTCACAAAGACTGAAGGAGCTGTCAATTCAGGTTTCTCATTAGAAATGGGAACACAACGAGAATTGTGCACTTGCTCTGAGCAACTCGGCGTAGAAATGCGGTAAGCGGACTTCGTTCTGGAAGGAAAAAATGGTGCTCGGAGCCCTGGCGTAGACGTGATACATTTACGCATGAGTTGCATATTCACGTGACTGGAACGCCCTTTCGTGAATAAAGTTTACGTGACAGGCTATGGGGACAACGCCTGTCCCAGATTTTGCGTTTCATGAGCCATATAAGGCTTTCGCCTTTATAATACGCCCAGAGGCCGATAATCACTCTTTTGTGGGCGCACGTTCTTCCAGGTTGCCATCACCTACAACGTGATGTTCGCTGCCGCTACCTACGCTGGAATGAGTGTCATGGAGACTGGAAGCATAACGGGTACCCTCGATCTTATTCAATCCTTGGCCTTGAAGAAGATGGCGCATGTGGCGCGCCTCAAGGGCACAATCCGCGATGCCCTCGTCCGGGAACTGACACATACAAGAGGTGTTTTGTGGCCGCCCAGGACACAGAGCCTTCCCGGAGGGCTTCAGCAAATTTACGGCGACAGAGTCGACAACAGCAAGGGCTTCTTCGGGCACTGGCTGTCCAGCCGCAAGCAGCTCCAGATCGCCCTAAAGACTATGTGAGGGAAATCGCAATGAGACTGCTTGCCAAGCCCTTTGATGGCGCAAATGATCCTGTCTTAATAGCCCTTCTCTTCATTCTGCTAGAACTGCGTATATTATGCGAGATATATATTGCAATTTATAAGTACTTTGGCTCCCGTATTATACGGCCAAACACATGCCTTGCCAAATAATTACGTTTATACAACGTCAGCCAAATCATGGAAACAAGATACAGAATAATTGCTAACTAGCGTGCACTATTGATGCTAAATCATAATGGTAGTAATATGTTTACCAGCGACCATTAATATCAAGTTCTCGTCAGAGAATATGTGATGAAAGCTAGTAAAAAAGCCGAGGATAACTGAAGAATGTTTGTATTTAATAATTGGCTCATATGAATGGAAAGGCGCAGTATCTGTCACACTTGCTCTGTGGACACTTGAACCGCGCCAAAATGCTTCTATTTAAAACAAAGATCTATGAGCTCCAATTAATGAATTCTTATTGATGCTCACTTCATTTAGAATTCACATCTGCACGCATATACCATCACTGCCGCAGCTTTTACCTACAAGCAGACTCATCTGTAGTGGTACTTCCTGTCCCACCATCGCTGTAATGTCATCTACAGCACAAAAAAACAAACAAATGTAACTTACCCATGATAAAGTTTCCCTGTCTAATGTTACTAATGGACTGGTGCGCGTTGTTAGAAATGTCAGAAATGTGCAGCTTGACGGGCATCGATGTTGACACCCGGGGGATATAAACAGCAGTGTTAATGTATTTTATTGCGCTTGGGTTGCTGCTCATTAATGACTGCGACTTCAAATTATGTCGACCGATCACAGAGATTTCGGCTTCGAAGGCCACCCGTATAAAAGTTCTGTGAATAAGCCCGAATTCAACGAAATTAGTGCATCATCGTTAACACAGTCAGAAATGAACGGACTGCCTTCACAGGCTCCTCTAGGCAGACAACTACCGATGGAGTTGCGAAAATCAGCCCAGTGACGAGTAGTGAAGGTAATTAGTATTTGCGCGTACAAATCACCTGCATACTTATCTCCACCTGTAAAGTGTTTCTACGAAGCTGAAGAACCTGAATACGAATAAGACGAAGCATGAAGTGGCAACTGTTTGCTGACGACTTTGGTTTACTAAAGTTTGCGTTTGCAAAAAAAATACCAAAATGAGGATTAGATGTGCAAAAGCCAGGAAAGTTCCTTGTCTCTTTCAAAGAAAGAGTGACACTGATGAAGTAGATCGTTATCCGACTAAGTGAGGTTTGAACTCGTAGCAGGGCGTGTTTCGATGCTTTGATAACGTTTTGTTTTCCTGGGGGACGCGGGGTTGCCTTATCAGTTCTTATTTGGTAAATTAGGAAAACTATCTTAATTAGTAATTAGTTAATTACAAGAAAAAATTTCCTGTGCTGCCCCAAATCGCTCGCAGCTGTGTACAAGTTATATCTCTGGCCTACCTCAAACGTTTCATTTTTTAACGCTTGGCTAATGTTAATTTGGACGACCTGTTATGCTGCTGCTTACTGCTACTACTATACCGTGGCCCCGCCGGGGTGGTGCAGTGGTAAGACGCCCGACCTGTACCGTAGTACCCGGGTTCGAACCCGACCTCGGCGGCTGCGTTTCGATGGAGGCGAAACGAAGAGGCGTCGTGTGCTGTGCCACGGCCGCTCGATGGAAGAGCACTGGTGCACTTCCATCGAGCGGCCGTGGCTGTGCGATGTCAGCGCACGTTAAAGACCTCCAGGTGATCAAAATTACTCCGTAGCCCTCCACTACGGCTCCCCTTTCTCTCTTTCCACTCTCACTCCCACCTTCCTCCCCTCCCTTACGCAACACCACCTAGACGAACTTAAGGCCTCTGCGCTGAGAGCTGACGTCACAGCAACGTCACAAGGATGAGGCCGGTGTCGCGACGCGGCTCTGCTCAACCAACACCACCGCGCGCCAAAGAACGCCACACGACAGGAGCGTTCCTGCCTTCTGCAATTACACACTGGAACGCTCGCCAAGGAACGCCACGCGACAGGAGCGATGTTGCGTCCAAACGCCAATGCTGTTGGGAGAACAGGACAACTAGCGTGACGTAGACGGCTGGGAGAGGAAGATGTGAGCAGGCCTTATAAAAGTCGAGAAAGTGTTGCTCTGCTCCTCTGCCGTGGAAGTCGCGACGGGGGGCGAGAAACCGGTCTGCTCAAGCATGCCTTCCTTGAATTCCTAGAGGGGAATCCGGGAAGCCACTGCACGTGGCTCCGGCAGGAGCGATCAGTCGCCTTTCGTGTCCGATGGTGTGCTCACGGCTTATTTGGCTGCCGTCTATTTCTTCTGTGCGCGAGTGCTGTGATGACGCTTCGACATTAACGCAAAAATTCCGAACAAATGTTGTGTGCCTCAGTGCCGAGGTAGCCATAAAACGGGACCAAAGGTTCATGTGTTTAAGTTCCCGCAAGATAAAGTGCTGCAGCAATCGTGGATACGTGCCATTCCACGGAAAAAATTCGTCCCTTCTGAGCATTCCAGGGTAAGAGATGAATAATTTTTCCATTCGTTCTCTTTTGTAGCTTGAAACTGTAGCACCACCAAACTTTCAAAACATTTTTGGTACCTTCTATATGTGTATTTAATATTTGATCACGTGTTCTTATTTGTAGCAGGCTGTTACTTATATTAGGCACATTTCTTTTTTAGGTCTGTGAGCATCACTTCACAGACGACGGCATCGTACGAGAGGCGTCATATGTCGACGATGCTACAGGTCGAGTGACGACAGCAGAGTTGTCGCATCTGCGCCTTCGGTCAGGTGCAATTCCATCATTATTTCCAGGCTGCCCTAGTTACCTATCAAGCACAAAGACTGTAAGAGAGGAGCCAGAGGCGAAGCGAACACGCCTGGAAGTTGCTTCAATGCAAAGAGTAATTTCTCAGTCAATTCAGACATTTCGCAATGCCGAGGAAGCGGACAAAATCAACTCCTTAAGGGATTTTGCTAACGAAGTCAGAAGCCATAAGTCACAGTTCTGGAAATAATTGAGGCCAGTGAGCGTCTCATGTTGGTGCACATCGTAGAGGACGAAGCTCCGTGGATTAAATATTCAATTGTAATAAAATCAGACCTCAGTATCACACTGTTCTTTGTGAAGAAGCCGCTCACAAGACTGGGCCCTAACTTGCCCATTCCGAGTGCAGCCAGAAGCAAAAGAGAAATAATAGAACTCCTCCAAAACGTTGAGAATTGGGACAAGAGTTTAAATTCAAATTCTGCCGATGCAAACGAAGACATCGGGCACACTATTCGTCTGCTGCTGAACAAGTTTTCCACGACACCAGCCGACGACAAAGCCAAGATTCATCAGATTTTGACACCTGCGAAGATGGGCACACAGTTGAGCTTCTGTTGAAGCATGTGTTGTGGAGCAGTACAAACATTCTGCTCAAAAACTTCTGCCGCAAGCTCAACGATGATGTAGCCGATGCAAATGCGAAGGCTAAGGAAAGAAAAGCTGCAACGCTTTCAAGCAAGTGAAAAGTTGTTTGTTGCTGGTGACTTTTAAATGTATATATTATTCCGCATCAAGAACAGCGCTACAATAATTGAAATGTAAATAAATGTTTTGTACGTGTAAACCTCTCCACTGATGTCTCAACTTGAGTAAAAACAATCTTTTGCAGCCAACTGTGCTGCTGCCTCATATCCTCGCGCAGTAAAAAAGAAACATGCATGCTCCTCGGAAAAACGGTGAGGCCCCATCCCTGTGACGTCACTGGAAGAGCGCTGAGGCCTTAAGTTCGTCTAGGTGGTGTTGCCTTACGGCGCGGTTGAGGTGTCCACAGAAAACAAGTGAGACAGTTACCGCGCCTTTCCCCTCCTATAAATCAATCCCGTTTACTGCAAGCAACGGCAATCCTACAATCGCCATTGAAAAAAATCGGTAGAAGTGGAAAAGTAAAGAAAAAAATGTATACAGCCTGCAAAAGTGGTTGTGCTGTAGCGTCCTCAGCCTATTTTTGACGTCCTTGCAATGCAGCATATAGAACACATTTCACACTGCAGGCGCATGCGGGCTATCGTGGGCCAGATATACCGGGTGGACACAACCGCCCTAGCCCAGTACAACCCTGCGCTGAGGGTGATCCAATTGGCAGTCACGACGCTGGACTCGCCGTTCTACTACCGCAACGGCACGGCGGCCATGCTGTTCGGCGGCTTCGGCTTCCTGTTCGCGCAGGGCCTGTTTCGTGGCTTGGATGTCGTTACGCAGATAACTGACGCCAATGCAGGCCGGTCGCCACTGGCCAAGGCGCGTCTGGCGGACGCAATCAATTGCCCTGATCCCAACGTCGACAGCGGACCTCTGTTTCCTTATCTGCCGGCGCTGGAACTGGCGCACGCCGCCTATAAGGAGGTGCAATTCGCTGAAGCAGTTTGCATGGGGCGAAACCACTATGCACCTAAATGCAGCTAACGGAAGCTTCAAGGGCGGAAGTGTTGCGGGGGGTTCCTATATAGCTTCGTCCAAAAGGAGTTAATTATAAGGGAAATGAATCAATTAAATGCGCTGTAATTTTGTAAGTTAATGAACAGCACCTTAATCAAATGTTTGAAGATGGCAGATAGAAATAGGCGGAGATGCGAAGGATATCGGCAGTGTGCTTAGTTGTAGTAAATAAATAGCCTTTCCGGTGGCATGTTGGACACAATTGTGTGGTAATTTTCCCGCTGAGTTGTCATTCATGACAGCCCCGAAGCTTTACGTTGTTGCTGTGAGCAGGAACATATGGCGTTCACATAAGTTTTGAGATGTTTTATTTGCTGCATTAAGCGCGTCCCCATTTCGGATGACGCCGCCAGGCGGTCGGAGGTAAGCAAGGATGGCCTCCTTCAGTGTAAACGCAAATGACGCTGTAAGGGCGCAAAAAAGGGGGCAACACGTTCTCTAGTGCACTCCAAATCAAATGCGCCTGAGCCTTGGGAGTATATTTTTATTATAAAAATTGCGGAATGCTAGCGTTCGGCCATGGAAATAAATTCCCACAGAAAAGCACGAGAACCTGTTACAGCTACTGACATAATAAATGAAAATTCCAAGCCCTACACTCGAACCTCAAGACGTCTCCTCCTGTGGTTAAATGTCACGTGCGATTGCTAACTACAGCAAATTGATGTCGCGTGAGGTGGTAACCAGCTCTGTTGCCAACCGTATAGAATTTTGCATATCTAGTGTCGAAAATGTACTTTGGCGCTTTATAAGAACACATTACTAATCATGGAGGGCTGTAGAGGATATGTTACTCCATTTTTACTCCCTTGCAGCGTTTTGTATAGAGTGTTGTTCTAACGACGAATTTCGTTGTCATCTATCTTGCATCAATATATTTTCATTCACAGAACGGCGGGAATATTTGTATCAGTTGCACGAAGGGAGAAAAATTTGTCCTGTGCTCAAAATTACGCGAAAGTATCGGAACAATTTTCGTTTGCCCAGCGCGGTTTCTTTCTAGAAATTCCGAATTTGCCCATTCTGAGTACGGTACTGGGTGACGCTCGAAGGAACTAAAGCCATCCACACACCGTCCAGTGCACAACCCGATTTGTCCGATTCGCCCTTCTGTGCTGGCCGCCTGTTGACTTAAGAAAGCGCGAATGGTGCGTACGACATCCACTATATGTCCTCTCCTTCACGGATGGGCGATTTTGTGACTAAGATGAATTCGCTTCCAAGGAGCGGATTCGGAATTCGTCTTGATACCACGATTTAGCGGACACCAAGCATACTCGCCTTGGAAACGGGTGCAGATAAATGGCCCCGCCAAACGCGCTTTCTTCGGATAGTCGAGCACTCGCCGTCATCCCTTTCAGGACATTCGATTTACCTTAGTAGCTCTGTGTATAGCTCTAATGTTTGGAAAATATTTCCGATCAGAATCTTGTCCTGAATAAATTAGCTGGCTGCACTAAATAAATTGAGGTAGATTCCTGGCTATTCTTTGTGTTTTCTTTTTCAGGCGAAGCTCAACTATAATATTTACTGTCTTCATAAACATTTGCATGCATGAACGCCGTTTGAAAATAAATTATGCTACAGTTGCCACATGAGTTTAGGGCACATTGTTTTCTGTCATTGTCCCGACGGTAATCAATGTTGTTCAACAAGCGTCGATGCTCCATTAAAGGTCTTCGAGATCTTTAATGGCAAACACGTTCCAAGTGTTAGCTGGAAGTGGCAGATGTTTAGATTGACAGTATGTATAGACAAGTGGTTTGAACTTGGTGATCTTTTCTAAAACTAGTCTCTTTGATTGTGTAGAAATCTGCGCTATCAAAAACACTCTATTGAAAGCAGTTAACTGGTCTTGCTATGTAATGTAGAGAAAGGTTAGATGATATACTTGGAGTGCAGTTTTGGGCTTGAAATGTTTTGTCAAGCGAAACGTTCCGCAATTGGGGGCTTTCAGAGATACATCTTTTGGGCACCGAAAGAAAAAAAAAAGCTCGTTCGAACCTCTTGTTTATATCCAGGACTTAACGTGTCCTGGAGGGCAATATTTAACCTGAGGAATTACTGTACGCAATGTTTCCCGAATTTATAGATATATATAGCATAGCAGTGCTCTATTTCTAGTTTGATGCAATGAAAAACATTGACTCAGGAAGCTATTAAGCGTTTGGAGCCTTCTGCATGTCACGTGGTTGACTTCCAATCTCGCCTCTTTGCGGTTGCACCTGTGTATCAAAATCAGCGTTATAGTAAAATTACTCAGTTTGATTGCTCACTAAATACAGCGATAATTGAAGACCGTGTTTAATGACAGGTTTCTAAAGGCACGGATGAGCGGCTGAAGGGCATGGAGGAGTACTCGGGGGAGCAGGTCTTCTTCTTGACCATGTGCCACACACTGTGTGAAGAGGACGGTCGAGGAAGCACCTGGTCGCCAACGTGCAACGCGGCCGTCCGAAACTTTGCGCCATTTGCGCAGGCCTTCAACTGCCCGGGTGGATCGTCCATGCATCCGGCCAGAAAATGCACCTTCCTCAAAGCCTAGCTAACAGCGCTCACAGACAGCTCCCGCTGGAGACACGCCTGTACTCATCGACGAACTTTTTTGTATCTTGTGCCAACTCCGTCATTAGCTGGGGGACAGCTCCCGCTTATCGGCTTCAGCAAACCAATGGAAGCCGCACTAATTATCATTACCCAGGTTCCCACTTCGTTTCATGCACCTCACTGTGGCGAAGAACACCTCATATGAGCGATGACACAGGAATTGGGGTCTAATATTTCCTAACGGTAATCACGAAATACTAGAAGAAAATACTATTAAACAGGATGAAGTGATATCGATAAATTAGCCACCGTTTATTTTATCTATCGCCTTTTTGAGCCTAGGTTTTTTTCTTGCACGGCATTAAAGAAATTGGCGTTATTTGGTGCTATGAATCCGCAAAGCGATTGCTTCAGTATCATAATCGATACAGTAAAGCCTTTATATATAGATTACGTCGTTTCTTGGATTGTGGCTGGAGTTATGATTGACTATCATTCGCGCATAAACACGGGCCATGCATTAGTAGTTAGATGCCTGCCTCTTCACGGACATTTTTCTGTCGCTGCGATATTTTGTATATGCCTATTTTGCTTTCATCTTTGGACCCGCTTATCAATAAAGCCGCAACGGTCTCATCAAGGCCACACATATTAAGCTTCCGGGTTTCCTTTATTACGATATGTTCTTAACGCTTCTCTAACGTAACCTCTACCAGCTCTGGTACTGAGCTCTCTACTGCACATTCTAATTTTGATTTGAATGTATATCAAATATATTTGAAGAATCTTTATTCAGCACAAATCGGCAGTGAAATCTACATTAACGTAGCTCACGTGTTGGCGTGGGCTGATATTAAGTTGCGCAATCACATCAGTGTATTTGAGAAATTGATTCAGAACAAATTTCTGTAGTGAAACTTCAGCATTTTTGGAGAGATTCTGTGGACGAAATTTCTATTGCGAAGGTAGGCCGAAAATTTTGCAGCAATTTCTATTGAATGAATTGCCGTGGAGAGGCTACACAATTGTGTTTTTGATGAAATTATTACACCACCCATTTCTCAGCATCAACGGCAGAAATTGGAAAAGAACACGTTATGCAGTCTCGTTTCGTTTAGCCATTAGTCTATTCACCTAGACGGTGGCCAGGAGTCATTGATCTCGGGAGGCATGTTCTTGCAGTCGGACTACACATAACTGAATTTTAGGATCCGCTGACCTTGTCTCTGTATCTTGAATTTCTGGACAAGCCCTTCCGTAGATATCAGATCAGCCCTTCTCAAACACAGTTTACATCCATTTAAGAATCCATTTAAGGATGCATCCATTAATGCATCCATTTAATTTAAGTTAGCCCAAATCCCATAGTTTTGTTTGTAAGTGCCTCTTTCTTGGCTCTTAGTGTCTAGATATCTGCTGCTAGATATTCAACCCTGTTTACAACATAGTGCGCAGTAATTTCTTTATACCTTATTGGGCTCACCTCTCCAGAGCGTACTGATTGCCAGACTCTACCAGAAAGGCGAGACCGCGGGCAAGCTCATGGAGCTGGGAATTAAGCTAACATGGCTGGTGCCCATGTTAGCTTAATTATTCTGTCATGCTCACATGTTTTTATGATATTTTAACCTGTGAAGGTGCCCCTTTCTTGATCCCTTTCATTGTAGGTGTTTTCACTGTAAAAAAAGATTGTCTGTGCTATTGTAAAGGCAATGGCCACCTTTTCATCTCTGCTTCCTGGTACCGCAGCCACAACTTGCCTTTATTCATGCTCTGGCATTGATATAGACATCCTGTCCTCCTTGACATTACTTCTGCAGCGTTTCTGCAGTTTTCTTCCTTCTTTCGTGGTGATCAGAATGCATGCCCCGTTGCATAAGTAGATTTGCGATGCACTCGGCAAAAGAACTGACATCGAGATGGGCATTTCATTTGCTAAGGACAGACAGATAAGTATTCCATCGACTATTCCACTGGCACGTGATATGATAGCTGAGATAGTTTGATAGTGAGAAAAGAGAAAGAAGTGAACATGGATGTTAATTTCATTGAGTACAGTTACATCAATGCTGCCGTTCGTGCTGTTTACTACCGCCAGAAATTCGTTCCAACACTTACGTATTCTACGTATGTTTACATGAGGGGTGGGAAATGAATCATTATTAGAGGGTATTAAGCAACAAAATTCAATTCGGTTCCACCCAGAAAAGGCAGTGTTCATAATTAATCGAGTTTATCCAAGCAGATCGCCAGAGTCGCCGATTCGAAAATGGACGAGCATTATGTTTTGCTTGCAAAAATCGTTCCATGTCTCACCCAAACAAATTTAAATTTCTTTTCTTTTCCCTCCTGACGAGCCTAATAAAACAATGCTTTTTTTTTGTTCACAGCGATGAAATTGTTATTGAGTTTTGGCAACTCCTCACTATCTACAACAGAACAGATGTCGCATAGGTGACACATCCTTCCTTTCTCCACTGTGACCAAAATGAACATCACCAACAAAAATGAGTTGCTGCCGTTTTTCTCCGGGAGACAGTGAGCTGCTTTATTGTTCGATTCCTAAAATGAAATTTTCAGTTATTCTGCAATGCTTTTTAGGACCTCAGGACCTTTTCATCACCTTTAAGGTTGAGCCCTTTTATTTATAGGTTGGCTAACATTCTGTATTTTTCTTTATCATTAACATCCTTGCGAAGATGCATATTTTGCGCAGTTTGCCCTGTGACCGTAGTGTTAAGGGTAGGAACTTCATTTTCAAAGTTCGTAATTGCAGTTTGTGGCTCTGTATAAGTTTTCGCAAGCCATTATACTTTTCAGAGAAAAATGGTATAGAAGTCTGTACATTTAGCGCAGACTCTTGTAGAGACTCGACTGTTGTTTTTAGAAGCAAGTGTTTGCCAACTCGGCGAGGAAGAGAGCCGATACATTCTTTAAGGGGCGTCAAACTCTAGTTTTGTAAAGAGATCTTTTAATGTTTTAGGACAATCCCCATTCTCAGAATCTGTCTCACTATGGGATTCGCACTTGCGGAAACGCCGGCTGGAGTAGGTATCAGTTCCCCTCGAGGAGGTCAGTTTGAAGCAATAGCAGAGCATTTTGTTTCGTAGTGAAAGCCACTCTCATACTTTCCGTATTTTCCGTCAGAGGGCAATACCTGGAAACATTTGCCACAGTTCTGAGTTGTAGATATTTTTAGACGGCGCTCAACAATGCAGTCAGTGGCGAGTGCAACGAAATGCAACTCTCACCTGAAGGAATAACGATCAGTTCTAGCCCTAAGCCCGCCACCGACTTCAAGCAACGCTTGTTGTCGACTCCTTTTATCCTGTCAGAAGAGTTTTATCCTGTTAAAATGAGTTCGGACACGAAAACAACATGTCATTGATGAAGCTGCACACAAACCACCAATGCGGAATCTTGATGTCGCACGTCGATGACCGCTGCGTTGCCGGCCTTGTTGCACCAGCTTGCCTGCTTGTCGTGCCCTGTGGTAGTATGTCTTGCAGGAAGATAACGACCAGTTCTCGTTCAAAGCTCGCCATTGATTACGATGGCAGGTGCATATAATTTTTCATATAGGAAATGTGGGGTGTGCTTGACTCACGATGCTTATGTGGAGAGCAGGGTAGGGGAGGCTGCCTGTGAGTTCACTGGATGCAATATTGTTCCATCTGAGATTGAGCTGCACTTGTGTCACATGCGCATTGCAGCTGCTTGGTTTTGGTTAGCACTATGCGTTCACTGCAATGTTAATGAGATTAAGGACCTCCCCATGATGAAAAATCTAGCAAAACTATTTACAACCTCATTTGAGTTAAAGAATGTGCAGGGTCATCCATCTCTAGTTATAACACCGTCACTGCTTTCAAAGCAACATTACATGCAACCTAGGTGCATATCGATGCAAAACGATGCAAGTACAGAGGAATCCGGAAGTGCAGCTTCATATAAACTGCCAGTTAGCTTTACTGTGCGAGCAGTTCGGACTTAATGGCGCTTTGAAAGCAGTGATCATGTTACAGCTAGAAGTGGACGAGGCTGTACGTGCTATAAACATAGAACATGTTTGCTTGCCGTATGTGATGTGTTTCGTGTAAAGTGTGGCTCAGGTATGTACGCAGGCTCGCCATTTACTTATATTATAGAGGAAAAAAAAAAGAGAAGTACTCCACAGCAAGTTTCGAGGATATGTTCTGATCTCATGATGTTGTTACTCAACTTATTCTTTTGCTTGTTTTCTTTAATACAACCAGACAAAAATCACCCCTTGATTTCTTTGCACTTTATCGTTTTGACATAAAGGGATACGGGAACGCGGTGTCAGCCTCGCTTCGTGCCGCGATTTTTTCATGCATCTGTTACGTTTCGCAGGGCAGTTCCGCTAGCGAGTACATGAACATTTACCCGACTCAGTGTAAGGCCCTGCTTGTGCCTTTCACATCTCACGCACGCACATTCACTGTCTCTCTCTGCCGCATTCCGCGCGCTATACCACTGATGGGGTTAGAAGCTTAAGTACATTTGCTAACCTGACAGCAGCCAGCCATAAAGTAGCTGTTAGAAAAATGTGGGCTACAAAGCCAGTTGCAAACTCTATAGGTACTTTGAGAATGCGAGTGTTGTCCTCGGATAGGGACTGCCGGCTACTCGGGCGCCTATTCGCCAGTGCTGGCACTACGCGAAAAGTCATCGGCACGTATGAGGAGCAATTCCACTTTCCACTCACATTCCATAGACCAACTATGCCCTTGCAAATATCCCGGTGCCGTTCTCGCTGCTCAGCTGTCACGCCGCCCGCGTCTCGAACTCTGACTCTCCTCCGTAGCTGCTCCCTAATGCCCCACTGCATGCATGCCATGATACAATGATACCGCAACGCTGCAATACAGTTCACTGGCTATTACTGCAGCTGGAGACATCCAAATCGCATCGTCGTTTTTCATACTAGTAGCAGACGACGACAACGGTGCTTTTTATCGTGTTTTTTTTTGTCATCACAATGCGTAAGTTTATTATGTGCCTAGACAACCTGACACCTCTTTGCTGCACACGCCACGCGTATGTCACAATCTGAACAAAATGGAAAATTGTAGAGAATAGGGTTCGGCCTTGTACGAGCTAGTATCGGTCAGCGCCGTACACTGGCAAGACAAAACGTGCAGTGATTTCTGTCCCCTGCGCAGTGGCAGGATGCAGGTTCTTGTGGGGAATTCCGGCATGGCTGCAGACGCTAGGAGAGAAGCAGAGGACTAGTAGGGTTCTAGTAGCTAGAGGGTGAAAGGAAGTACAGAACTAGAAAATGTGCGGTAGCTAGAAGAAACGCAACAAAGTGCGTGTCAGGTGCCCATATCCGGTGCTGGTGCGAACGCCTGACACGCAGCAGAGGTTGCTGTGTGGCGTTCTTGGAAAGTTAGTAGATCACAATAGCTTTTTTTTGTGGTTGGTGAATGGCGTGTGGCGACGGCTTGCGGGCACAACAGGGTAGCTCGGAACATACAAGAATCACCTGCGATTATGCGTCCTTTCAACGCTGCAAGGTGACCAATGTTCCTGATAGGTATTGCGGGTTTGGCGTGGTGGTCCGCCGCATTGATGCCTTGGAAAATTTATTGACGTAATGGGGGGGGGGGGGGGGGGGGGGGGGGGGGTGCTGTACAGCAGGCTCCAGAGGCCCAGCCTTGAGCGAAACGATTGCCAACAGTGCGTTCTAATATTTTGGTGCAAACCTTTGCACATGGTGGCTGGTCTATCTTCCGTCAATTCCGAGTATGCTATTTTGAAAGCTTGTAAAGATGTGAATGACGCCGAGATGCTGCACAATGATCTGAAACTTTTGCTAGAATGTTTTGCTCTGTAACGATCAGAGTCATGCCATTGGGGAGTTTTTCAAAATTAGCAGCCGCTCGTTACAGCTGATTGATCAAGAAATAATTGTAGGAGAGCTCCGCAAGGGGCCCGGGTGCTGATAGCGCATCCCAGAGTTCTAGGACACACAATGCAGCCTTGGAGGCCACATAAATGTTAGATCTAGGCTTACCAACTCGGCACATGCACCAAAGAAAGCTTTCACAGATTTCATTTGGGCGATATGCTCCTGCACTGTGCCGTGAAACCACCCTCACATTCCTTTTGACTCCCATCATAAGCTCCTTCATTCTTTGCTTTCCCTTTCCGGTTACACACTGCTAAGGGTTATTATCATATATATAGTGTGTTAAAGGAATGCAAAACAAAAGAGAGCACATTACGCGAAAAATTGAACAGTACGTGAACAGATCCTTTCCAGCTCACGTCTGGAGGACGAAAAACCACTGTGACAATGAGCAAGAAATGTAGAGCCGCCTCCAAATGAGCACTGCCCTAATTAGTTCACATCCAACTTCCTGGTCAACAATAAAGCTTGATTCGGCAGTTATTTATTTTGGCTCTTGTCGCAATATCGAGTGTGTATATAGGCCACCAGTCGCCTCCCACAGTATATATCTCAACCCTCTCCCTCATCTAACCTGAACGTGGAGGGGATTTACCCTCCCTTGATTCTTACACCTGCCCATAACAGCGTAGGGCAATTAAATCCAAATGTCATCTGCTCATCAGAGTGGCCTGCGGTTGCCTAGGAAATTAAGGGCGTATTGCTGCTGATTATAGAGATTGCATTGCAACATTTCTGCTCAAAACGTTTGCCCGTAAAACCACCGACTGTCGTGTCACCGTTGTGAAATTAAAAACCACCCGCGCCTATGCACGTCGAAACAGTGAGCAGGATCGCCGAGTACGATATCTTAAATATTTCTGCGGGTAAGGAACAAGTGTGACTCATACAGAAAAGAGTATTTTGTTGTGTAGACATGTTTGTAGGAACGGCTCATGTAGTTACAAGGGGATGCAGTGAAAATGGGATTGAAAGATGTGAGGGGCGTTACCAAAATGTTTGGCAGAGTGTCTTTTTCTAGTCATAAATATCAGTCGGTCGACCTTGATTTCGCTTGTTTCAGGAGCAGTGAAATGCTGATAACCTCCTGAGACGGGCCTATAGGCATTTTCTCTAAAATATTTGACATTAGGTTTTGAGCCAGTAATCATTCACCAAAATAAGTAGCGGAGGGCCGGTATTCAGGTGGTGGCTGTGATGTAGTTGTAGGAGAAGCAAGTACAGTTCCGGTACATCTAATTTCTTTTATAGCATACCTTTGATTTTATGTCACATTTAAATTGAAGCGAACGCGCAGTAAAAAATTGCCACATGTGTTTTCTTTCTTCTTCTATATACATCCTTAACTTGTAAAGCTTTATAGCATTTTATCAATACAAAGCAAGGTCGTAAAATATGTTGGAAGTGTTATGAAACCATCTAAGCAAAATTAAGTTACGTTGCTCAAATTCCCTTTGAAAATTAAAAATAAAAGTTGCAGAATGGCGGCTTCCAGGTGGTGGCATTTATGCGCCTGTCGAAGACCCAATTACTTCTTTAGGTATTTTACATACTGATATAGCACGTTTTTTATATCAAAGAGAATGATAAAGCGAACGCTAAGAATCAAATTTAATTCGATATTGTATACGTTTTTTGTTATTTGTTATTTGTACAATTGAAGATCACACTGAGCTGAATAATCAGTAACATTGAGCAAATATTTAACACTTTTTACCTCCGCAATGCTTATTCTCAAAGGCTGACAAAAAGACCTGAAGCGCTTCTTAATTGTGTCAAGAAGATAACGGCATATCCAAAGTATCGAGTGAGAGATGGAGGGGAAATATTAATAAGTTGGAGCCTATTCGCTGTTTCAATAACAGAAGATTTTAGCCATGGTTCATAAATCCATTCCCAGCGCGAAATTTTGCACGAAGCTGAGTGCGGACCTGGAACGAGCACACTCAGTAATATGCTACCTCTAATTAAAAGCTGGAAGCGGACTACGACAGAACGAACTTCGGGGTCATTTAGGATAATATGTACGTTACGTAGAGTGTGTTGCTCATACGCCTCTTTCGGCCTTTGAAAGTACGCGCGCGCTTTTCCCTAGTCTTGGTGCGCGTAGAGGGAGCGCAACTGGGCTATTAAAACTTACTTTTCTTAGAAGGGAAGTGAAATTATCGGCCATAAATTAGTGGTCATAAATAAATCCAAATCCATTAATTTAGTGCGCGATTTGTGCTCAACGCTGCAGTACATGAGGTGTGCGGAGTGCGGTTTCACTTTCAATAGCATGAGCCATCCTGATGCACATGCGCGGTTAAGTGGAGCCTTGCCAGAATGTAGACATGAAGGAAGCGGCAACTGCCGAGATGAATTCTGCTTTCATCTTGAGCCGCTACCATGCGGGAAGATTCATTTCTTGTACTGCTAGCTCTATGACCGCGTCTCGTCTCATAAGCGCCGCAGTTCAAGCACTGGTTCCTCTCTTTATGTAGCCGTAGCATTGCGCTCTGGCGAATCTCGACCGCATGCTCTGTTTTGCAGCTGCGTACGATGCAGTTTCTTTGTAAAGAGTTTCGTTGATCCGGAATAAACAAGATTTTTGTACATACTGTGGATTGTCAGTGGTAGGGCGAAACCATGGCTCGCTTATACGCTTTCTCAAGAAGGTGAGACCTTCAACATAATGAAAGGAATAACCGTAGGCTTCAGTATATGCGATTCGAAACAATACTCTAAAACTTGTTCGCAACTCTGCTGCAGCGGTGGCTGGGAACTAGGCCGTTCGACTATACTGAGCCCTACCAAGTGGGTTCGATCCGCTCGCGCAGGTTGCTTTCGATGGAGATGATTATTTATTGCACGTTAAAAAACTCCGGTTAGACGAATTTTCCGGAGCCATTCACCAAGGCTCCATTCACCAAGACTCAAGCTATATAGCCTGAGGCTATAACCCGGGTTGCATGTATGGTTTATCTATGGCCGCATAGAAAGATGCTACTCAGAAGTCATAAATCTCGCGCTATTCAAATATATGTATTTTAATTTATCCACACCGCATTATTGAACGTACTCTCTCTTTAAGTGCGGCTATTTCTTGATGTATACAATGATGTATACATTGTTGTATACAATGTACCTTTACGTATTCTCACTCCCCTGTGCAATGACCTTGGGCCCTGAGGAAAAAATTATCAACTCAATGAGCACGAGTAGTGTTGAGAATATCTTAACATGTTAAACTGTTTCTTTTTTATTTATTCACTTATCCTCGTGCGGCGTAGACTTCTGCTGGTTGATACAAGGTCATCATTGAATAACGGCATGAGCAATAGGTAAAATGCTGTTTATGTGTTATAAGATAGCATGAACGTTGTGCGGTTGACTTATTTCGAAGAACGAAAGTAATCGCAATGTAAGTACGTATCCGCAAGATAAAATCGTCTACCAAAACTTGCACTTTTTCTCAGGGTTCATGAAAGTGCCCGTGGGGCAACTGAACGCTTCAGCGAATTCCGGCATATTCATCACGGGCACCACGCAGCGAGACCAGTTCGGAGCGTAGGACTGGCTGGTGTCCCGCTTGCGCGGTGGAACCGCAGGGTCGCACATTTTGGCGCAATGACCGATGAAGAACAACTGGAGCTCCGTGAAGCCGGCCACGTTTCCAGTTGTTGCGTTGAGCGCTTGTGCAGGGAGGTCCCGGCTCATATTCTGAAAGGCGTCGAAGGCTGCACGTGTCCCCATGACGTCAGCCAGGTCTTCCGAGTCGAGCCTCGGGTCCAGGATGAAGGCGCGTTTTCTGAGCGCCTGGAAGAAAATTGCCGTGCATCGCTGGGACAGGAATGTTTTAGTTTATGATCCGGAATGACATCAACAAGGCCCTCCAGGGTAAAATAAATCTGCCCGTGTGGTATCCTGCCTTAGTTGCATACAAAAGACAGCGTCTCGTCGGCGACAATAGAAAGGCTACTTCCTGTGATCCCTCCTTTAACGCCAACATGACACATGGCAGATAGTCAGCGGGCTGTGTAAATGAAGGAGGTTATTGAGGTACCTAGCCATCGATGCACATACTAATAATCACTTCCGCCGTGAAAAAAATGAAAGTATCTAATGACTTATGACGCTGCATTGTCCATCACGTACTCAAGAGCGAACAGAGGACACTGGTGGTTTATTTCTAGTATAACGAAAAAGAGGAAATGTTCCATTTCCTCTCTTTGTTGTGTATGGGATGGATAATGCTGCGCCAGCAGTCCCCTGATGTGTGCAACCAACCAGCCCAGACGCAAGTTTTGCTAACAAGCTGAAATAATTGGAAAGAAAAAATTAGTTTGGAAGGCTGACCAAGGCAGATCCCACATGTGTGATCGGATTTCTAAGCTTCAATTTTTTTTTATGAAATGTGCTTCCATGGAGATGTAAATTTTTTTTTTCTCCACACCCGCACGGCTGCGCCATGCTCAATGCTACAGTTATTATATTTTTCAAACCACCGCCACACATTTAGCTACGTACTGCACGTGATGCTTACTTTTCAAGATACAGCGCCAAAGATAGTATTTTCAAATGCAACACGGTTGCATCGCTGATTTCTACACGGCAGCGTGAATGCCGCGTCTGTGCTTCCCGAGACGGGCACGAGACACCAAAAATTAGAAGCTTGTCGTGGTGTTGCACCAACTAGCATATGGAAGTGTTTCTGTTGACAAACTGTGCACAGAGGGCAATAGAAGGGCCTTATTTGGCGGATACCTCTCGGTGGGCCGTCCGGAGGCATAGCGTTTGCTCCACATATCTGTCCGAGGCCTGTGGGGGCCACCAGTTGCTTTCCGCTCCTCGCTCATCTTTGCCTTGGCCGGTCACGTCAAAGGCATGCATCATTTCATGGCCCATTATCTGCGAAAAGCAAAATAAAACATTCTGGGCTCATTTATTTCATCACTTAATTAGCTTCCGGTAGCTTAAAACTAACCACTGCTACAAGCCTGCATATGTCAGCAGCGAAATATTCTTATGACGATACTGACAAGCGCAAGAATCGCTTTGAAATCGATCTCCTTCGACAGATAGATTGATATTGCTTTGTATGCAGAGTGAACAAAGCTTAAGTAGATGCACTCAGTATGCGCTCATAAGCGATACGTCATCAGCTTGATTCGAGATATGTCACTTTTCACATCCTTTGGTGTAATGTAGGAGAAACTTGACTGTATCGCACCACAGTAAAATTTGCCATGTGACATGGCGAATAGATGCAGCGCAAAAGCAAAACAGGACACAGTCCACGTCTCTCACTTATCTTGTCTCTTTCGCACCCTTATATCTCCGCAAATATGTGCATGAATCTTTCACATTAACTGGGCATCTACTTTCTGCGAACTAAGGTAATGGGCTCCACACGTTTTTTTTTTGTTTTTTACGCGCTGAACTGCTAGCACATACTATTGCAACACCATGTTATCAGATGACGTTGAAACCTTTAAACACACCAAGTTACAGCTCCGTTACAGATACAGTTACAATATACCGATTTTTTTCATGTGTATTTGCTCGTGTTATATACAACCCTTCTTCACAGTCATTGTTGTGATGAACTGGGCTTCATAATGCATTTTGTTGGTCACTCACATGGTCTTTTTCTTTAACTCTTGAAAAAGATGAAGTGCACATACACTACTTAAGGCCGCGTGATTTTGTCTTCAATAATTCTCTTAAATAGCAATGAATACTCTCGTCCACTTTTTTCCTTATGGCTCTCGTCCCTATGTGGCATGCGTCTCTATCTCAGTTTAACTCTTCCCCCATTGAATGAATGCTACAGTGCAGCTCAGGAAACAGCCTTCGTGGCATTAAAGGTTACAAGCGTTTTCGTTGAACGTGGCTACTTAACACACGGCGAGAGCAACGCATGCTTGCTGATGTGTGCTGTATACCTGTCCAATGCCGCCGAAGTTGAATCCAGCGGGTGCCCCGTGAAAATAAAGGACAGGCTGCAGGAGCCCGCCGGCGAGGTTAACGGTATTGGTGGAGTAAGTGTGCTGGGCGTTGACCGAACCCAAGGTGAAGAGGATTTCGTCCTCGTGCCGGATTTGTACGCGCCTCACGAACCGGCTGGCGTTCAACCGGGACAGCACGAAACTGCTGCCTGTGGCGGAATCGATATTTACAGAGTTTGCATAACACGATTAGTGAGTAGTGCGCTACATTTCCTACCAAGCACTGGGCTGCAGCTGAATGGTTTAAGGCGGACAAAAGCAACTAGAGCACGCTACTTCCTTCTAAAATTCGTTGCGCGTTACGTAATTGAAACTGGCAGCCGTGGTATCTGCAAACCGGTAGTAGACGCCAAGGCGTTTTTACTAGGAAAAATGTGTTTTCTTATCTAAAATACAGAAGGCGTGATTCTAATTTGAACGGAAAAGCGTGCTCTGTTTACTGTTTGTCCGCACCTGTAAGCTTAAGCGCTGTACATTGGGAATAAAGACAATCGTATTTGAGTGCTGGGTGAATTGTTAAGTAACAAAGAAGAGAACTAGTAAATGAATGAAATAAACACTAAATGTATTATGAACAAACTCACGACTGAATGAATCAATGATACAATGAATCAATGAACGAACAAAAACGAACGAATAAAGTCGGCTACTTACAAATCGTGAGCCCTTAATGTAATGTTAATAAGCATTATTGTCGCATGTGCACTAAAATTAATCCTGATGCTTCCTTCGAGCTACGCTGCACAAATCAATCATTGCGTACCTGTGACGGCCACATCCGGCATATCTGCGTAGAACCGCTCTAGGGCGGTAAGGCGTGTGATGTTGAAGGGGAACGCAATAATAAGCCTCGTGGCTGCGGCTTTCTTCTTGGCAGTCCTTCTGGCAGCGACCGGAAACCAATTGGACGTGCCCACTGTGGTTTCGACGACTTTGTGCACTTGAGAACCAATGTACCTCACTTCATGGAGCACATCGGGTGTCACCACTGAAATGAGTAAGCACGAAATATGGAAACAATAAAAGACACCGCTAGAAACAAACTACCTTCCAGTTTGCAACAACATTTCCAACGAGCTCTTCCTGAGCGTCATTGCACTGTAGCATTCTTCCTGTAGCAAACATATTTGAATGACGGCATGAACTCTTCGTAAAGTTGTGTGAGCAACAGATACGGATAAATATTTTTACATATCGGTATACGCGACATCAATATTGTAATACAATGCCGAAATTCTTTGAAAATCTGTAAGGGAAAACGTCCTGCAGACGTCGGCCTCTAGGAGCCAGAAACAACGCCTTGCTTTGTTGCATGCCATGGGGGCTCGGCCACGGATTAAGACGAGATGTATACCCTGCATGCATTCAATGCTCGAGCAGATTGGATTCGGGCGATTAGCGAACCCAAATGGCGGCAACGCACTGTTCCGCTACTGTCTGGCTTTGAGCGCGTCCTGTTCAGATAGCTTTGTGGAGAACGAACTCAGGCAGAATCCGTGTCAGTTATTCGCGGATTTTCTTTAACAGGTACCAAGCAACCATTTCAGAGAGGTAGGTTGCGCCGTCGACTATAGGCCGTGAAACCCTTGAATTCGATAAGCTTGCGCTTGACAAGAACACAGGGCCTGTCATCAGCTTCAACGACTGGACCATCACAAAACAAATTTATAGGCAGAATGGGGGGCGACGGAAGAACGGCAATGGTGGTGGCCGGAAATAAGGGCCGGAAATACTCGTCCCTAAGACGATTTTCTGTAAACAAGCTTGCAGGTATTCAGCTACTCTACAAGACTCACCTCTATTGAGTTCCGTGTACAGAGTCGAGCAAATCAAGGAGAGCAAAGGGTTAGTGGTATCACTGGTGTGAGCTGCTCAAAGATTTAACATGGACTTCTGGCAACGTAGACCATGACGGGGTGGTGCAAGGGATTGGAAGAAACACGCATAGCCACTGCCACCTTTTTCAGGTCGGTGGACCTCCAAAATGTACGCCTCACCTTTTAAAACAACACAAACAATTAAAAAAAAAGGAACACTTATGACGAGACGGCACACGTCTTTTGTTCAATTCTTGTTTTTTGAGTTCGCCTTTCTAGCGGTTTCTTCAAGACCTTTTTTAGAGAACCAAGAGGCCCGAACTAGAATTTTGGTTCCTGCGAAATGTGGAAGTTGGTAGCATTTCAAGAACGGCCCAATGTTACTTATCAGATCGAGAATAATCAAACCTCCCTCCCTCCACCCCTCGTGAAGAAAATTAATGGCAATAGTGCACATAGGAGATCCGGCCTGAGAACGAGTGTATTCGCCGATGAATATTTGCTTCCGGGCCCGCAGGTCCCCGTAAAGCCAATGCTGATAATGCCTGAAGATTGCGTCACTAATGTTGGCCCATTTTATTACTAAAATGGAAACGGAGTGCAAGTAACTGGTCACCCAGTATCAACTGCACGAGAATGTGAAAGCTTTCTGAAGCTTAAGGGCGTTTGTTCAATGTTTCAGGCCTTCTTCTGACTTCTTGCTTCGGAGTTGTGTTTCTCATTATTTCGCACATTTAGTATATCTTCAATACGCGCAGTAGTTTTTCGTACTTGTGCATTATATATAGCCACTCCGACAAAATTTCAGAATTCCGTCGCTCTAACCCAACGTTCTCCTCTTCTGCAAGCAAAAGGTTGAGCTTAAAAATGCCACTAGCATTCTGAACCTACTCATGGTTTCTGGTGCGATAACGAAACAATGACGAACCAGATGTACAAATGGGTCTATTGCAAAGGAACTAACGAGATAAGGAATTTTGCTTGATGTTCCAGACTCTCTCTTGGGGGATTCTAATCTTAAACCCAGGGCGCTAGAACCTGGTACTCGAGTTGCTAAAACAAGTAATGTGTTTTTGCTCCGCCAGAAAATGAAACATTGACTCGAAGAAAAATCTTGACATGGCCGTTGCATAAGTGGAACACAAACTTTGAAGGCGTTGTAAGCAGCGCATGCACGTGGCGGCCAACGAACTTTTGTAAATCACTTTGGACACCAGCGCCGCCTCGAGCAGATCCCCTACATCGTCGAAGCAGAAGTCATCTGTCTTCGCTGGGGACCCTCCGTGGACGGTACCGTCAGCGTACGGTTTCATTTGCCGCATCACGCTCCAAGAGATCAGGCGCAAGCTGTCGGCACGATCAATCTCTTCGAGGAGGAACACGATGAGCTTTGCGCCTAATGGTTCCACGACCATCTGGTCGGTCATGCGGTACGTGTGGTCACTGTGCAACATGACCATCTCTTTCCACTGGTCTGGAAAATAGAAGGTGATGTAATATCCCTGACATATTAATTAAAAATAAACTGCATGCATATTTATTTATTTATTTATTTATTTATTTATTTATTTATTTATTTATTTATTTATTTATTTATTTATTTATTTATTTATTTATTTATTTATTTCAGTACCCTCAGGGTCCGAGGGCATTACAGAGTGGAGTGGGGTACAATAAAAGGAAAAAAAGTGAAAAAAAGAACAGCAATCAGTATTAAAACAAATGTGAACAGTATTATGGCTGCCACACATAAGCAAGTTAAAACAATATAAGAATACAAATTATTAGCTACTGGCACAGCAAAATATATGAGCACACAAATATACCGCGTACGCAAAACAAACAATTTTACGAGCAGGCAGGAAACAAAGTTGCTGAAATATACCATCATACACGTAATCAGCCGCACAATTTGGGGGGAAAAAAAGAGAAAAAAAGCTTACTAAAAACAGCAGATGGGCTAAAAACAATAAACAAATGGCAGTGTGGAAAAATTCAATTTAACAACAATGTTAACATCAGATTAGCTAAAGCAGATTTAAACGCAGAATGGTCACTTATTTCAACAACCGCTGGGGGAAGGCGATTCCATTGTGCCGATGTGCTGGGGATGAATGACTCGCTATAAACATATATGTATACTTTCCTTGCCATTACAAAAATGGCGGAGAGTCCTAGCCCACTGAAACAAACTAAGCGTTATTTAGAGCCGCTCAGACTCAGCAGAAGCGCTTTCCTTATTCGAAAGAAATTATTAAAGACCAACAGCTAGCTCCGAACTTTTCCTTTGAAAAAGCGTCAATTCGGATACTGCAGATAGTGTAGATGGTCTTGAAAAAAATCACTGGCTTTTACGCAGCTGCAAGTAGATGTAAGGTTGAAATTGGTTATTACCGGCTCCATTGCTCGGCCTAAATAGTTATGACGGCGAAGTGATTTGCAACGGTCGAACATTAGCCGCTTGCTCGAGCCGGTCCTCCTGAAATGATGTCTGTATATGGTGACCGGGTGGTGGCGACAAACATTTATTAACTCTTTGTACAAGGAGGTGTTTGGACGGAGGCCCTATTGGCCCAGGCCCTCACAAATCTAGGTGGAGCTCCTATTCCGGAGCCCCAATGGCGTCTAACGCCACTCGCGCCCTGGCGACCAAGGTCCGCTGGGACTGTAGGTCATGGCAACTGAGCAGCGCCACCTCCCAGGCCGGCGAAACGCAAAGCCATCAGTGTGCTGCGCGGTGTCAAAGAAGGTTAAAGACTCCAAGGTGGTCGGGGTTACTCTGTAACCACCTGCTATGTCACCTCTTTTCCTTGTTTCATTCCCGTCTTTCTTATGACTCTTAAGATATCCACCGAGAAGCGCGACACATACTGCGCCTTTTGTTTCCTATAAACCGAATCACACTTGATCATAGCTTGAAGGCTGTGTGCGCGTGTGTGTGTTCAATCAAAGGCCCCCTTTCTCCAGAAAGTCCGGGGTTGACTCTGCCGGCGTTGGGAGTTAAAAATCACGAGCATACCTTTCACAAGCGGTAGTAGTTAGCCGCTGACATTGCCACTGTATTTCAGGTTATGTGTCGTCGCGAGATAACATGACATAACTGAGTTGACATCAACCTGGCAAGCGTTGATCTCGAGCAAGACACGCTTTCCATAGGCCTCGCGAACAGCTTTGCACGGCTCGGTTATAAAGCAAGGCTTTGTATCGACACAGGATGGTCTTCGGCGTAATGTGCGCACTTACGGCTGCATAAAAATAAATAGATGTGCAGAGTAAGGTATCTGTGACAAAGGGAGTAAGTATACAAGATATACATGTGTGAGAACGAGGATCAGCGAGAGGAGACGCAGATGGGAGTCTTGCGCAATGCCACGTCATACTCTAAAAGGGGAGATTAAGTTTCCTCGATTATTCAAACTCGCCATTAAACTTTGAAAAGTAATAATTAATTACCAATTATTGATTGCCAATTCAGGGTAAAAAATGTTAGTGCAGAAAACATAGGTCGCCACGAAAAAGAAATGTCCCCAAATAATTTCAGTGTGATAAAGTTTACACACAGTATACAGCTTTATTTACTTGCCATGAAAAATAAAACTTTGTGACCTTTTAGCCACCTAAGACGACTCCCCGAAAACGAGGCGCTTTTCTGACGAATGCTGCTCCCTGCAGAGTTTTTTGTATACACCACATGTTAGATAAGAGCGAACAGCTTCTGACACGACAGATTTATTTTACCACTAGCAACTCTGGTTCCGTAAAACGAATCTTTTAAAACGAAACCTACAACCAGGTGTTTTTCAACACGATTTACAAGCATAAAGGCCACAATTTATCAAACTTATGTTTATAAAAAAATGAACTAATGTTTTCTTACTATACGTAGTTAGCCCAGAATGAATAATACCGCGGGCAAGCTCAGCTGTTCACCGTAGGTTTCAGTTGATTTCGGCGAAGACAGTTCATTATTTTATGAATTTTAGCGACATTTAGGTTGAATGCTTTGCATATGCAGGCTTTTCTTATAAATGTGATAGCGCGAGATGAGCATTGCGAAAAACCGAACAGGTAAGAATCTGTGAATGCTGAATTCAGGGCACTACTGTTTGGGGCAAAGTATTTCACAACAAATTAAAATAGGTCGCTTGATACGGAACCTCTAAACAGCTTACCGTAGGTGACGACGTTGTTGAGATACCTGGGCACGTCTTTGACATGGATCAGATACTTGAAATCTTCGTGCTGTTTTTCGATCTCGTCAAACACACCAAGAATAAAATTTACAACTGAACAGAAAAGAAAAACAGAAAATGAAAGCAAATGTTGAAACATCACATGAGAGTGTATAGAGCGGTTGTTCCTGGCTTACACAGAACCGAGTGAACAAGGCTGAGGTGAGCGGAATCGAAAGTCCCTCTGGGATCACTAAGAAATTCTACCGCTATGACAGAAAAGTTAAGAAGTTGCTTCGCAGAACTAGGAGTGCTTTTTTGTTTGCGCCTGCCTGGTAACTCGGAACTTAGGGAATACTTGAAATATAGCCTTGTGTATAGCTCTAGCAAAGCATACCTCAAACAAAGCGTTCCAGAAGACTTGTGATACTATTTGAGGAGTACTTAAGATATTTGACGGCCTAAGCTGCTGCGAGCGACTTTTATTAATCGAATTTGCAAGTTTATAGACAGTTAAAATCTCCTGGAAGACAAATTTTCCGCATTTATGTATTGCGAGAGGAAGAAGGCAAGGGTGTGTGATGCATCCAGCACAAACGCGTCCACCGAAACATTTCTTGCGGAAGGTGTTTTAAACTAAGAAAAGTAATGCTGTTCTCAGGTAAAAAACAATAAACTTGAAGCCCAGCCGACTGGTAAACCGTTACCTGAGTCTCTCTGCGCTTATGAGGGCTAATTACAGCGTTATGTAAGGGCACCAAGTGCACGTGTATATGTGCTAATTCATGCCACGCGTAAACTATTCATTTGAACTGCCAACTCCCTCCAATGTCATCGGGAAGTTATCCGCTATGAGCGCGTCATACTCTTGTACATTGCCTGTGCGCCGAATATTCAATGCAGAATGTTCGGGAAGCGTGGCAGTTAAGTACCATCCGCACTGACCTTTCGTTTCTGTGTCGCTGATGTTCTGTTGTAGTTGTTCGGTGAAAGTATCGTCCTTTTCCGGGAAGAAAAAAAGAATATTTTTTTCTACGAAACCTTCGTACGTTTTGTTTTTTATATGTTCCTCTCGCTCTTGGAACCACTCGCTCTCGACGTCACTGAACAACATCTGGAAAATAAAGGAAGTGTGAAATGGCGCCAAAGCTCAATTTTTTTTCGCTTAATCACGCTTGGGATGTCTGTGCTCCCCGTCCCTCTCTGCGTCCTTTTATTTAAAGCTGATATAAAAGTAGCCTATAAGAAGAGTTTTGTCAACTCACCGTCGGCTTTCGTGCCTGAATAAAGAAAAGGTGAAAAATGGCCAATGCCTGCCTTTTCCACAGGACAGTGGAACACGATAGCGTTAGAACCCCCCCCCCCGCCAACACACACACACACACACACACACACACACACACACACACACACACACACACACACACACACACACACACACACACACACACACACACACACACACACACACACACACACACACACACACACACACACACACACACACACACACACACACACACACACACACACACACACACACACACACACACACACACACACACACACACACACACACACACACACACACACACACACACACACACACACACCCCGCGTACCTACCCCTAAGAAAGCGTAGTTTCTTCCTTCGCAACACCTTACACCATTTACGCTGGCGAATAACCTGGCCTTTAGGAGACACGCTGATGCACCCTTCGTGTCTTCAGCGTTCCTCGGGAGTTTTTGCAACCTGAGGAAGCCTCCACAGAGCAAAGGCCTTGCGCTCACTGTTTTGAAGCATCCATTTAATACAAAACAATGAAGTCACATATAAAACCATGCGATGAGACACACTTGCAAGATGTCCCTCTAACAGAGCCAAACGAAGGTGCCATGGTGGTGTATAGAGGCAGCATGTCTCACTCGTGATGCTTTGATCTGGGGTTTGGTTCCCGCTTGGAGGACTTAAACTAATTATTCTAATAATTCAACTCAATAGTCTTAATTGAGCACCTAACATAGACTTAACAACTTTCTCACTCGATTGCGTTTTACTGCCACGTGGCACACCGACGGGCTTTCGGCATAAGCCCCGAAACTCCGGCCATCTCAGGAAGAAGAGAAAGCCCCGAAAGAGCAGCTGTTCCTCGCACTTTCGAATGACGCTTCAGTTAGGCAGCGGACAAACGTGGAAGTTTTCACGTATCATATACGACGATGCCAACGATGTCCGCTTCGGAGAACGATTCCCGTAAAATTTTTATTGTGAACGTTTCTCCACTGATTGGTGTCGCTAGCACGAAGACAATAGGGACACCACTTACCTTCCGGCTTCATCACACATTGTGATTGCCATAGAAGTCGGAATGAAGTGTTTGGCTTACCTCGTGCGGGTAGTCGTGTCTCGACCCGGCAGCTTCGTTGATGGCCATTATTGCAGACAGGCCCCAGGCCAGATTCAGCTGCACAATAGAATCAAGCGGATGCCGGGACAAATTCAGAGCCACGGGGCTTAAACCGAGACGTGACAGGAAGTCCAGAAGGTGTGCTGCCTCAGACCGCTTGTTGGAATAAAGTGACACGCAGGCTCTGTACATGGCGACTGCCTTCTGGAAGGCTGTCTGCCCTCGCTCAGGAATAGAGGCGGCCTTCACCGTGGCTTTGACCTTGGCATTCACGGTGTCAGCCATCTGTAGGCGAGCAAAAGCAAGCAGCACACATGTCGTGGTTAGGCTGGAGTGTACGAAGGTAATCGCGTGCATAGGAAGTGGAGCACCTAATTTTAGCCTCTGCGGTTTTCTCAAAACAACTGCCTTTGCTTACGGCATCTTCCATTCATAACCGGGAGATGTTAGCCTCTTCGTTCTTTTGCACCAGCGGTGAAAAGGTTCATCATGTCTTACCATGAAGTTGGCTTGTACCCGAGTCGATTGGATATTACGACATAAACTTAGATGCGGTAAACAGAGGACAAAGGAAGAAACACTACCATGGGTGCTGTCCTCATTTTTTGGCCTGATAGTTTTCTGTCATGGTGTAGCAACTGGCCCGCTCAATATCCCATTTGAATATTGTTCCTAGTTTGCTTTGAGGGCCTCAACTATTTTTTCAAAGACAAACTGCTGCCGCCGTTTTAATATTTTAGCACCTTAAATGTTCTCAAGGTTATAAATCACCCGCCTTTTCAAAAATGGGGACAGGCAGCCCTTTAGTGCATGACGCGACAGCTTTGGCTACTTCCGTTGGCCTGTTCCTTTTCCTTACCCTCGTTTGCTTCCATTCACTTTCCTACTCAATTAGTAACCTGCTGTTTGGGCATCCATCGATAATCCTTAACATATCATCAAACACGACATGCCACCCCGACTAAAAGCTCCGATTTATATAAGGCCTCGAGCGTGCATGAGTAGCCGAGGGGAAGCAGGGCTATATCGGTATCCAATGGCCATAAAAGGCTGGATTTCGATATAAGCGTCCCAACAGAAAGGTGAGATCCGAGTTGGGAGTACCTACCAGCTCGGCCATTTCACGTGGTCACTTGACGTAACACAACCTGATGAGGAGTGCGTATGTTTACCTGAAAAGTACGTCCTGCCAGAGCCCGTGACTTGTTCACTCCAAACGCCAACGACTTCTAAAACATCCGCGCGCGGCATTGTTTTTTTTTTCTTTAGAAAACGGGACCTCAAACGATGGCGCATTAATATACAAACACCATGTTGCTTGCGGAACTTGAGTAAGGGCTTACTTTGCTTCATCCTCGGTCGGTCTGCCATACTTGTAATGAGTCCTAGTCATTATACCCCTACAAAGTTTAAACCTTCAGCACTGTAAGGTACCTCAAGCACACGGCTCAAAAGAAAATCGGCCTGGATGTGCATTTTGGAGAAAGCTGTACCTCAGTAACAAGCTATAAAAAAGACAAGTGAATAGGTTCATGTTTGGCAATTATATATTTCTCGACTGCTGTTCGCATTTGATGTGCGTTCGAACTGCAAAGCTTTCCACATAGGAATCCGCAAAGCTATCATAACTTGGCACCTAATTTCTTTCCGAAGCTTTATGTCATTTGCGACAATGATAAATCTGCTAGCCTATCGCGCTGCTCTCTTCATCGTCACCAAGGTCACAACGCTGTTAAAATCGCCATTCAAACAACTGCCCACAGTGAACGGCTGTGCTCAATATTTTGTGCCATACCAGTACAGCAGAAGCTACATGACAAACCTGTACACGTGACAGTGGTCAATATATACCAAAGTTCATATTTTAGCAGTCCAAGTCTGGTGACTCACAATGGACATCCTTTCCTTCTCGAGTTTGGCCGCGCAGGTGAACATGAAGAAGTCGCGGCAAGGATCGGCCGACTTGTTGATGGTGGACGACAGGAAGAGTCCAAGGTCCCTGCAGCCCTCGGTGTCGCATTCCGCCTGTTGCTTCACTCTCTTGGACTGGACGGACTTAACGAGGGCCAAGTAAAAAATTGCATCCAGCTCTATAACACATTCCTAAAATTTTCACTGCGTGATAAGTCAAGAACGCTATCAAGTGAGTAACGCGAATGTTTTTCAGCGTGATCGAGCGAGAGTGGTTGAATTTCAGAGAAAGGGGCTTAGTTCTTTATACATTATAACAAGGATGGCCGTTCGATTGCTGGAGTACATGCTATGGCGTTGAACGTCATTATCTTGACCACAGCACAGCCACAATACTTCCGTGCTTACCAACTGTATTTCGGTAGGTATTTCTGCCACTCCTGGGAGACCTGCTGTCTCCGCCTTCGTGCTCTTTTACCACCTACCGCGCCTGGACAACTTCATAATTCCCGACGGACAACAAGGAATGACGCTATCTACCGCCCCTCCTCAAAAGCGCGCGCTTTTGGGCGATGCTCTCGGCGATTCACTGCAACGATGGTTCCGCGCTTGCCTACTGTATTTCTACAGTTTAGGTTTTATCAAACTCGCTGCTGCCGCAACAATGATGTTCGTCTACTTGCGGTGTCGTGGCCGCAGAATTCTTTCAAACGGTTTTTCTCTCCTCTTGTTTATGTTTTGCGTTTGTTGCTTCTCAGTAGTGTTGTTAAAGTAAACCCGGAGCCCATGACTTGGATGGAAGAGAAATTTGATGCTTTAGCCGAAACCGTAAAACGTCCTGGAGCAAATAGTGCGATCTTTCTTGAATCATCATAGAAAGTACTGGATGCTCATGCTGGACTCAAAACAGATCTTGAAAATCTGATGAAACGTGTTCAGGAATTAGAAGCCAGGTAGGAAGCGGCGTCGCCTGTTGATGCCCAAGTAAATCATGAGAATGGAATGTCTAACATCGTTATGAAAATTGATGACCTAGAAAACTGATCGCGAATGTCAAACGACTCGTTTTATGAAATTGCTGGAATTGCCGACACTGACTCTTCCAAATGTTGGGAGAGTTCTGAGCGACTTTCGCATGACTTCTGCCTTGATCAACTTGACGTCACTGTGACTTCCATTGCTGAGCCACAGCGCGTGGGCCGTTTCTCAACCATTCGAGAGAAGAAACGGCCCAATATAGATAACTACTTCAACAAAAAGAAATCGAAACCATGTTAAGCGAGGGTTGCAGGTTAAACGACACACATTACAGTATCGGACACAACTATTCGCAAGCTATTCGTAATAAACGCCGCCAACTCCTTCCGTTCGCTAAACCAATTAAGAAACAATTTGATCGCACGCGCATGATGTTCGACGAATTGCGTATCAGTAGTGAGATTAAAATGTGGGACGTCGCAGCCAGCCGTGCTGTACCTGATATTCATCCCACTATACTGACTGACCGGTTCCTGCGAACAGCTCTTCTTCTCCTGTGGCGTTATCGTTTTCGCAAAATATGCTGCTGCTGATAAAACAAAGCAATTTTTTGTTTACGAACGTCCAATATGTTCTTTTTCAAAACTGTCGCTCTTTCTTTACTTGTCTCAACATGCACTTCACTTTTGGTTTAAACTAAAAACATACTTCTCAGTGAATGCGAATTTAGCTTTTTTTCGCGAAGACCGTAAAACCCGAAAAGGGTGTGGCGTCTTCATTGCTACAAAGAAACAAATATGTGCTCTTCCCATCGCTATTACTACTTCTCTTGAATGTGTACGGATAAGGTGTAAATTAGGCGTTAGTGATGTTATTATCGGTATTTTCTACAGGCCGCCCGATATATCTGAGTGACTTTCTGCCGAATTTCATAGAATACCGAGTGACTTGTATCTAGATTTATCCAATTCCATTTCTCTTATTTTCGGTGACTTCAAGTTTTCCAAACACAGATAGATAGGCCTACTGTTTGTGTTAACTCCATTGAAAGTGAAGCATGAATTGGCACTTTTTCGGAAAGGTGTCACGTGTTTGAACAGACTGTTCGAAACATTTTATGAAAATTTGGGGATAAAGGCGTCCTCTTTCCACAGGAAAAAAAAACAAAAACGAACAGAGGCCAAACAGCCAGAGATTCACTTTTTTTTTTACCGACTAAATATTAGTTGAAATATTTATTTGTACCTTTACCAGTTGCGCCCATCCCTTAGCAACTCGGATTTGTTTTTTTCTTAGCCTGCTAATTAGTGCAATGAACAAATATCATTATCAGTTTTATTACATTACTTTAAACTAAGCGACTCAAGGTGAGTAATTTCCCAGCAGCATTTAGAAACGAGGAAGTAGAAACAACTTCTCTCAGCTTTCTAAAAGTATATGTTGATATCTTTTTAAATGACTGCTTGCAGAAAAAAAATTGCAAATAATTAGGAAGTTTTCAGGCTTGGCACAGGGGTTTGGATTAAAATCAGCAGTAGGCACACACATACAAAGAACAAGAAAATTGAGTAATATGCCTGGAAGGATGCCCACAACTTTTTTTAGCACGTAGGATTTCTGTCACGTACGAGGTAGTACCCTGTCGGGCTGTTTTTATTTTTTTAATCTCAAGCTCTCGTGTAAACTTTATTGAGTTTATCGTGTATTTGCAGGCCCACTCACTTGCGGCTGGAGTAAAAAGAAAGCCAGGATGACAACAGCTGAAATCGCCAGCATCATGCCAGCTGTCTGCAGTTG
This sequence comes from Amblyomma maculatum, assembly GCF_055883805.1. NCBI lineage: Eukaryota > Metazoa > Arthropoda > Arachnida > Ixodida > Ixodidae > Amblyomma > Amblyomma maculatum. The sequence goes on along the minus strand of NC_139349.1, from coordinate 95,223,353 downwards.
GGCCAACGGCACCCCGTACACCATCAACTCGGGTGGAGGCTCCTCCAGGTTTTCTTCGTCCCCTTCCCTCTGTGCACGGTTCAACAAACGCAAACAGATCAAACAGTTTTAATTGTTATGGTATATTATAGGCCGGCATGGTGTGGGTTTGAAGTCCCAAAGCTGCGCTGAGCCTATGCGGGACGTCATAGCGAATGATCTGGATTCATTTTGATGATCTAAAGTTTACTGGTGTATAATGATCACTGAAACCTTGAGCATAATCTTAAAATAGGATTCTGCACCCCTTGAACTCGGGAGACGCAAGCCGTTGTCACTAAGGTTTCGCGAACGGTAACCGGTGGACATTTTCTGTTCCACACAACGGGGCGAAAAACCTGCAATGGAAGTGAACAATAACTCTCACAGAACTCTAAATTAACTGCTGCAAACACATTTCGGCAGGGTGACGCTAAAAGCGGAAGACATGGACTGTTCTGGTGTTTTTAGCTCGTGAAAAGAGCTGTACTGCCAAATCTATCCAGGTGCGCAAATCAGAGATTTATTGCACCCTGAGTGTCTGACTATTTTTGTCCCTGCAACAGCTTGGACAAACATTCTAATTATATTTTTAACACGATAGCTTTGAAGGCCCAGGTTACAAAATATCCGGCGGCGGCGGCCGCTGTGCTTTGCGAGCGAAAAATCATGGGCCTGGCGCCGGCAGGCGTTGGGCAGCTGACATGGCTGCTCACCAATGAACGTAAGGTTGCCTTACATCCACTCTGGCAGGAGCTGTCAACTTAGGCCACTCCTTTCACACGGAAGAGTGATATCAGAATAAGCCTGTCAGGACCCTTTCATTCACGTTACCCCTGAGCCACGCAAACAGGTTCATACGCCTTGGTTAAAGCGGGGTTTTATATGTGGACTGGTAGTCAACGCTATCGCGTCATGCCCTTAGGTGTCATTGTCATACCCTTAGCTTAAGTGTCCCCATCCGTATGCTTCATTGTGCTTATGCACCAGAATAGAAAAGACAAATCTAACATTTTAACTGTCAGGTTTACCACAACTGATGGGCGCTCATCAGTGTTGTACAAAGGAAAACATCTACATCTTGAGCCTGCTACGTTAGGGTAAGCATTTCGAGCCGGTTGCTTTTCGGCAGGCTGAGCAACGCCCGAACTCTGACGTTTTTCCCCAGTGGCTGACGTTTATCTGGACTCCGTCATTGCAGTAGCCGTCTTGAATCAATCACGCCTCGCTCACCTTATCTCCGTCCTCAGGAACGTTAACAGCGGTCGGCTTATCAGCCTCCATGGCGATCGTCTCCTTCATTCTCTTCTTTTTCGACTAGTGAAAGTGCGGCTCATGCCTCGTGACGCGGGCGAAAGCGCTTAAAATGAAGCGCTCATTTGCGGCAATTTTTTAGGTGATAGTTTTGCAGTTATGCAGTGCGTTCTTCGACTTCATTGTGTTGAAAACTACGTGAACGCATGACGACGCTCCATGCATCTAGCAAATGCGGGGCCATTGATAAATGTTGAATTTTAAATTTTGCAGTTTCGCCTCAAACCGAAGCCATAGCTTTGCCATGTGCGGCCCAGTCTTCATGGTATCGGATGCACCTGCTGATCATCTTCCACCGCACCTTCCCTTCTCCCCTTCTCCGAATTACGTTTTACATGGCTTCGATACTTACTTTAATCTCAAGAAAAATAAAATGCCAGATCTAGATGAAACTTACTAGCAGATAACAGCATTGAACCGAAAAGCTTCAGGATACTCAACGAGCCCACCGCAATTATCTGTCGATTGAAGTTTGAGTGGGTAAATAAAAATGAATAAAAATAATGTTGCCCAGCCGGTACAGCCGGTACATAGGGCTTAAATCATTATAAAAATAAAATTGACCAAGTGAAAATTTCACAATGACAAAAAAGAGAAAAAGGGAACAAATAATAGGTCTACGTCACAGCTCATCACAGCTAAGGAGGGCGCTGCTCATTAGCCTAATTTTACAATGACTAGAATTAGTCAACTATATATCCTATACTTCTTAAATTGGAAAAGTATTATCTTAACTCACGGTGCTTGATTTTTGAGGGACAGTTTTCTTGACGTAATACTTATTCTTTAGTTCTTGGCGATGTTTTCTCGACTCACAATATTGCTCATAATTTCGTAACGCACATATAGCCTTGCATGTGATTAGTTCTTTGTTGACTTTTAATCTGGGCTGTTCTCTTGGTCAGGATAGGGACTGGTTGTTGGTAGTCTACTGTTCCTAGGCACTCCATGTTTCAGGACGGTTTCTGAGAAACTAAAAAAAAATTCAGAAAGGCATTATTTTCAGCACGGAAATGGTGATGCGTTTCACAGATGGAGGCCCATACTGGTGCGCCAAATGATATTTCCTTTCACGTTGTGCTGCAGTCATCGTCGTCTTTATCGTAGCGCGCAGGCATGAGACAACTATGCTATCGCCGCAGCCCATCACGCCTCATGTAAAACTGCAGCGCTCTCGTTCAGTCCAGTAAACATCCGTCCAGTAAATTGCAAAACGCTCTCGCGCTCTACATCGAACATCGTCGTCTTCAAGAAGCTGTATCTTCTCCGCTCCTTAATTTTATCTAGATAAATACATATATGCTATCTCGCTAGACAGACACCGCAACCGTGCCAGACAGGCTGCCGAGACCATCGAGAAATGAGAAACCAGACTAGCCTGTTGTCGAGAAGCTTACCCAGCGCGGAAGCGAGCCATGGCAGAAGGTGGTGTGTTAAAAATATTTATTGGATATTTACAAGGAGGTACGTTTGGCACG